>NC_091981.1:31872002-32175975 GCF_044704955.1 Pristiophorus japonicus | reverse complement strand
AATGGGGAACAAAGAAATGGCAGACCAATTGAACAAATACTTTGGTTCTGTCTTCACGAAGGAAGACACAGATAACCTTTCGGGAGTATTAGGGGACCGAGGGTTTAGTGAGAAGGAGGAACTGAAGGATATCCTTATTAGGCGGGAAATTGTGTTAGGGAAATTGATGGGATTGAAGGCCGATAAATCCCCGGGGCCTGATAGTCTGCTTCCCAGAGCACTTAAGGAAGTGGCCTTAGAAATAGTGGATGCACTGGTGATCACTTTCCAACAGTCTATCGACTCTGTATCAGTTCCTATGGACTGGAGGGTAGCTAATGTAAAACCACGTTTTAAAAAGGGAGGGCGAGAGAAAGTGCGTAATTATAGACCGGTTAGCCTGACATCAGTGATGGGGAAAATGTTGGAATCAATTATTAAGGATGAAATAGCAGCGCATTTGGAAAGCAGTGACAGGATCGGTCCAAGTCAGCATGGATTTATGAAGAGGAAATCATGCTTGACAAATCTTCTGGAATTTTTTGAAGATGTAACTCGTAGAGTGGACAAAGGAGAACCAGTGGACTTTTGAAAGGCTTTTGAAAAGGTCCCACACAAAATCAAAGCACATAGTATCGGGGATAATGTACTGACGTGGATAGAGAACTGGTTGGCAGACAGGAAGCAGAGAGTTGGGATAAACGGGTCCTTTTCAGAATGGCAGGCAGTGACTAGTGGGGTGTTGCAGGGCTCAGTGCTGGGACCCAGCTCTTTACAATATACATCAATGATTTGGATGAAGGAATTGAGTGTAATATCTCGAAGTTTGCAGATGACACTAAACTGGGTGGCGGTGTGAGCTGTGAGGGGGACGCTAAGAGGCTGCAGGGTGACTTGGACAGGTTAGGTGAGTGGGCAAATGCATGGCAGATGCAGAATAATGTGGATAAATGTGAGGTTATCCACTTTGGGGGCAAAAACACGAAGACAGAATATTATCAAAATGGCGGCAGATTAGGAAAAGGGGAGGTGCAAAGAGACCTGGTTGTCATGGTTCATCATTGAAAGTTGGCATACAGGTACAGCAGGCGGTGATGAAGGCAAATGGTATGTTGGCCTTCATAGCTAGGGGATTTGAGTATAGGAGCAGGGAGGTCCTACTGCAGTTGTACAGGGCCTTGGTGAGGCCTCACCTGGAATATTGTGTTCAGTTTTGGTCTCCTAATCTAAGGAAGGTCATTCTTGCTATTGAGGGAGTGCAGCGAAGGTTCACCAGAATGATACCTGGGATGGCTGGACTGATGTTTGAGGAGAGACTGGATCAACTGGGCCCTTATACATTGGAGTTTAGAAGGATGAGAGGGGATCTCATAGAAACATATAAGATTCTGACAGGATGGAACAGGTTAGATGCGGGTAGAATGTTCCTGATGTTCAGAACCAGGCGACACAGTTTTAGGATAAGAGGTAGGCCATTTAGGACTGAGATGAGGAGAAAATTCTTCACTCAGAGATTTGTTAACCTGTGGAATTCCCTGCCGCTGAGAGTTGTTGATGCCAGTTCATTGGATATATTCAAGAGGGAGTTAGATATGGCCCTTACGGCTGAGGGGATCAAGGGGTATGGAGAGAAAGCAAGAAAGGGGTACTGAGGGAATGATCAGCCATGATCCTATTGAATGGTGGTGCAGGCTCGAAGAGCCGAATGGCCTACTCCTGCACCTATTTTCTATGTTTCTATGTTTAAAATGGAACCTACAGGCTGGTTTACAGACTGTGAGAACATTCCTATGAGAAGCAAATGTTCTAGTTCAGAGACCAAAGACCTTGGGAGGCAAGAGAACAGAGAGATAACATAGAAACTGAATTAAGTAACAAGGTAAGGATAGAATAGAAATGAAAATTATAGCACCTGTCTGGAATTACCATTTAAGGCGTATGGAAGCCAAACTGGACCAAGCGCTCCACCAATCAATCTTCATGAATTAATTGTAACTTGTGTAATTATGTAATGACTTAATCTGAAATTGTATAACGGAAAATGCCTCCAGCCACTTTTTTGAGTGTTCCTTATGGAATAGCTCCCCTGCTAGCTTGTAATTAATAAAACTGCATTTACTTTAAGGCTTACGGACTCCGAGTGGCGGTTTGAAGTTAACCCTTGCAACTTGGCACTGTGAGCAGGGTCTGCTGGACAGGCAAATTCGACTCAAAAACCGAACCAACCTAAACCCGAATGAGTAGAGAATTGCCTTGAGAAATTCTCCTCCCAAGAGGCCCGGTCAGAGATCCAACGAATCTGAAGCGGAGTCCATGCAGCCGGTAAATCCAATTGAGGGTAGCGTTAGGGCACTGTAAGTAAATACGTGTTTCGGGAGAATAAGTACTTACATGAGATGCCGGGGAATCCCCGGTGAGGGCGTACTAGCTATCCAGCCAGAAACGAGGTTCCGCAAAAGTAAAGGCGGAAAAAGGTTCCGCATAAGTAAAGGCGGAAAAACAGGAACTGGGGAAAATGCCCCGGTGTGAGAAAGGGCAAAGGAAACTGTCAAGGCCCGTGGAAGGGTGAGGTACAAACTACCAGAAGAGTTTCTGAGAGATAAATATGAAAAGGTTAAAAGGAAAATGGTTAAGGAAGGATAAGATGAAGAAAAAAAAAGATACCATGGAAACTCAACTGGTGGTTTGTACAAAGAAAGGGAAACAAAGGGAAGGAGACGGTTATAGTGTGTTTCACAAATGCAACGAGAATAGAAGGAGTGGAAAGATAGGTGTAGAGAGAAACAGAAAAAAATAAGGAAACTGCCAAAGCAGGATTAATGGTAATAAGTCAGTGCCTACAATTACAGTGGTTAAGAGTGGAAGTGAGTAGTTTGAGAATGACGTCCACCGGACTGTTGGGATAGAGACTAACGAAGAAAAACAAGGGAACCAGAAAATAAGTTGCTAAAAAAAACGAATAAAAAAAGAGAAAATAAGCTTTGTTGAATGAAAGTTGGTGTGACTGTCTGTCTTTAAAATAAAGTGCCTGTTATGTTTGTTTAAGCTCCATCCACTTCTGTGCAAAAGCTAGCTAGTTACCCCTTTTATTATGGATGTGGGAAGTTTTATATTCATCGTTTACCTAGAATTGAATTACATTTTAAGTTAGAAACGCAGGTGCGGATTTACTTTGATTGTAATTTACGGAGCGATGAAATGCACAAAGGATGGGTTTGTTTAACAAAAGATATATATAAAAAAAAGAAAATAGAACCGACACAGAAGCTTCAGCTCTTGGACATTCTAATTGGGTTACAGTAAAAAAAATGCGTGGTCTCGTTTTAAAAAAAATTCCGACCCGCTCACTTACTTGTCAAAAGAAAACAAGTAATCATTGATTACATTGGGTTGAAAGATACTAAATGCCTTTTTTTTAAAAAGCCTGCTTGGGTTTCTCGAGGCTATAAGCTGGGGGAAGCATTGCCCTAGTTAATCTTATTTTAACTCAATAAAAGAGATTTAAATAAAAGATTGGCAGTACAGTATTTGAATTATGATTTTGAGATATTTTAGGTGATTCTCCTTGATAAACATTTTGGTTGTATTGGAAAATCTTGGGTTTGGAAGCCTTTTTAAAAGAAATAATACTAAACAGTGTAGGAAAAAAAACCTAAAGAGTTTGGAAACAATCTAAAAATGTCATTTTCTCTGATGGGAGACAGAAAAGTCGTTTGGGGGAGACAAGATAAGATATGGAAGTGACCTTGGAAATGATTTGCGAGAACTTGAATTGCGAGCACTTGTATGTTAAGATAGTTTATAAACTATCACTTGTTTTTGAATACAGGAAACCAGATAATCCTGGCCAGAATTACTACCCATGATACTAATGAGGTTACGCGCCACACCAAATCGAATGACAGGATTAACCCCCTATGAGCTAAAAATGGTACAATAACTATGTAAAGCAGCCCCTAGCGGGTGGCATCCGAGTGTCAGGAGCGCTTATCTTGAAGCCACAAGATGAGTGGGTAACAGAATGTTACCTGAACATTGTAAACCAGGGGAGTAAGGACTCTTTAATTATAGTCTGAATTTTATACCTCAATACACAACGATAGCGGAACCCATACAGAAATTAATTAAAGGAACGGGGGGACCCCTTTAGAAGATAGATTGTGGACCAGAACAGGAAGAGGCATACGGGGAACTAAAAGGAGCTCTGATGTTGGCCCCTGCCCTAGGATTGCCAGATCCCAATAAACCTTTCCATCTATATTGTGATCAGGATGATGGAAGCTATTCTGCCGTGGTAATGCAGGAACATGGTGGCCGGCAGAGACCTATAGCCTATGACGAAAGACCCAGTGGTTAGTGGGATGCCCCGATGTGTGGCCGCCCTGGACTGTGCAACTTGGACGGTCAAAGTAAGTGAACCAGGAGTATGATGGGACATTTTGTACACACTACATACCCTGGTAGAATTACTAAATACTGGAAAGCTGTGGTCGATCTCGGACAGCCGAAAGGCTAAATGGGAGGCCGTATTGCTGCCAAAAGACAAGTCAGTAATAATAAAAAAGCATAATGGAGTTAACCCCGCTACTGGGGTGCTGACAGAAGGGGAGGAACATAGCTGTAAGGAACAAGTAGAGGAGGAAACGGATAGCGGGGTAAAGGAAGAACCATTGGACAACCCAGATGAGACTTTATATGTGGACGGATCCAGAAAATACATTGATAGAGAACTCCATACTGGGTGGGCGGTGGTAACACAGGAGGGAGAGACAATAATGGCAGGAGTGCTCCCAGGAGACAAGTCAGCTCAGGTGGCAGAACTGGTGGCCCTTATAAAGGCTCTCAAGTCAGCTAAAGGAAAGCGAGTAAACATATATACAGACAGTCGATACGCTTTCGGGGTGGTTCACGACTATATGGCAGCCTGGTCACGACGAGAGTATGTGACATCTACTGGCGAGGTGGTAAAACATGGAAGGCTAGTAGAAAGGCTAGTGAAAGCAGCAAAGGAACCATGGAAGCAGCGGTAATCAAGGTAAAAGCACACACAAAAGTAACTAGTAAGGGCCACACGCACCCCCAAGACCTACCCACCTTGGGGAATCGGTTTGCAGACCTAGCAGCCAAACGAGCAGCAGCTGAACGGAAGCCAGAGCCAGCATTTAAGGCTGAAATTCAACCAGTGATGACTAACAGTGTTCAGACTGACATAAATATAGCACAGGTCTACCATAGTGTCGATCAGGAAGAGAGACGTGAAAGGAGTAAGCACAGGGCCCACCAAAAGGGTGACATATGGGTATAGGGTCTCCAGGAGCAAGTTGTGGCACCACAATGCTGTAGGCAACAACTACTAACATTATATCACGGGATAACATGCCAAACCTGCTCTCGCAGTACTGGTGGTGGCCAGGAAAAGGGAAGGATGTAGCTAAATTTTGCCAAAGGTGCATTATTTGTTCCCAACATAATGTAGGCAGGGGATGCAAGGTACGAGTGGGACATCAACCAAGGCCACTGGGACCTTGGGAGAATTTACAGATAGACTTCACTGGCCCCCTGCCAGAGGACAGGGGAAAAAAGTATTGTCTGGTAATCATAGAGCAGTTCACCCAGTGGGTGGAAGCCTTCGTTACCAGGGACTGCTCCGCTCCGACAGTAGTGCAGATCCTGGCTAGCGATACCTTGGTGCGGAGTACCCCTACAGATAGATTCAGGCAATGGGACACATTTCACGGACAAAATAATGAAAGAAACATGTTCTCTGTTGGGAATCAAACAGAGGTACCACATACCATATCATCCCCAAAGTTCGGGAATGGTGGAGAGAATGAATTGGACCTTAAAAACGGCCCTGTCCAAAGCAATCCAGGAGACAGGCAAGGGATGGACTGGGGTGTTATCAGCAATTCTAAGGTGGCCCAGAGCCACCCAGGGGCAAACCACGGGACTAACACCTTATGAGCTGATGACTGGATGGCTATGAGACTACCAGAGGACTTAACCATAGCGACAGGTGAAGCAGGACCAATTCAGGATCGGCTAAGGTGGTATTTGGTCCAGCTAAACCAAGAGGTGCAGGCTATGAATAAAGAAGTTAAAAGCAGATAGCAGATAAGAGATCTAGAAATTCAGAATGAGGGAATGAGACCCGAAACGCTACCTAAAATAGGAGAACAGGTCACGATAAAGGTAACAGGGATGCGAAAGGGAATGGAGACCCGATGGATGGGGCCATACTCGGTACTAATGACAAATGATACTTGTGTTTGTCTACAGGAGCCCACTGGGATTAGATGGAAGCACTGGACACAGGTAAAACCATATAACACTAAACAACCCCCATCTGTTTTAACCCATAGTAACGGTGCACCCAGCGACCACGGAAACCTCCGATAAGGAAGCAGGTCAGAAAACAACAGGATGAACCTGTGGATAGTGCTGGTGGTGACTAGGTTAGTGGCCGCTCTGGCCCTCCCAGTGCCTCCACAGTTGGAAGGAAAAGGGCTTAAACATTATATGATGTGGAAGTCCCAACAAAAAGTAACCCAGGGAAACTATACATGCCCCGCGGGAATTGAATGTCGTATTTTTAATTTAATGTTTGACTGTAGACGGTGGACCTATTCATCACCAGTCTTTGGGAATTTTGTACTGATCCTCCATAAAAACGAGAATGTAACGTTCAACTTTACATGGGAGACCGACGGTCCCGGGATGATGTGTAAGCAAGATTGCGGCAATACTCCCCAGAATATAACCAAAATATGGAAAGAAGCCTGGAATACTAACAAAACGGAGTATACCAATAGTACAGAGTAGAGACGGGCAACCTTGGGAGACAGAGACTGGGTGTTGTGTAGGAATAATTCACAGTTTGGCGGGAGGGGTCCATGGCTGGTCATGATAAGTGTAAAATATTCCCGTCCAAACCAGGAACTTGCAAAGGCTGCACAATACTGATAGCCCCTTCAATAATAAATTTAACAATAAATATACAGTATGACCGAAAAATGGTACCCAGGTATTATAAGAACCCGGATCTTGCCCTAAAGATAACAAAAGCTTGTAATCGGCGAATCATACTAGATACAGTACTAGGAGTGTTAGGAATGGGACTAGGAGCATTAAACTCAATGGATATCGAGATACTGCAGAATAAAATGCAGAAAGCAGGACAATGACTAAAGATGCCATAAGGCTGTCAGATGTGTGGCAGGAACCCTTACAGGCCAATAGCCTGTGGGGATGGCTGTCAGACAAAATTATATGGCAGTGAGCAAACAAACTATCTGGGAACAGCAACAGATATCGGCCAATTTAACGCAGGAAGCCAATAAGACTCACTGCCTTATAATGGGCCTGATTAAGGAAGGACAACGGGCTGAATTAGAAAGGATAGCATTCTCTGGGAATGCCCCACGATGGGCTAAACTGTTTCAGTTTGACCAACAAAATCTAACACTCAGGCTAGATATGAAACATAAGCGATGTGATGAAGAGGGATGTAATATGACTATGTTGTTGGCTAATGTTACTAACAGTCAGATTATGGTGTGAGTTTGTGATCCTACCACAGCTATTTGGTAAAAACTTATGGAAGCCACAGTTTTATGGAAAATGGAGAGACCCAAAGAATAAAACGCACGAAGGGATGGACTGTGTAAAGTGGCCATTCGGGCAATTATGCCTGCTACATACACCAGTGGTGGAACCATGCAGCATGGAAGGCACAGCAGGGGCTTGTGAATGGCAGCTGCAACCCTTAAATGATACCATAATACATGAAATCGGACAAAACTACATATGTGTAACCACTACCCACATGGTATACTTGAATGCAGATCGATTGGAACCTCCGGTAAATGAGTGTCGGAAGGAAATATATGTCATCTTCACATTAAAACGACCAAGTCTTACCAAATAGGACAATGGAAAAATATTGCACAACACAGAAGCATCAGAGGACTATCTGAACTATCCCCGGTAGTGGACTTGAGAAAATCAAGGGCCTTTTTGAAAAAGCACATTCAGGTCACCAAGTACCTGAGAGAAGAAAGGGTACAGTTACTCAGACAAAAGGTCGTAATGGGTTACACAAAACAAGAACTTATCCGAGTGAAGGAGGAACTAAGTGACCTCACGGTTCACCATTGGTGGGACATTTTTAAGGGCCGGTCACTTAAGGACTGCGCGATCCTCAAATTGATGTGGCACCCGATTGTGATAATAATGGTAGTGGTGGGGATATGTATTGTGATCCAACTGTATCTGATGTGTAAGATCCGGGGTTATACAATCGCGTGGTTCTAGCCGAATAGCAAACAGCTATTGTTAATTATGTAACGTATGTGTAATAGGGAGGTGAATGACTTTGTAACGCATTAGGGAAAGAACTAAGACCCCCCCCGAGCTTATGCTCTCTATGTACAAAAATAAATATAAGTAGCTTGCCAATAATCCCAGCGAAATGGTCAGGGGTAGCATGTAAAGACTCCGTTAAAAGACGGAACTACAAGCGATCCAAAGGAAATGGATTTGATCATCATTTCCGGCAGATGGCTCAGAACGTATATGTGGTAGGCTAATTATTTAGAACTAATCAAGGGGGACTGAAGAGGTGAATTACAATTCTTTATAATATTGTGCCATTTTAAAATGAAGCTAACCAATTTTAAAATGGAACCAACAGGCTGGTTTACAGACTGTGAGAACATTCCTATGAGAAGCAAACGTTCTAGTTCAGAGACCAAAGACCTTGGGAGGCAAGAGAACAGAGAGATAACATAGAAACTGAACTAAATAACAAGGTAAAGATAGAATAGAAATGAAAACTATAGCAACCGTCTGGAATTACCATTTAAGGCATACGGCAGCCAGACTGGAGGAAGCTCTGTACCAATCAATCATCATGCATTAATTGTAACTTGCGTAATTATGTAATGACTTAATCTGAAATTGTATAAAGGAAAATGCCTCCAGCCACTTTTTTGAGCATTCCTTACGGAATAGCTCCCCTGCTAACTTGTAATTAATAAAACTGCATTTACTTTAAGGCTAACGGACTCCGAGTGGTGGTTTGAAGTTAACCCTTGCAACTTGCAATTAAAAATGAAACACAGAAGCAAAAATAATACAATCTCTGATGCAAAACAATTACCAATTTACACTACATAAAATTGAGTTGACTGTTCTCAGCAAACCCTTACTAAGGCCTAGTATCTGGCGGCACATGTACAAGCACGGCTTATCTAATTCTATCCATCTCCATCTGTAATGGTGCAATGAACAGAAAACTAGAAGAGTTTTGGGTACGGAGGATATTTTTCCCCTCTATGAAGTTCAAGCACTTTGTTTGAGGACATTGAACAACTGAAATGTAAATAGTCTTAACAGCTCACTAAAAAGAAATCATTTGCATTTATATAGCGCCTTTCACGACCTCAGTACATCCTAAAGTGCTTTACAGCCAATAAAATAATTTTGAAGTGTAGTCACTGTTGCAGTGTAGGAAGCATGGCAGCCAAGTTGCGCACAGCAAGGTCCCACAAACAGCAATGTAATAATGAGCAGATAATTTGTTTTTTAGTGATATTGATTCAGGGATAAATGTTGGCCAGATTACTGGGGAGATCTACCTTGCTCTTCTTCGAAAAGTGCCGTGGGATCTTTTATTTCCACTTGAGAGGGCAGGAGGGGCTTCAGTTTAACGGCTCATCCGAAAGATGTTAAACCAATAATTTGCTTTGTATTCTGCCCAGTATGACCTCTGAGGGGATCCACCAAATGTTCCATGCGTTTTCTTGGTGAATTGTGCCCTAAATATAAGAGAATTGTAGATTAAGATGGAGTAGTTTGGCCCATGAATTTCTTCTTGCAATATATCCTCGTTATCAAAGTGGCATGTCTAACGCAATCTGCATAAGCCTTCCTTTTCACTAATACTACCTTTCTTCTACGTCCTTGAGAATATTTCTCTGCCATCAGTGCAGCACTTTTGCATATTTTTAACAACCACCACTTTTCATAACACTGACCATGACAACTGGTAACACATGATTTGTTGGATGGGTGGTCTAAGAGGATTCTTTCCAGGCAATTTTGAAAGAGAGGCTGTGTTCCATTGTTTGGAGACACCCTAAGTCTGATTAAAGGTTTTAGATACCCAGGTGATCAAAGAAAAATCACTTTCATGCCTGTATACATCCAACACACATATTCTGGTAATATTCGACTTATTTTTGTGCTCTTTCTCACATTGTGCAATTTCTTCTGGACAGAGAACCAACAACATTTCTATAGTGCCTTTAACATAGTAAAATGTCCCAATATTGTATTACGTTAAAGGTACTATAGAAATCTAAGTTTTTTTGTTTTTAGTTGGAAATCTCCAGGATTAAAATTTGAGAAGAGCCAAGCCTTGTAATTCACTCATAATCAGTTCATGATTGACAACTCTTTTTTATTAATTGTCTGGTCAGTTGCTTAAATTCGAGGAGCCCTGATAATTGTCTTGAAGTGTTTGAGTGAACAGAATTGCACAAATGTGAGAGATTCGGTTTGGAACCGTTTAAGAATTGGGCCAGACTAAAGAACTCCCACAATGGTGAAAATATAAGAAGAATACAATTACTACATAAGAACATAAGAATTAGGAGCAGGAGTAGGCCATAAGGGCTCTCGAGCCTGCTCCTTCATTCAGTAAGATTATGGCTGATCTTTGAACTCAACTCCACCTTCCCGCCCAATCCCCATATCCCTTGATTCCCAGAGTCCAAAAATCTATCTATCTCAGCCTTGAATATACCAAACAACTCTGCATCCACTGCCCTTTGGGGTAGAGAATTCCAAAGATGTGCATGAGAAGTTAATTCTGGTATAGAGATTGGCAACATTTCATTTAGAAACATAGAACATAGAAATTAGGTGCAGTAGCAGGCCATTCGGCCTTTCGAGCCTGCACCGCCATTCAATAAGATCATGGCTGATCATTCACCTCAATACCCCTTTCCTCCTTTCTCTCCATACCCCTTGATCCCTTTGGCCGTGAGGGCCATATCTAACTCCCTTTTGAATATATCTAACAAACTGGCCTCAACAACTTTCTGCGGGAGAGAATTCCACAGGTTAACCACTCTCTGAGTGAAGAAGTTTCTCCTCATCTCGGTCCTAAATGGCATACACCTTATTCTTAGACTGTGACCCCTGGTTCTGGAAATTCCCAGCAACGGGAACATTCTTCCTGCCTCTAACCTGTCCAATCCCATCAGAATTTTATATGTTTCTATGAGATCCCCTCTCATTCTTCTAAACTCCAGTGGATACAAGCCCAGTTGATCCAGTCTCTCCTCATATGTCAGTCCTGCCATCCCGGGAATCAGTCTGGTGAACCTTCGCTGTACTCCCTCAATAGCAAAAATGTTCTTCCCCAGATTAGGAGACCAAAACTGAACACAATATTCTAGGTGTGGCCTCACCAAAGTTCTGTACAACTGCAGTAAGACCTCCCTGCTCCTACACTCAAATCCTCTAGCTATGAAGGCCAACATGCCATTTACCTTCTTCATTGGCTGCTGTACCTGCATGCCAACCTTCAATGACTGATGTACAATGAGTGCCAGATCTCGTTGCACCTCCTCTTACTTTTGAGCAGCTAGCTAGTATTATTTCCGCTGTATTGATATGTGTTATATTACTGCTTTTTGTTTCCTTTTTGAGTGTTTTAGTTGAATACATTTTCTTGACAGTTAAAACCTTACTGATGTTGAGTTGCTGCATCACCTCACTCTTCATCACTCTAACTAACACATCCACTGGAAGCAATATCAGGAAGATGATACATCACCCAAGTGCAGGCAGGCACATTATAATTGCACGCAAATAGCTGGAAATGCATTGTAAAGTATTGCCAGCATTATGTGCCTTCGTGACACTAAGTGGTGGGTGAGTCATTTAAATTTTAAAGGGCCGTAAAACCGATGACACTGATTACAAAGTGATTCTATTATTCTGGGCGGGTTACTGACAGCATACCGATATCGGGGCTAGTGACGATACTGCCCAGGACACGGGGAGTTGGGATTCCCTTCCGAGAGTGATCTAAAATGGGGAAGGCAAAAAAGCTAGAGCGAAGTGGGTAGGAAGACCCAAGGTTCTCTGTGCCATCCTTTCAGAAGTCAAGTCAGTCTTTTACTGCAGTCTTCTGAGTCCCACTTATTCTTTGACGTCTCACTAATTTTGGCACAATTTTGCTCCGGTCTCTTAGACTCGCTTGTTGTAAACAAATTGCTTTACAACTCTTATAATTTCCTCTTTTCCCTTAATGAACACTTTTACTACACACTCCTTTTTAAAATGCAGCTTAAGCCGCAGCGTAATTTGGTTCGCCATTTTACTCTGATTACTGCCAATAGAAAATAAATCACATTCATTAACAAAGGTTATTTATGTTATTTCCAGTGGTTAAGTGTTTAAATTTGCATTATTATATTCCATTAGCACCAAATAAACAGACAAAAAAAATTGTCGAAAGTGGACTTTAACAGCTGGGCAGTAACTGCTGCCCACTCATGGTTATAATAGCACGATTGCCACAGATAGGTCAATCCTCTCCACCTAACTCATTACAATAACTCATGTTGTGTTCAGTAATCGCCAAGCCAGTTTCCCCATTGCATAACTCATCTTCATTGTTTTAAACAAAAATATTCTAAAAAGGAAACGCCCAAGATCACAAGGGATGGGGCCACATTTAAGTCTTCGCCCTGTGAATTTTAATCTTTATACAAATTTCGAGACACCTCCTCAGTTACACCAGAGTCGACCCACTCCATTACTCCTCACTCATCACATCGGCGCACTCCAATATCTCTCTCCCACCAGACACGCCCACTTGATTACCCCTCTCTCACTGGACAAGGACCACTCCATTACTCCACTTCCACAAGATCGGCGCACTCCATTACTCCTCTCTCATCACTCCAATATTCTCTCCCACCAGACACCGCCCACTCCAGTATCCCTCTCTCTCCCGATCCTCCCATTCCATTACTCCCTCTCGATCCTCCCACTCCATTACTCCCTCCCAATCATCCCACGCCATTACTCCCTCCCAATCCTCCCACTCCATTACCCCTCTCCCACCCAATCGTTGCACTCCATTACCCCTGGCCCTCCCGATCCTCCCACTCCATTATCCCTCTCCCTCCCAATCCTCCCACTCCATTACGCCTTTCCCTCCTGATCGGTCCACTCTATTACCCCTCTCCCATCCAATCGGCCCACTCCATTACCCCTCTTCCACCCAATCGGCCCACTCCATTACCCCTTTCCCACCTGATGTGGAAATCTAGCTGGGAGCCAGCCGAAAATCATCCAGGGTCGGTGGTGGCAATGGGGTAGGCAGACATCATGACCCCACAAGCACCTGCTGATTACCTGTCGTTGGGAAGATCTGTCCCATGGGTTATAACATTGTCGGCCTAATTCTCTGACCTACTCTTGCATCTAGCAAGGCGTTCATGTGGTACAGTGGAGCGTTGCAACTTTAACCCTATTGTGTTTGCTTTGAAAATACTGCAGCATTTGATTCTTCTTTAACTATCCTTGCAACTTACTATTTACATTTTTTAGTATCTAACAGAATTTGGTGATACTCACATCAGAATGATACATATGAATCTTATAGAACTTATATATATATATATATGTCTGTTATGGCCTCAGGAAATTCTAAAGTACTTCACAGCCATTGAATAGCTTTTGAAGTGTAGTCTCTTTGTAACGTAGGAAACGCAGCAGCCAATTTGCGCACAGCAAGATCCCACAACCACGACGTGGCAGTTACCAGATGTTGGTTGAGGGATAAATATTGGACAGAACACCCCTGCTCCTCTTCGAATAGTCCCATGGGATATTTTACATCCACATGTACAGGCAGATGGGGCCTTGTTGGACATCTCATCAGAAAGACGCTTAGCAGAATCATAAACAATAAAAAATTAGGTCAGCGTGATTGACAGTAAGCAATAACTTCAGAGAGTGCCTTCATCTTTCTCTCCAGCTAACTGGAAGATAGAGCTTATATTGGCTTGCTGGCCTTTTTATTTAAGCCTGTTAAATTCCTTCCCATTCATCCTTTGCACTCTTTCATTCATTCCCCTTTATTTCTAATGGGCAACATTTTATAATCCATTCAGTAAGGTGTCATTAATATTCATTAAACTGGGCTGTTTATAACATTTTCATATCTTAGAAAACCAATGAAACACTTTTCAGACTGAAATTCTATTTATATAAATCGTGACACTGTCAACGCTCAGAGGAGCTAGTCTCTCTCTGTGATGGGAATAAAATATAGAGATAGCTTTCTAGTGTGTAATGAAAACCATCTGTTCTCTGTTTGATGGCTGCGAGGTTTCTAAGTGTCACATGTTTGTACTGTCTCAATGCAATCCCCACTAGGCATGAATTCATGGCATAAACAATCACTACATTGTTGGTTTTCCATGTCTTAAAGGAGGAGAGAGCGAGGTGGGAGAGCTTTAGGAAGGGAATTCCAGACCTTAGGGCCTAGGCAGCTGAAGCACAGCTGCCAATGGAGGGGCGATGAAAATCAGGGATGCGCAAGAGGCCAGAATTGGAGGAGCGCAGCGATGTGAGGGTTCGATGGCGGGATGAGGTGACAGAGATAGGGAGGGTCGAGACCATGGAGGAATTTGAAAACAAGGATGAGGGTTTAAAATTTTATGTGTTACAAAACCAGGAACCAGTGTAGGTCAATGAGCACGGGGTGATGGGTGAACAAGACTTGGTGCGAGTTAGGTTATGGGCAGCAGAATTTTGGATGAGCTCAAGTTTACGGAAGATTCAAGGTGGCTGGCAAAAGAAAGGACGAGGCAGGAAACGGCATCTATGAGGAAGTGTTGCTTGGCTGTCAAATGGGAGCTGCTTCATGAGTTGGGTGAATGAAATCGTCCTGGTTTGACACTCCAGGGCACCGTTTCCAGAAGGCAACTGTAATGTATTTGTTTCATGGGTCCTTTGTTTAAGCATTCATAGTAACACATTGCTATTAAGAACTAGTTGGTTTATTAACAAAGGTTTAACAATCACACTACATATTACCAGTTCATCCACTCGGCTCACAACCGCATGCCTCATCGTGGATCCCCTGAACCCAACTGACTTGGGTTTTATTGAGTCTTGTGAACATCACCTGACTGGCTAAGCCACTCACAATTCAACAGCTCTACAAACCTGTGAGCATACTCACAGGTACATACATTACAGCAACTAATGCAGCATATGTGGCAGGGGGCAACTGTCATTGTCAGTAATATCCTTACGGTGCCGGTTGGCCATAGGCGAACCTTGCAACTGATGGTACAGATTTTGCAACAGTCTCCCTGCTAATCTGGAATGTTCAGAATGTTGTGGAAAAATATTTCCGAGACTGTATAATATATAAAGAGAGGTTTATTAAATCGGAGACAAAGCTTTGGGAGAAGTGTGAAAGACATCTGATTTTGAACCATCTTCTCAAATTGGTATCTGCAGTGAAGTTCTTTTATCTTACAAATTACATCACTTTACAACACTTTAGCACTACAAAGCTGTTACTATCGAAGGCTAAGCTTTTGATATTAACCATCCTGCATTGTGACAGGACAGTATAAACAAGTGCAGGTCTTTTGGCACCGGTATAAACAAACATACCCAGCACTTAACTCTCCAGTGTTCATTATCTCACTTTCCTATCTCCATAACTCAAGGCCAGCATACCTTAAAGTCTAACTGGTTTTTTTATAGAAAGCATAATGCATCAGTATTGTCCCTTACAAAATTCATTAAAGGGGAAAATAAAACAAATGTCCAGTATATGTCCAAAAATCCGCTCCAACAATATTCCCCCTTTTGGTCCTGGATGATGTCCACGAAATCCAGTTGACCACAATGATAGTATCATATTGTCATATATTCGTCCTTTGGGGTATGTTACTTCCCTGATGTTCCGTATGTCCACTTTACCTGTAGCTCTAGGCTACCCTTCAAAGATAGTGGTCGGTGTCATCGTCGTCTGTTTCTTCATCCTTTGTGTCTTCAGGTATTTCCATCAGGTGTGCTTCTTCTTTGGCGATTACACTGGCTACTGGCATCAGTCGGGCCATCATAACTTTACAGCAGATATTAAAACACCCGATAATCAGACAGCAAGTAATTATTATTACAACCAGAATAATTACTCCATGCATAAGATAGGACCCCCAGGATCCCCCTAATAGCCAGTCAAACCAGCCAGATCCACCTGCTGTTATGGATAACTTCTTTACCTCCCTTCTTATGTGATCAGCGAGGTTGGTTATGTTTTCTGAATTATCGGGAATGTAAGTGCAACATTCAGCTCCAATTAAGGCACATGTGCCCCCACTTTGTGCTAGTATATAATCTAGGGCCATTCGGTTCTGGAGTACCATTGTGCGTATTGCTACCATTTCAGCCGTTATGCCCTCTATTGCTTCAGCAGTGTCGTTAACTATCTGTTCCAGTACCTTCTCTAGGTTACGTAATTCATCCATGGTGCGTCCTATCCCGAATGGGAGCATCATGACCCCAAATAGCCTCTCTACCGGGATAAGATCTCGTCTTAGTCGACCTGGTGTCTGTACTTCTGCTAAAGTATGTACCCGTCTGACAAAAGGGACCACATATCCCAAATAACAGGACCCCCTCCAGTTCTGAGGCAACCAGGGATAGACCTTATGCCCGCACACAAAATAAGTGCCATTGTATGCTGTTAGATTCGATCCCAATCTCTCTCTCAGCCCCCGTCGCCACCTAATCTTAGGGTCCCAGTCCTGGCTACTTGTCTGATTCTTCAAACCCTCTATTTCAAAGAACCCCTGGTTTGTTGTTTCGCTGGCTATTATGTTCCACCTGGTGAGGTTAAAGTATTGCGTATAATTGCTATATCCTGCTACAAAACCTGTTTCCTCACCAGTCAGGTTTCTAGTGAAACAAATGTCAGCGGTGGGCCTTCCAACTCCTGAGGTGTTGGTCAAAACCAGGAACGGGGGTCGTACCGACCTATTGTATTCCAGCTGGTACCATCCGTCAAATGCATCCAAAAGGTAACCCCCCGATCTCCACGTTTCTTTATCCCCACTCTGATTCCAAGTATCATTTACTTCTCCTGTACCATTTTGTCGCATTACCCACTCCACTACTTCCGAAATGTTAAGGGAGATTGACCTCAATGGGATGCCTCCTTTGCTGTGTATGGGGATGTGCGAACATATCCAGCAACTGGAAAAGTTCTCATTTTGCGCATAAACATAAGACATGTACAAAAAGGTATTCACATGTAACTCTCGTTTCGGTCTAGCTAGCAGGCTGGACCTAACACGAACTATGATAAGCGCACCGATCGCAATATATAGTTTCTTCTTATTACTCTATAATTAACAAATAGTCAAAGGCAAAATGGTCATATGACTTGCTTGAAGAATCTCTCGCTGTCAATCTGTAAATAGACAAAAACAACAACTAATATGTGTGCTAAACGGCTGGTTCAAAAACCTTAAGCTGGGTCCGATGCTTCCATTGTCCGTTCCCTTTAACATCGATGCAGGCACAAGTGTCCCTGCTGATTATAACCTCATACGGTCCTATCCATTTTTGGGGCAAACCCCGGTTTTCCCGGGAGAACCCTTACCATAACGCGACTTCCCGCCAACGGGACTTCAGGGAGCTTTGTAAGCTCTGCTTCCGTGTCTCTTTCTTCCTGATTGTCCCTAACTAATTTACGCATTAATTGAGTACTTAGTTCCAAACATACTGTTTTATTTTGTCTTTTAATGGGCCTACATCGGCCCCCCCTGTT
This sequence comes from Pristiophorus japonicus, assembly GCF_044704955.1. Taxonomy (NCBI): domain Eukaryota; kingdom Metazoa; phylum Chordata; class Chondrichthyes; family Pristiophoridae; genus Pristiophorus; species Pristiophorus japonicus. The sequence goes on along the minus strand of NC_091981.1, from coordinate 32,158,115 downwards.
ATGATGTTCTCTGGTAATTGCATCGCCCTTCCTGTCATTAGTTCATAAGGAGTTAATCCGGTTGTCGGTTTGTCGTGGCTCTTAACTTCATCAATATAATGGGTAATACTTCTGTCCACGTTTTTCCTGAAATTTGCATGGCCTTTGCCAGGGCGTTCTTAAGGGTACGGTTCATGCGGTCTACCATTCCAGAACTCTGCGGGTGGTAGGGGATGTGGAATTTTTGTTTTATGCCCATCAGCTGGCATATTGTTTTTACAATCACGTGTGGGGAAAGCTTCCACCCACCGGGTAAATCAATTTCCACCAATTGGGTGGTACTCAGGTAGACCAGTGTGGGCCGTCCATCTATTCCGTTTATCAGAGCCTTCTTGTCGGTGACGGGAAGGGGCATATTGGTAATGGATATTGAGGCTCCGTGTCCACTAGCATCTCACACTGTCGGCCCCCTACTAGTGCAGACACATATATCCTTCCCTTCTTTTTTCTTTGTACAGGGGCCGCCGGACATCACAGGGTGGCTTTGTACGCCTGCCACTTCTGGTATTCCTGTTCTGACAGGGTCCTTGCCTTATTAGGATAGCCATTTTTACCATAGCATGTCGCTTCCAGGTGCCCTTTCTTACCACAATACGTACATTGCTTTTCACTGCCTTTCCCTTTGCATTCCCTGGCAAAATGGCCCGGTTTTCCACAATTATGGCAAGTCCCCCTTTTCTGCCCTCCTCCTGTTCCCGTGGCAGAGAGCTTTTCCTGCTTTATCTTTTTCTTTTCTAAACTGCTAAAGCTTACTGTTTTAGCCTTTTTCAAAAGTCCCTTTTACACTTTCACAGATAGCTTACCACTCGCCCAGGAGTTTGACCTGATCCCTGAAGGTATTTCTAAATTTAAAACTCTTTTTTTTTACTGAGCTAGAAGCTTTCGTGTCAAGGTTTTACACAAAGGAAAATGGGAGCGTTTTAAAAGGCATTCTTTATCTCATTCCTGGACTAAATTTTTATCTTTTACTCAACAAAATATCCTTTGTGCATTTCCTAGCTCCGTAACTTATCATCCGAATATATCCACACCTTCGTTTCTAACTTAAAATGTAATACCATAAGGTTCACAGTTTCTTAAACTTCCCACATACAGGACAACACTACGAAGGGTTAAAAACAAACATTTCACTCTGTTTGGAAAGAGTGGGTGGAGCTAAAACAGGCAGGCAACTCCACACCTTCCCAAGCAGGCTTTCATTCATTCCACAGTCAAAATTACTCAAGTACTCTCTTCATTCAAAATGGACACTCACAAAAGTCTCTCTTCATTCAACAAAGCTTATGTCTGGATCCATATGTCACTTAAGATAGTCACTACCAGCTTTTTTTATGGCATTACGTAATTACGCAAGTTACAATTAATGATAAGAATTAATTAATGACCCGGGCAGCCCGCGTTTTACATTCCCTTCCTTACCTTCCATGTTCGCCAGTCTCGGACGTTTCCCTTTGTTTCTGTAATACTCACGGCCACGACTACTCTGTGGAGACCCTTTGTCTTCGCAACAAAGCTAGCGTGTTTCCTTACCACCGGAGTTTTCGGCTCTAGGTTGGATCGATCAGTTCCCTTCCGCACCGACCTTATTTACTAAAGGGACAACTCAAACTGGTTAGTCAGCCTCTTCCCGCTATCTGTTTACTCGTATCTTATACACTATCCCGTCGTGCCCATACACCTCTCTTTTCAGTCTCTAACACCAGATTCCAGATACTGTCTTAAGTGATCACGTCTGATCAGACAGTATCCTGTCGTGACGCCATTTTGTTGTGGAAAAATATTTACGAGACTGTATAATATATAAAGAGAGGTTTATTAAATCAGAGACAAAGCTTTGGGAGAAGTGTTAAAGACCCCTGTCTTTGAACCATCTTCTCAAATTGGTATCTGCAATGAAGTTCTTTTATCTTACAAATTACGTCACTTTACAACACATGCTTTAGCATTACAAAGCTGTTACTATCGAAGGCTAAGCTTTTGATATTAACCATCCTGCATTGTGACAGGGCAGTATAAACAAGTGCAGGTCTTTTGGCACCGGTATAAACAAACATACGCAGCACTTAACTCTCCAGTGTTTATTATCTCACTTTGCTATCTCCATAACTCAAGGCCAGCATACCTTAAAGTCTAACTGTTTTTTTTATATAAAGCATAATGCATCAGTATTGTCCCTTACAAAATTCATTAAAGGGGAAAATAAAACAAATGTTTGGTCCCGTATACTAGCCCAGTATATGTCCAAAAATCCGCTCCAACAGGAACAAGTACTTCCTGGTCCTTGTTGGATAAAGGGTGTGCCAGGGCCTTCAGACAAGGTTGAGGAGGTGACCTGTGGGTGTGTGGGCTGTCTAGTTCGGATGTCAGCTGATCTCCCTGGTGTGCCTTGTACCATTTTAACCACAAAATACTGCAATGGGGCAATTCAGAATGACCCTGTTGCTCAGTTTTATTTGACTTGCTAACTGTCTGTGACTGTTCACTTGCAAGGCAGCAGCAAGAATCTCCTTCCTGTCCTTCCTTTTTTGCATCTCTTCCCATTCTCCACACCCCTTGTAAATGCTTTAATTCGATTTGGCTTTTTTGGTGAACTAACAGACGATATTCAATTACTTCGGGTTCCATTTGAACATTAGCTATTGTTACAATAAAAACTCCAAAAGAAATTTGAAGAAATTAATGTTCTTCATAAAAATGCGAACAAAATTAATAGACTGCAGAAAAAGAATGCATTGCACAACTAATAAAGGATAAGCAGCTCAGTAACATTTTAAGACCTTTTGGCCGCGAACTTGGTGAAAGCTAAGTCCCGCCCAAAGAACCGCTGTGATCTGGACGGTACTTTGGGTGGAAATTTCATGAAAAAGTCCTGAAAAGACCGCCCGGCGGCAAAAAGGGACTTACACCCTGAATCTGGGCAGCAGCGGGCAGGAGCGTCTATTTTCGGTGGCAAATGCAATCCTCGGCAAAGTACCACCAAGGACTGAGTCAGGCCCAGGAAAGGAGGAACAGATAAAATTAAAAATTTCCAAAAAATAAAAAAAAAACACACTAGAAAACCTTCAGGGGACCCCATCCATCTGAATCGTTGCAAAAAATATAAAGAAAATAAGTGTACTAACCTTTTTTTTTACTTACCGTTGAGGTTAGACTTGTCTGCACACGGTGGTCCTTTCCCCTGCTGCAGCGAAAGATCGCCTGGAACAAACAGGCAGCTCAGCGGGTGGGAGGACACTTACATGCGTTGCACGCCAGCGGAAGTCAGCGGACGGTACCCAGCGGTCTTCCTTCCCCACTGGCGGGAGGCCTCCGTCAAACTCGCTCGGAGGCAAGACCGCCCGGAAAACTCGGCGGCAGCAGACGGTAAGTCCACCAATTTCGGCCCCATGTGACTTTAGCCCAGCTCAATCCCAGCTGAAATGGATGGAAAATGGCGCTAGGCTTGTAAGTTTAATTTAAACATTAAATAGTGCATTTATATTAAATTACTGCTCCTTTTTGAAATTCACACTTCTCCCCCTCCCCGTTCACCTCTGAAATGACACAGATCCAGCTCTTTGGATCTTAGATTTTCCAGTCCCACCTGTCCCACTCCACTGGCTGTAGGCATTGGAAAGTTAACCCTATTATCTCCCTTCTTTACTAGAGAAACACTTTACTGCAGGCTGGTGTGGAAAGGAATCAATTCGAAGAAAATGCTGAAGTTCGACAATAGTGAGAGCACTGCAGAAAAGGTATCACTCTCACCTCTTTACAACACCATGGGGCTAGAGATTTGATTGGCGGCTCACTAAGACGCTAATGTCGGGCGGCTGCTAAATTTAGTGCCAGAAAACTATTAGCGACGGGAACAGCAAAATTCAGTTGTTGCGCCCCAAGAGTGGAATGGAGCATTAAGGAGGCGTTCCATACTTCTCTTAGGGTGCTAGGCTGGGTGAGCAACTAAACATCACACGTTAAAGAGCCGGCTTCCTAGCGATCTAAGAGAGGCCTCCCTGCAACAACAAAAAATCGGAACAAAAAACACAAAAAACATTCCCGAAACATTACTCACCCCAAATGAAGTTAAATCGCTAAAAAAATAGAAAATATCAATCACACTTACCTTATGCAGTTATTCCTTTCCTTAGTGCCCCGGGACAGATCTACACGCCAGCTTTCTCTGGTGGGGTCACTACGGGGCGCTTTAGGTGCTAGGTGTGGTGCAAAAAAAAAGTTGCTTCTGTGTCGATACCAGGGGCGTTGCACACCAGCGCAAAGCTCCCGGGTGATATTTCTCAGCGCCATCGGTACCGGCACACTGAATTACTGAATTGCCGAGCGGCGTGAATGTTGGCGCTCATGGCTACGAACCCTTTAGCATGGGGAGCTATCCAACCGAATTGCTCCCACATGCCTTACTTGGGCAGTAAGGAAAACTCCTGAACGTCGAGGAGCAGGCTCGGGAGGTCGGAGGAGAGGCCTATAAAGGCCCAATGGTCAGTCGGGGAGTGAGGTGCGTCGAGGAGGATTCTCGGGAGGTCAGAGGAGAGGCCTATAAAGGCCAGCTGGTGCAGCTGCCGCTGGGAGAACAGGCAAAAAAGAAGTAGAAAGCAATCGAAAGGTGACATCACAGCCAAAGGGGTAATTGATTGGCTGGTGATTGGTAAGTAGTTTTTCTTTTTCCTTTCTATATCAGTAAGTAGCATTTAGCACTGTCGTTGCCAATTTAAAGGTTAAGTCATGGCAGGACAGCTCGGACACGTGTTATGCTCCTCCTGTACTATGTGGGAAGTCAGGGACACTTCCGGTGTCCCTGACGACTACATGTGCAGGAAGTGCATCCGCCTGCAGCTCCTGACGGACCGCATTGTGGCCCTGGAGCTGCGGATGGATGAACACTGGAGCATCCATGATGCTGAGAATGACGGGAATAGCACGTTTAATGAGTTGGTCTTACCACAGGAAAAGGGTACACAGCCAGATAGGGAATGGAAGACCAACAGGAAGAGCAGTGCAAGGAAGGCAGTGCAGGGGTCCCCTGTGGTCATCCAACTGCCAAACAGATACACTGCTTTGGGTATTGTTGAGGGGGATGACTCATCAGGGGAAGGCAGCAGCAGCCAAGTTCATGGCACCGTGGGTGGCTCTGTTGCACAGGAGGGCAGGAAAAAGAGTGGGAGAGCTATAGTGATAGGGGATTCAATTGTAAGGGGAATAGAATGACATTTCTGCGGCCGCAACCGAGACTCCAGGATGGTATGTTGCCTTCCTGGTGCAAGGGTCAAGGATGTCTCGGAGCGAGTGCAGGGCATTCTGAAAAGGAAGGGTGAACAGCCAGTTGTCGTGGTGCACATAGGTACCAACGAGATTGGTAAAAAACGGGATGAGGTCCTACGAGACGAATTTAGGGAGCTAGGAGCTAAATTAAAAAGTAGAACCTCAAAAGTAGTAAACTCAGGATTGCTACTAGTGCACGTGCTAGTCAGAGTAGGAATCACAGGATAGCTTAGATGAATACGTGGCTTGAGGAGTGGTGCAGAAGGGAGGGATTCAAATTCCTGGGACATTGGAACCGGTTCTGGGCGAGATGGGACTAGTACAAACCGAACGTCTGCACCTGGGCAGGACCGGAATCAATAACCTAGGGGGAGAGTTTGCTAGTGCTGTTGGGGAGGAGTTAAACTAATATGGCAGTTGGATGGGAATCTATGCAGGGAGATAGAGGAAAGTAGAATAGGGGCAGAAGCAAAAGATAGAAAGAAGAAAAGTAAAAGTGGAGGGCAGAGAAACCTAAGGCAAAAAGCAAAAAGGGCCACATTACAACATAATTCTAAAAGAGCAAAGTGTGTTAGAAAGACAAGCTTGAAGGCTCTGTGCCTCAATGCGAGGAGTATTCAGAATAAGGTGGACGAATTAACAGTGCAGATAGCAGTTAACGGATATGATGTAATTGGCATCACGGAGACATGACTCCAGGGTGACCAAGGCTGGGAACTCAACATCCAGGGGTATTCAACATTTAGGAAGGATAGACAGAAAGGAAAAGGAGGTGGGGTGGCATTGCTGGTTAAAGAGGAAATTAATGCAATAGTAAGAAAGGACATTAGTTTAGATGATGTGGAATCGGTATGGGTGGAGCTACGGAATACCAAGGGGCAGAAAACGCTAGTGGGAGTTGTGTACAGACCACCAAACAGTAGTAGTAAGGTTGGGGACAGCATCAAACAAGTAATCAGGGATGCATGCAATAAAGGTACCGCAGTTATCATGGGTGACTTTAATCTACATATTGATTGGGCTAACCAAACTGGTCGCAATGCGGTGGAGGAGGATTTCCTGGAGTGTATTAGGGATGGTTTTCTTGACCAATATGTCGAGGAACCAACTAGGGAGCTGGCCATCCTAGATTGGGTGATGTGTAATGAGAAAGGGCTCATTAGCAATCTTGTTGTGCAAGGCCCCTTGGGGAAGAGTGACCATAACATGGTAGAATTCTTTATTAAGATGGAGAGTGACACAGTTAATTCAGAAACTAGGGTCCCGAGCTTAAGGAAAGGTACCTTTGATGGTTTGAGGTGTGAATTGGCTAGAATAGACTGGCAAATGATACTTAAAGGGTTGACAGTGGATAGGCAATGGCAAACATTTAAAGATCACATGGATGAACTTCAGCAATTGTACATCCCTGTCTGGAGTAAAAATAAAATGGGAAAGGTGGCTCAACCATGGCTAACAAGGGAAATTAAGGATAGTGTTAAATCCAAGGAAGAGGCATATAAATTGGCCAGGTAAAGCAACAAACCTGAGGACTGGGAGAAATTTAGAATTCAGCAGAGAAGGACAAAGGGTTTAATTAAGAGGGGGAAAATAGAATACGAGAAGAAGCTTGCCGGGAACATAAAAACTGACTGCAAAAGCTTCTATAAATATGTGAAGATAAAAAGATTAGTGAAGGCAAACGTAGGTCCCTTGCAGTCTGATTCAGGTGAAATTATAATGGGGAACAAAGAAATGGCAGACCAATTGAACAAATACTTTGGTTCTGTCTTCACGAAGGAAGACACAAATAACCTTCCGGAAGTACTAGGGGACCGAAGGTCTAGTGAGAAGGAGGAATGGAAGGATATCCTTATTAGGCGGGAAATTGTGTTAGGGAAATTGATGGGATTGAAGGCCGATAAATCCCCGACGCCTGACAGTCTGCATTCCAGAGTACTTAAGGAAGTGGCCCTGGAAATAGTGGATGCATTGGTGATCATTTTCCAACAATCTATCGACTCTGTATAGTTCCTATGGACTGGAGGGTAGCTAATCTAACACCACTTTTTAAAAAAGGAGCGAGAGAGAAAACGGGTAATTATAGACCGGTTAACCTGACATCAGTAGTGGGGAAAATGTTGGAATCAATCATTAAGGATGAAAGCGCATTTGGAAAGCAGCGACAGGATCGGACCAAGTCAGCATGGATTTCTGAAAGGGAAATCATGCTCGACGAATCTTCTGGAATTTTTTGAGGATGTAACGAGCAGAGTGGACAAGGGAGAACTCGTGGATGTGGTGTATTTGGACTTTCAAAAGGCTTTTGACAAGGTCCAACACAAGAGATTGGTGTGCAAAATCAAAGCACATGGTATTGGGGGTAATATACTGACGTGGATAGGGAACTGGTTGGCAGACAGAAAGCAGAGAGTCGGGATAAACGGTTCCTTTTCAGAATGGCAGGCATTCACTAGTGGAGTGCCGCAGGGCTCAATGCTGGGACCCCAGCTCTTTACAAAGAGTGTTGCAGGAGGCAACAGAGCAGAGTAGCACTGGGGTAAGTGAAAACCAGAATGTGATAGGAAGGGACAATATGTATGAATATAAAGGGGCTGCAGGAGGGGTCAAAACTAAAAATCATGGTTTAAAAACTAGTATTAAAACACTCTACCTAAACGCACGCAGCATTCGAAATAAAGTAAATGAGTTGGCGGCACAAATCATTACAAATGGGTATGATTTGGTGGCCATTACAGAAACGTGGTTGCAGGGTGGCCAAGACTGGGAATTACACATACAGGGGTATCTGACAATTCGGAAAGATAGACAAGAAGGGAAAGGAAGTGGGGTAGCTCTGTTAATAAAGGATGATATCAGGGCAGTTGTGAGAGACGATATTGGCTCCAATGAACAAAATGTTGAATCATTGTGGGTGGAGATTAGAGATAGTAAGGGGAAAAAGTCACTGGTGGGCGTAGTTTATAGGCCCCCAAATAATAATTTCACGGTGGGGCGGGCAATAATCAAGGGAATAATGGAGGCATGTGAAAAAGGAACAGCAGTAATCATGGGGGATTTTAACCTACATATCGATTGGTCAAATCAAATCGCACGGGATAGCCTTGAGGAGGAATTCATAGAATCCATATGGGATTGTTTCTTAGAACAGTATGTTACAGAACCGACAAGCGAGCAAGCTATCTTAGATCTGGTCCTGTGTAATGAGACAGGAATAATAAACAATCTCCTAGTAAAAGATCCTCTCGGAATGAGTGATCACAGTATGGTTGAATTTGTAATACAGATTGAGGGTGAGGAAGTAGTGTCTCAAACGAGCGTACTATGCTTAAACAAAGGAGACTACAGTGGGATGAGGGCAGAGTTGGCTAAAGTAGACTGGGAACACAGACTAAACGGTGGCACAATTGATGAACAGTGGAGGACTTTAAAGGAGCTCTTTCATAGTGCTCAACAAAAATATATTCCAGTGAAAAAGAAGGGCGGTAAGAGAAGGGATAACCAGCCGTGGATAACCAAGGAAATAAAGGAGAGTATCAAATTAAAAACCAATGCGTATAAGGTGGCCAAGGTTAGTGGGAAACTAGCAGATTGGGAAAATTTTAAACGACATCAAAGAATGACTAAGAAAGCAATAAAGAAAGGAAAGATAGATTACGAAAGTAAACTTGCGCAAAACATAAAAACAGATAGTAAAAGCTTTTACCGATATATAAAACGGAAAAGAGTGACTAAAGTAAATGTTGGTCCCTTAGAAGATGAGAAGGGGGATTTAATAATGGGAAATGTGGAAGTGGCTGAGACCTTAAACAATTATTTTGCTTCGGTCTTCACAGTGGAAGACACAAAAACCATTGCTGGTCACGGGAATGTGGGAAGGGAGGACCTTGAGATAATCACTATCACTAGCGGGGTAGTGCCGGACAGGCTAATGGGACTCAAGGTAGACAAGTCCCCTGGTCCTGATGAAATGCATCCTAGGGTATTAAAAGAGATGGCGGAAGTTATAGCAGATGCATTCGTCATAATCTACCAAAATTCTCTGGACTCTGGGGAGGTACCAGCGGATTGGAAAGCAGCTAATGTAACAGCTCTGTTTAAAAAAGGGGGCAGACAAAAGGCAGGTAACTATAGGCCGGTTAGTTTAACATCTGTAGTGGGAAAAATGTTTGAAACTATCATTAAGGAAGAAATAGCGGCACATCTAGATAGGAATAGTGCAATCAAGCAGACGCAACATGGATTCATGAAGGGGAAATCATGTTTAACTAATTTACTGGAATTCTTTGAGGATATAACGAGCATGGTGGATAGAGGTATACCGATGGATGTGGTGTATTTAGATTTCCAAAAGGCATTCGATAAGGTGCCACACAAAAGGTTACTGCAGAAGATAAAGGTACGCGGAGTCAGAGGAAATGTATTAGCATGGATCAAGAATTGGCTGGCTAACAGAAAGCAGAGAGTCGGGATAAATGGGTCCTTTTCGGGTTGGAAATCGGTGGTTAGTGGTGGGCCACAGGGATCGGTGCTGGGACCACAACTGTTTACAATATACATAGATGACCTGGAAGAGGGGACAAAGTGTAGTGTAACAAAATTTGCAGATGACACAAAGATTAGTGGGAAAGCAGGTTGTGTAGAGGACACAGCGAGGCTGCAAACAGATTTAGATAAGTTAAGCGAATGGGCTAAGGTTTGGCAAATGGAATACAATGTCGGAAAGTGTGAGGTCATCCACCTTGGGAAAAAAATCAGTAAAAGGGAATATTATTTGAATGGGGAGAAATTACAACATGCTGAGGTGCAGAGGGACCTGGGGGTCCTTGTGCATGAATCCCAAAAAGTTAGTTTGCAGTTGCAGCAGATAATCTGGAAGGCGAATGGAATGTTGGCCTTCATTGCGAGAGGGATGGAGTACAACAGCAGGGAGGTCCTGCTGCAACTTTATATGGTATTGGTGAGGCTGCACCTGGAGTACTGCATGCAGTTTTGGTCACCTTTCTTAAGTAAGGATATACTAGCTTTGGAGGGGGTACAGAGACGATTCACTAGGCTGATTCCGGAGATGAGGAGGTTACCTTATGATGATAGATTGAGTAGACCTGGTCTTTACTCGTTGGAGTTCAGAAGGATGAGGGGTGATCTTATAGAAACAGTTAAAATCATGAAAGGGATAGACAAGATAGAGGCAGAGAGGTTGTTTCCACTGGTCGGGGAGACTAGAACTAGGGGGCACAGCCTCAAAATATGGAGGAGCCAATTTAAAACCGAGTTGAGAAGAAATTTCTTCTCCCAGAGGGTTGTGAATCTGTGGAATTCTCTGCCCAAGGAAGCAGTTGAGGCTAGCTCATTGAATGTATTCAAATCACAGATAGATAGATTTTTAACCATTAAGGGAAGTCAGGGTTATGGGGAGCGGGCGGGTAAGTGGAGCTGAGTCCACGGCCAGATCAGCCATGATCTTGTTGAATGGCGGAGCAGGCTCAAGGGGCTAGATGGCCTACTCCTGTTCCTAATTCTTATGTTCCTATGTAATATACATCAATGATTTGGATGAATGAATTGAGTGTAATATCTCCAAGTTTGCAGATGACACTAAACTCGGTGGCGGTGTGAGTTGTGAGGGGGACGCTAGGAGGCTGCAGGGTGACTTGGACAGGTTAGGAGAGTGGGCAAATGCATGGCAGATGCAGTATAACGTGGATAAATGTGAGATTATCCACTTTGGGGGCAAAAACACGAAGATAGAATATTAACTGAATGGCGGCAGATTAGGAAAAGAGGAGGTGCAACGAGACCTGGGTGTCATGGTACATCAGTCATTGAAAGTTGGCATACAGGCACAGCAGGCGGTGAAGAAGGCAAATGGTATGTTGGCCTTCATAGCTACGGGATTTGAGTATAGGAGCAAGGAGTTCTTACTGCAGTTGTACATGGCCTTGGTGAGGTCTCACCTGGAATATTGTGTTCAGTTGTGGTCTCCTAATCTGAGGAAGGATATTCTTGCTATTGAGGGAGTGCAGCGAAGGTTCACCAGACTGATTCCCGGGATGGCTGGACTGACATATGAGGAGAGACTGAATCAATTGGGCCTTTATACACTGGAGTTTCGAAGGATGAGAGGGGATCTCATAGAAACATATAAGATTCTGACGGGACGGGAGAGGTTAGATGTGGGTAGAATTGTTGTGTATGCATGCCTGTTTAATGTGTGATGTCTGTAACACTGTTGTGCTACACTGAATGTACCCTTATACTGTACACACCTTATCTGTACACCAGAGGGTGCTGCTACTGGAGACCTAAGGGTTACCTGCACACTGCAGGTAACCCATTGTGAAAAGGAACTCACAGCTTGTTGTCCTCACTCAGGAGCTGCAAATAAAGGACTACAGGTCTACACAGTTTAAATATCATACCCTGCCTCATAGAGTCATTACTAAAGGTGCCTACATATACAACAACTGGCGATGGAAATATGAGGTCACGAACCACACGCTCAGCATGTCGAATCTCAGCATCTTTCAGCAATTTACTGATGGGGAAGATTGGGACGCTTTTGTAGAAAGATTGGAACACTTAAGGAGACTGGCTGCACCGTGCGACTTTGGCGACCACCTAAATGAAGCACTACGGGACTCTAAACCGATGAGAGCAGTGCATCGCATTGATACTTCTAAGGGCAGAAACGCTGCCCCGAGTCCCGCAACCCTGAGTCCGCCACATGGGACAAACCGGCTAGCTCCGTGCTGGCGCTGTGGAGGAAACCACAGGGCCCACCAATGCCGCTTCAAAGACTATGCATGCAAAGAGAAAAGGCACCTTCAAAGGATGTGTAGAAAAAGCTAGACACACTGCGTCTCTGATGAGTTGGCTGATCACCGGGGCTCTGACACAGAGGAAGGTGAAGTTGCTCAACCTCTGGAAGAAGAGTATCGAACTCATACCTGCTCCACTGAAAGTTCTCCCTAGACAATGAAAGTAGATGTCGACGGAGTCCCAGTTTCTATGGAGAGCGACACAGGGGCAAGCCAATCTGTGATGAGCCAAGCGACCTTTGAAGAACTTTGGATGAATCCCGCCAATCGACCACAACGGCATCCTTTCCAAGCGAAGCTGCTCCCAGGTCTCCGGGCTCCGGCAATCGACCTCGAACATGGATCCATCGCAACATCCGGAAGTTCCACTGTCCAGCTCGACTGTCCACAGCATCCCGACGATATCTCCAAGACCGAAGATCCAAACTCCACACTCCGGGCCAAGGCAGCACTCCAGGAGATGAACGGCGTCAAAAGAATGTATTCCCGATGTCCAGGGTCGAACCTGTGGAAGGAACGAGCATCACAGCCTACCTGCAGCAAAGTCAGAAAATGGCAGCCGCAGCACAAGGAGAAAAACTTGTAATCAAAATGGCCGCGACCATACCACAAGTGAACATGGAGGCGCATCATGTGACACTGAGCGGCCAATCGGATTTGAATGCTCCCTTAAAGGCGACCGGTAACCAAAGAAATTTAAAGGGGAAGTTTCAACACGGACTTTAAAGCTAAAGATGCGATTAAAGGGTGCAAGTATGAAAATGTATGCAATGTAACCATGAATTGTGATGCTGGTTTAACTAATGTGACTAATGAGATGAATGCAGGTGTCAGTAAGGTTAAGAACAAGTTTATTTTGCTTAACAATAATGATCGAGAATGTGAAATGCCTAATGTAAGCATGTCTGTTGAAATCAGGACACCCAAAAGTGATGCAAGTGATGTATAATGCAGGCTCGACTATGTGTGATCAGAGCCAAGGTGTCATGTATACCGGTAGGACACTGCCAAAGGACATTGGGTCCGACAGGGACAATGCTGATGCCAATGGAATCCTCCTGTGGGAGACCCCCAGGTCCAGCAGGCTACCTGACCATGTAGCCTGGACCTTTGGAACGAATGTGATACTCCTTGCAGGACACACACTTACCCAGTGGGACACACCCACTACAGGGACAGTGGTCAATGGGCCGCCCAGCCACCACCAAGGCAACCTGCACCAGACCAGTCCTACAACCCCTGGCCATCAGGGCTAACGCCAGGAGCATGAGGCCAATACCCTTCAGCTTCCCTGGCAAACCCTGGGATGACCTGACCCTCATCCCAATTGGTGGACATGGAGCCCACCCAGTCTTGTGGCCCTGCCCACCACCCCACAACAGTGACACCTACTTGGTCTGTGTGTGAGGGAGGGGAAATGTATGAGCCAGCCTCAAGCATAGGGGTCACACCTGGCAACCACACAACCCTTACCACAACCTCCCATAGCCCACCACTGATCACCTCCCCTGGTCATGACATTAAGGATATGAAAAATACTTGGGGGGGAGTATTGTTGGGTAAGCATGCCTGTTTACTGTGTGATGTTTGTAACACTGTTATGCCACACTGAATGTACCCTTATACTGTACACACCTTATCTGTACACCAGAGGGTGCTGCTGCTGGAGACCTAAGGGTTACCTGCACACTGCAGGTAACCTAATATAAAAATGAACTCACAGCTTGTTGTCCTCACTCAGGAGCTGCAAATAAAGGACTACATGTTTACACAGTTTAAGTATCATACCCCGCCTCGTGGCGTCATTACTAAAGGTGCCTACATACACTACAAGAATGTTCCCGATGTTGGAGAAGTCCAGAACCAGGGGACACAGTCTTAGGATAAGAGGTAGGCCATTTAGGACTGAGATGAGGAGAAACTTCTTCACTCAGAGTGTTATTAACCTGTGGAATTCCCTGCCGCAGAGAGTTGTTGATGCCAGTTCATTGGATATATTCAAGAGGGAGTTAGATATGGCCCTTATGGCTAAGGGGATCAAGGGATATGGAGAGAACGCAGGAAAGGGATACTGAGGGAATGATCAGCCATGATCTTATTGAATGGTGGTGCAGGCTTGAAGGGCTGAATGGTCTATTCCTGCACCTATGTTCTATGTTTCTAATTCCCCCCCCAGGGCAAATTTTCTAGGGGTAATTAGAATTAATGGGTGGAAATGCATGGAGGTGTGGGGGCAAGTGAATTTCTGACATGTGTTCAGAGCACATGAGCCTCTGCACTGGGAATGCTAAAGATAAAAATATATCCCGATATCTCTATGATCTACCTTTTGCAATTGGTCTCAGGTCTCCAGGTACAACCTTCATGTATCCATGACTCTTGTTTTCTCTGCAATTCCCACACCTGATCGTGACAGGAGAGCTCTGATCCCTGGTCTGTGCTAATTGGTTTTGGGGTACTCGAATTAGGTTGAGAGTTCCTGAGCTAGCCAGGTTTCCTGTCCTTGACTCCTATCCATTGAACTTACTTTCATTGGCGAGGACGACATCTTCCAAGGCCTTAATATTGGCAGGAAACCCAGATAATATAGACATAAGTGACAGGTTACCAGACTTTAAACATAGAACTAGAGGATACAGGTTGAAATTTAATAAGCCTCAAGTGAGACTAGCAATGTTTTTCCCACAAGAGCAATGAGTATGTGGAACAGACATACAGGAAAATTAGGTGATCGATTGCTTCCTTCAAGCGAGAGCTGAACCTGTATCTAGTTGGATGGAGGTGGGTGGGGGGTAGGGGGCGGGGGATCCTCATACAAGAGGCAGGTATCCTGTAACGTAAATCAAGGCCAACGGATCTCCTGATCTCATTTTGACCTCCTTAGGAGGTTGGAGAGAAGCCTTTCCCAGGTTTCCCCATCCCCTAATTGGCCTGGGATTTTGATTTGCTTCCCCCTGGAGATTACATAGCCCTGGGTGGGGTGAGAAAGAAAGACTGACAGACTTGCATAAGGCATCACAACTGTGCAGGACAGGTTGGATGGATCAGGAGACTTTTCCAGTCTGTCATTTTCATATATGTTCCACAAAGAGCTGGCTAAATATCCGGTTAGAAATGCATTAAAAAGTTAAAGAATATTTATCGACTAGCAGGGTTAACAGATAGCCCGGATTAACATAAATGGATAACCACGAGCGTTAAATGCCACATTTAGTGGCAGATCTGAAATGAGAGTATCCACTACATAAACAAGGGATTCTCAGTGTGACAGCCTCTGAGCCATGCTATCGCAGGGCTATATCTTGGGCAGTGAGGAAAACTCCTGATCGTAAGGCCCATGGGATCCACTTAGGGAGAGACTAATGTTGCTGAATGTAAGAGTATATCTCGTAAAGACTCAAAATGTGTAACCCCTTCCCTTAGAGGAATAAATAGGTGGGGGCAGACTTGATAACACTGTCTGGGGATGGGATGGGTTTGATGGACTGAATGGTCTTTTATCATTCTGTATTGTCTTATGCTCAGAAATAATACATTACTCATGTTTGCCAACTGGAAACATGACAATAAACATGAAGCCGCAGTAATAAGTTTGCATTCTGATTTGATGTTTACCTGACAGAGTTTTACAGTTTGAATAAATCATTATAAAATGTCAGTGACAGCACAGTGACGTGCTGCACTAAGGTTGAGGAACATTTAATTGCACCAGCCCATCTGATGGAACTGCAAACATTTCCACATGACTGATGTGCCTAAATAAACAAGGAAGGAGTTACAAGTAGGACACACCAGTGATTTGGTTATTTATGATAATTATTTATATATGAATGACTTTGGTGATTCGGAGCTTGCAGGCGTTACTAATAATGGAGGCAGATGAATCACCGAATTATACAGCACAGAAGGAGACGATTCAGCCTATCGTTGTTGTGTCAGCTCTTTGAAACAGTGATCAAATATGTCCCATTTCTCCCCTTTCCCCATAGCCCTGAAGAATCATTCAACCTTATTAAGAAGGATTTGGATCTTTTACGAAGCTGTGTCAATAAGCAGCAAATATAGCTCCCTGTGTGAAAATGTAAAATAATTAGTCAGGGACCAGAAACAAAAGTATAGATTACAGGGGCAATTTCACAAGTTCAAACTCTTGGCACATTGCCTCTTGATTTCTAATCTGTCCCTCAGCTAGTTTAGCCCAGGATTATGTTTGTATTTTTTCTGTTAGTCGTACACTAGTTGATCTTTCATCAATAATCCTATATCTCCCAATCAATACCCTGTATAATTGCTTCACTGGACTCGTAGGGATAATTTCGCAAATTCGCACTTCCAGCCTTGAGATTTACTTGTTGGGGGTGGACATCGGAAACTGGGGCTAGGATATCAGCAGGATTCTTCTACTTACATTCCTGAACACTGCTACTGATGATCAAAGCTGTGCAGCAGGAGTGCCAATTGATGGAATTACCCCTGTGTGTTAAGTTCCGTGTCAGCTGTGGTTCAGTGGGTAGCACTCTCGACTTTGAGTCAGAAGGTTGTGGGTTCAACACTCCAGGAACTTGAGCACAAAATAAATCTAGGCTGACACTCCAGTGAAGTGCTGAGGGAGCGCTGTCTTTCAGATGAGACTTTAAACCGAGGCCCCATCTGCTCTCTCAAGTGGACGTAAAAGATCCCATGTTGCTATTTCGAAAAAGAGCAGGGGAGTTATCCCCGGTGTCGTGGCCAATATTTATCCCTCAATCAACATAACAAGAAAACAGATTATCTGGTCATTATCACGCGCAAATTGGCTGCCGCGTTTCCTACATTACATCAGTGACTATACTCCAAAATTACTTCATTGGCTGTAAAGCACCAGTGGTCATAAAAGGCGCTAGTCTTTCTTTCTTAAGTTAGACAGTGGACGTTTCAGGATTCCTATTTGGTGATTCCAGGCAGTAAAGTCTCCACGATGGGTGGCAGCAGAGATAACTAACAGTGCTGGCAGTAGAAATCTTTAAAAATAATTAATTCATGGGATGTGAGTGTCACTGGCAAGGCCAGCATTTATTGCCCATCCCTAATTGAGCTTGAGAAGGTGGCGGTGAGTCGCCTTCTTGAACCACTGCAGTCTGAGAGGTGAAGGTACTCCCTTGGTGATGTTAGGGAGGGAGCTCTAGGATTTTGACCCAGTGACAATGAAGGAACGATAATATATTTCCAAGTTAGGATAGTGCGTGACTTGGAGGAGAACTTGAAGGTAGTGTTGTTCCCATGCGCCTGCTGCCCTTGTCCTTCTAGGTGATAGAGGTTGCAGGTTTTGAAAGTGCTGTCCAAGAAGCCTTGGTGAGTTGCTGAAGTGCATCTTGTAGATGGTACACACTGCAGCCACGGTGTGCCAGTAGTGAAGGGAGTGAATGTTTAAGGTGGCGGATGGGGTGCCAATCAAGTGAGCTGCTTTGTCCTGGATGGTGTTGAGCTTCTTGAGTGTTGTTGGAGCTGCACTCATCCAGGTGCGTGGAGAATATTCCATCAAACTCCTGAATTGTGCCTTGTAGATAGTGGAATGGCTTTGAAAACGAGGTGAGTCGCTCACTGCGGAATACCCAGTCTCTGACCTGCTCTTGTAGGCACAGTATTTATGTGGCTGGTCCAGTTAAGTTTCTGGTTAATGGTGACCCCTAGGATGTTGGTGGGGGGGATTTGGTGATGGTAGTCCCGTTGAATGTCAAGGGAAGGTGGCTAGACTTTCTCTTGTTGGACATGGTCATTGCCTGGCACTTGTGTGGCGCAAATGTTACTTGACACATATCAGCCCAAGCCTGAATGTTGTCCAGGTCTTGCAGCATGCGGGCATGGACTGTTTCATTATCTGAGGAGTTGTGAATGGATCTGAACATTGTGCAATCATCAGCGAACATCCCCACTTCTGACCTTATGATGGAGGGAAGGCCAATGAAGCAGCTGAAGATGTTTGAGCCTATTGCCATTCAACCAGTAGTTTGAAAATGTGCTGTCCAGTAATAGCAACATATGCTGATGAAGGCGTTAATCTGTTTCAATTAAACAGGTTAACACTATTCATTAAAATTAAGCACAGGAGAAATCCACACATATGCCTAAGTGTGATTGCAGACCCAAGGGGTCCCTAGCGCCACAGGGGGAAAGTGCCATTAAAGGGGAGGCCTTTGGTGCCCCGGGCTGCCATATTTATTTGTCGGCCGACACTCGGGTAAGCCCGACAACGGTGGCCTTTGTGTCGACTGGGCCGCCATCATGCAGCCTGGCACTCCATTTTGGGTGCTGGGCCTCTGGCCTGGTCGATCGTGTCCCTGGTGGTGCAATGATGGCCTGCAGCGTGCGCAGTGGCCCTCCCCTTTAATGGAAGGGGAGGGGCATTGTAGCGCATCAGTGCTACACGGAACATCCGCGTAGCGCTGGCCTGCTCCTCCCACCGCTGGACTGAGCGACGTGCTACTGCCCCGGGAGCGCCCTTCAAAGGAAGCGGAGCGGCGGAGCATTCTGGTTCCTTTGAGGGGCGCATGGCCCAATTCCACGTCGAGGATGGAACTTCCGGGCCGGGCACAGGATGTCCTGGCCTTGGACGGTTACCTCCCCCAATCGGGGGGAGGGGCAATTTCTAGCACAAGTAATGTAATTTTCCCTGGTAGAATATTGATCAATGTGTTTGCATGAAATCTTTTTCTGCAATATTTTAATTCGATGACTAAAGTAAAACAGCAGACAAAAGTCGTTTCATACGAAGGTGTGAAGACGCTCACTGAAAGATTGTTTCTGCGGATTAGGTTTGAATTTATCCCCCCCTCCCACCTTCAAGCGCAGGCCGGGTCCTCTGGTTCTATTGTTCTGGGCAAGGGGAACTTTCATTGTTACTGAAACGAGAGTTGTTGCTTTGCCTTGAGCCATTCGGATGGTTGAATTAATGAATTTTGGGAGATTTATGCTGGCTATAAGTTGCTTGCTTCAGATGCGTGAAAGGATCTTTAATGCAGGTGTACCATGATTGATTGACTGACTATTTCCTTGTTTCAGCCAGGCGAAGGGTACTTTTACGAACTTGTGCTCTAGGCACGGAGCTGCATGCACCGAGCGCACATATCGGAAACTTGGCCCCGGAAAACCCTGCAGGCTCCTCTGACCTCTGCAACTAAATTGACTGCACATGAAGCTCTGTGCCAGGAGCTCAAATTCATAAATGTCTACCCTAGAGTCCTTTTCATTGGAGTCTTAAAAGTGTGCATTTCCTGTGTCTTCACGAGCTGCCCATGAGCAGCAATAAATCAAGTGGGCCACCCTGTCAATTCTCAACAAAATAGGAATTTAGGTACTTTAATTATGTGGCATCCAACTCTGAGTCAGCTGTTAAAGAGTTAGATACTATAGTTGTCAAATGTGGACTTGGAGTTTTGTTGTAAAGGACAAATTCCATTGTGGGGCCCCTCACTTTGCTAGACAGCACAGGTGCTTTGAGAAGATAGGAGAGCGAGGAGTAATTAACATCTAAATGATGCTTATTTTTTTAACACTAATTACAGTAATTAATGCAAGAACGCTTTATCATTTCTTGACAGGACCTTTTCCTCATTATCCTTACTCTCCATAGTTTATTGATACTTATTGTTCCGACTGCCTGCAGAGTAAAACCACACAGATAGAATTCTAAAGTATGACAGAAGACAGAGGCTTATGCGGCACTAGGGAAAAATATTTGACATGATTAGCCGTCTTGCATAAGATTTGTTTCGAGCAGGATGAGAGGCCGCCAACAAAATAGGGTGTCTGCAGTAAATACTGAAGAGTGTTTCTTCTTTGCAATCCTTTTATGAAAGAAAGGAAAGAAGGAAGGAAAGACATAAAGAGAAGAAAAATAAGCCAGTCATGGGTACGTCAAACTCCTTGTGCAATGTTGCTGTCAACAAAGGGAGCATTATCTGTTCTGCTGGGCAATCCCATTAAATATTCGCTTCACCTATTCCAATTCTCTTTTTGAAATCTATGACGCAGTTGAAAGCACGGATAGACTTATGTGCTGTTGTGACAAAGCGCATCTCATTTGAAAAACTATTATTAGGCAGGATAATTAAGGAGACTAATAGCCAATGTTTTTCAGCCCCAGGATTGCAACTGGCTGACCTTGTGAGAGCAGATTCATGTCCTTACAAAATTTCACTTACTTTTTGCAACATTCTCAGGGAAGCCTACTAAAAACGTATAACTTTCAAATATTGTGGAGAGAAATGTGAGTCAGGGTTTAGGTTGATATCTCAGAGGTTAAATTGGGCCATGCATCACCCATTTTTTTAGGCGCAACACAGCCACGTAAGGAACGAAAATGGGATCCGGGATGCTCACACACTCTTCCGACAGGAAGTGTGCGGGAGGCCATCTTGGAAAAGGGCAAATGAGAGCCGTCCGGTACCCAAGTCTGAAGCAGGCATTAGGTTATATGCAAATAAGGGGCCTCACACCTGTTTCTGGTCCCTACTGCAATTTTGATTTGTCCTGAGGCAATCAGCGCCAGTTGCCTCCAGGAAAACCTACTCTTAATGCCATGTAAGATGGCTGAAGGGTGGCCTGGTAGAGGTCTTTATGATTATGAAAGGGTTTGATAGGGTAGACTTAGACAAGATGGCCGCAATTTTGCCTACCAAGGCAGGCGACATCAGTAGCGGGGTCCGAACCCGCTGCAGTCTCATGCGGCTTCCGGCGTCAAGCCTGTTTCCTTAAAGGGACCATGCGCAAATTTAGTGTGGCAGTGGTACTGTCAGTGCTCTACTGCATTGGGCTGATGCAAACATTGACAAGCACTGCACAGAGGTGCACGGTTGCACCCAGGCTCTCCCATGACTCCCTCCAGATGCACGCAGAGAGGTTCTCTTCCCTTCCAATGGGCGGAAGAGACCTCCCCAGGACACCAACACAGCTTGGTTGCACATTTCACAGGAGGGCACAAGTAAGGATGCCTTCAGGAGGGTCTAGCTGCAGTGGCGCAAACCTTTCAATGATCTCAGTAGATCACGAAATGTTACTGCAAAGTCACATTCAACCTCATTCTGCTGTGCCTCTCTTCACACCCTATTACTCTGCCTTCCCTAACCTTCTCCTGCACATCCTTACTCTTACCAACTTACCTTGCACTTCCACCCATCCATCTCTCTCTATCTACATTATCTCTTCCCCATCTCATTAGCCACCCCTCACACTCATCCTCATCCTAGTGCAAGCATACCAACTAACAACACACAAGGGTAGGCACTTGGGTATGTTTGCCAATGTTCATGTAAAGTTTCTGTTATTGTGTTGTCAAACATTGAAATCTTTATTTTCAAACACTTTGCCTTCTTGGAGAGATTTGTGTGCAGCTTTGGAAGTGGCTTAATGAGTTGAACATAAGAACATAAGAACATAAGAACATAAGAATTAGGAACAGGAGTAGGCCATCTAGCCCCTCGAGCCTGCTCCGCCATTCAACAAGATTATGGCTGAACTGGCCGTGGACTCAGCTCCACTTACCCGCCTGCTCCCTGTAACCCTTAATTCCCTTATTGGTTAAAAATCTATCGATCTGTGACTTGAATACATTCAATGAGCTAGCCTCAATTGCTTCCTTGGGCAGAGAATTCCACAGATTCACAACCCTCTGGGAGAAGAAATTCCTCCTCAACTCGGTTTTAAATTGGCTCCCCCGTATTTTGAGGCTGTGCCCCCTAGTTCTAGTCTCCCCGACCAGTGGAAATAACCTCTCTGCCTCTATCTTGTCTATCCCTTTCATTATTTTAAATGTTTCTATAAGATCACCCCTCATCCTTCTGAACTCCAACGAGTAAAGACCCAGTCTACTCAATCTATCATCATAAGGTAACCCCCTCATCTCCGGAATCAGCCTAGTGAATCGTCTCTGTACCCCCTCCAAAGCCAGTATATCCTTCCTTAAGTAAGGTGTATGCAGTACTCCAGGTGCGGCCTCACCAATACCCTATACAGTTGCAGCAGGACCTCCCTGCTTTTGCACTCCATCCCTCTCGCAATGAAAGCCAACATTCCATTCGCCATCCTGATTACCTGCTGCACCTGCAAACTAACTTTTTAGGATTCATGCACAAGGAAGCCGCCTCCGGGAAATCCCCTCCGTGCCTTTCAGTTCCGCGCGGAGGGGTTTCCTGTACGGGCTGCTCCTGCACACCCTCAACTTTGCCATCCTCGCCGGCCGTCCGGACACGCCATGGCGTACCATCTTGCCGTCCGGAGGAGGCGGGGGTCCCCGATGGAGGGCACTCTACGCAGGGGTCCTCCCACTATTCATCGGGGACTTGGCCTGGAGGGTGGTGCACGGAGCAGTGCCGTGCAACAAATTTTTAAGCCGGTTCACGGACTCCCAGGCCGCCTGCAATTTCTGCGGTCTGGAGGAGTCCGTGTTCCATGTTTTTATTGAATGCACGAGGTTGCAGCCCCTGTTCCACTATTTGAAGGGGCTGCTCCTGAAATTCTGGCTGCACTTCAGTCCCACTCTCCTGATCTTTGGGCACCCTGTGCGGAGGGGAGCGGGTAGGTCCGAAGGCCTCCTCGTAGGACTGCTCCTGGGCACGGCCAAGGGTGCCATCAGCCGGTCCAGGCAGCGGGCGGTCGAGGGGGTCGTTCAACCTGACTGCCTGCCTCTCTTCCGCTCTTACATCCGGTCCAGGGTGTCCTTGGAGATGGAGCACGCGGTGTCCACCGGTACGCTCGCGGCCTTCCGCGAGAGGTGGGCACCGGAGGGACTGGAGTGCATCATCACGCCCGGCAACCAAATTTTAATTTGATTTTACGTTTTAAAGTTAATTTGTTTTAATTGCCGGTGCTTTTAGTGTCCCCTTCCCTTTTATAGGGGGCACTGGGGAAAAATTGTGATTTTAGTGCCCAAAAAAAAAACCAAAAAAAGAAAAACACAAAAAAAAAAGGGGGGAAAAAAAGGGCCTTGTAAATGTCTGGAGTGTCACCCAGGTCGGGTGGCACTCTTTAATGTTTTATGTTTTCGCAGGTAAACTCAAAAGAGTTTCATGCACAAGGACCCCCAGGTCCCTCTGCACCTCAGCATGTTGTAATTTCTCCCCATTCAAATAATATTCCCTTTTACTGTTTTTTTTCCCAAGGTGGATGACCTCACATTTTCCGACATTGTATTCCATCTGCCAAACCTTAGCCCATTCGCTTAACCTATCCAAATCTCTTTGCAGCCTCTTTGTGTTCTCTACACAATCCGCTTTCCCACTAATCTTTGCGTCATCTGCAAATTTTGTTACACTACACTCTGTCCCCTCTTCCAGGTCATCCATGTATATTGTAAACAGTTATGGTCCCAGCACCGTTCCTTGTGCCACACCACTAACCACCGATTTCCAACCCGAAAAGGACCCATTTATCCCGACTCTCTGCTTTCTGTTCGCCAGCCAATTCTCTATCCATGCTAATACATTTCCATTGACTCCACGTACCTCTATCTTCTGCAGTAACCTTTTGTGTGGCACCTTATCGAATGCATTTTGGAAATCTAAATACACCACATCCATCGGTACACCTCTATCCACCATGCTCGTTATATCCTCAAAGAATTCCAGTAAATTAGTTAAACATGATTTCCCCTTCATGAATCCATGCTGCGTCTGCTTGATTGCACTATTCCTATCTAGATGTCCCGCTATTTCTTCCTTAATGATAGTTTCAAGAATTTTCCCCACTACAGATGTTAAACTAACCGGCCTATAGTTACCTGCCTTTTGTCTGCCCTCTTTTTTAAACAGAGGCGTTACATTAGCTGCTTTCCAATCCGCTGATACCTCCCCAGAGTCCAGAGAATTTTGGTAGATTTAGTAGATTATAACGAATGCATCTGCTATAACTTCCGCCATCTCTTTTAATACCCTGGGATACATTTCATCAGGACCAGGGGACTTGTCTACCTTGAGTCCCATTAGCCTGTGCAGCAGTGAATAGTGATACATAAAGGTACCCCCTGCAATAGTGACGAGTGTGAAAGTAATGGCTTGGGCATTGTAGGGTTGCTTTATGTTGTTGGTGTGGGGTGGTGCCAACCTGGCGCATCATGTGGCAGCAAGGGTGTACAGCATTAAGTGAATTACATCTGGACATGGTGAGGTCATCCCTGGCATCCCAAGCAGCAAAGTGGTCGGGTGCTGATGCCCTGTGTCCTGTGCAGCATCAGTTGATTGGGGAGAAGGTTGGTGTGTCTGATGCTGCTGGCATTGGAGCTGATCGTGGTGGGATTCTGAGGACCAAGGCGAGATAGTTTCAAGGGCACCGATGCTAATGTAATAGATGGCAGGTGAAATAGAGATGAGAGAAGCGATCTGTCAATGGTGAGAGAGGTTGTTCCAATGAGTTGAATGGAGAGATTGCTCCAAAGACTTGCAACCTTCATAAAGGTTAATATGCCTTCCAAATGCCATAAACAAGAGCTTCTCATCTTGGAAAGTGAACAGCTGTGAGATAGGAGCTTTTATCGCAAATTTGCAGCTGTCAGAAAAAGAAATGAATTCATGCTGAAACAACTCCCGACCTACTTACCTGATGTGATCCTTGTGCAGTGAGAACCTCCTGGAAAACCTAGAAAAATGATAAGTTGAGCTCAGAATTGTTTTTAATAGCCTCATTCACGAGGTCTTGATCACCTAAATTTCCTCCCCTGCCGCTGTTCAGTGTTGACAGACCTGACACCTGGCGAAGTACCATGGGGGGGGTTGACAGCGGTGTCGCAACCCACTGTCAAGCAATTCAAATTTAACAGCTGACCCACCTCTGATCCCATCCTCTGAGCGCCGGCAAAATTACGGCCGATGTTTCCACTTGTGGGAGAGACCAGAACTCGGCTCCATAGATATAAGATGGTCTCTAATAAATCCAATACGGAATTCAGGAGAAAGCTCTTTACCCAGAGAGTGGTGAGAATGTGGAACATGCTACCACAAGGAATAGTTGAGGCGAATAACATAGATGCATTTAAGAAGAAGCACATGAGAAAGGAATTGAAGGATAAGCTGATGCAGTAGGGTGGGAGGAGGCTCGAGTGAAGCATAAATGCCAGCATAGAAAAGTTGGGCTGAATGGCATGTTTCTGTGCTGTTTACTCAATGTTATTCACCCTTGCTGAATACAAAGTCAGCATGCACAAAAACTTTAGTGTAACCACAAGTTTAATCAAAATTCAGTGTGTGTGTATGTGCTTAGGTGCTGCCAGAGGGTTGGCAGTGCATGAGTTGATGGGCAGCTATGTGTCAATGGGCCATAATTTGCTGTGGCAGGCCATGTAATGGTGTCTGCCATTAGGTTCTTAAATTTTTTGCATAGCACGTTGTTAAAAGTGCGAGGTGATATCATTGCAGTGAGGTAAATACGGTCAAGCAACTGTATATCACCTTAACCAATCAGATTGAAGGATTGTGAAATGAATAGTGTAAAGACTGAGATGGAAGTTTAAGTTAGAATAATGAATTCAATGTCAAATCAGGTGTAGAAAGAGAAATAAAGAAAGGGAAAGAAAGATTGGATTAAGAGAGAGAGAAAAAAAGAGACTGAAAGAAAAAGTAAAAAAATTCTCTTAGTTTTACATTTTTAAAGTCTCCAACAACAATTAAAACCTGAATGAATGAGACTCCACACTTCATTCTCCAACAGTTCATTTTCAGTGACAGAGAGCTTAACTGGCCATAATTAACACTTATCACATTGTTCAAAGGGTACTTAGACTGAACTGGACAAGACTTATCTTTCTGTGACGAACTTAGTTCTTTCTACCATGCACATTCAGTAACGTCGCACTGTTCAATGCATTTCAATGGTGAGCCAGACAGCAAGATGCAATTTTTGCGAAGCTAACAGTGAAGTGATGCAACTTGGACAGCAACTTGTGGATTTCTGCATTTAACCACGCAACTGCCCTTACCTGAAGTTCCTGTGGCATTTGCCGTTATTTTGACAGCAAATTATGAGCCAATATGATTCTCCTGGGAATGAGGTAGCTTTCATCCAGCGAGAATTAAATCCTAACTTGAACCTACCTCCTTTCTACCATTGGTGCATGCATCTCCATGGCACCCTTTCAAGGCTTTAAAGATGAGGTGCCCAGGCCCTCACTTGGGACCCGGCATACAGTCATTGCAGGTATATCTTCACTAGGCTAATACACGCATTGCCATCTGAGAGGTGGCACCTTTGTGAGCATAATCCTCCTATGTCACTAATACTGGGCCCTAGTTCTGCTTGCTTCCCTTTGGCACTCCTAAAAATATCTTCACAGCTTCCTACAAACATAAAACAAAAGGATGGAAAAACTATCTAGTCCATCAAGCCTGTAACCTCTAGATATGATACAATCATGTGTGTCTTCAACCTAATTCTCCCCTCACCCCCACTGTCTAGCAATCTTCCAGAAGAGGCAAATAACTAGAAAAAACATTGTGGCCAATTTAGGAAAAAATACTCTCTAGCCCCAATGGGCAAAACTGGGATTGGAAAGATCAATGAGATACTGTGGTCTCACAGTATCTCATTGATCTTTCCAATCCCAGTTTTTGTGATGTGGTCAGGATCCATAGCCTTTGCTGTGCCTAGCGCACTCAGCCACTTTTTAATGCTATGTGACGTGAATTGAATTGGCTGGACACTGGTATCTATGATGGTGGGGAGCTCGAGAGGCTGACAAGAATTGCCCACTTGATACTTTTGGCTGAAGATATTTGCAAACACTTTAGCCTTGTCTCTTGCACTCGTATGCTAGGCTCCAGCATGATTAAGGACGGGGCTGTTCATGGAGTCAGGATGGTGTGTAACTTAGAGAGGAACTTGCAGGTGATGGTGCTCTCATGCGCTTGCTGCCCTTGTTGTTCTAGGTGGTAGAGGTCACGGGTTTGGGAGGTGCTGCCGAAGAAACCGTGGTGAGTTGCTGCAGTGCATCTTGTAGATGGTACACACTGCACCATGGTGGAGGCTGTGAATGTTGAAGGTGATGGATGGGGTGCCAATCAAGTGGGCTGCTTTGTCCTGGATGGTGTCGAGCTTCTTGAGTGTTGCTGGAGCTGCACTCATCCAGGCAAGTGGGGAGTATTCCATCACATTCATGACTTGTGCCTTTGTGGTGGAAAGGCTTAGGGGAGTCAGGAGGTACCTCAGAATACCCAGTCTCTGAGCTGCTTTTGTAGCCACAGTATTTATATGACTGGTCCAGTTAAGCTTCTGGTCAATGGTGACCCCCATGATGTTGATGGTGGGGGATTTGGCGATGATAGTGCCATTGAAAATCAAGGGGAGGTTGTTATAATCTTGCTTGTTTAATGCAAGTAATTAAATATTTGCATATGTTGGCTCTCAGTCACAGCTTCTGTAGCTCTAATGAAATTCATGAGACATATTTATTTTGTACATTTATCTTCAAAAAAATATGATTTCTTGTCTGGTATAGCACATTTCTGCTTTATTATACATTATTCCGTTATACTTATATTTAAGGAGATATTTCATAACTCTCAACAAAGATATATCCCAGTGAGAAGGAAAGACTTTAAGAAAAGGGAGAACCATCTGTGGTTAACTAAGGAATTAAAAGATGGTATCAATTTAAAAACAATGGCATACAAAGTGTCCAAGATTAGTGGGAGGCCAGTGGATTGGGAATTTTTTTTAAACCAGCAAAGGACGACTAAAAAAATAATAAAGAGAGGGAAGATGGATTATGAGAGTAAACTAGCAAGTAATATAAAAAAAGATAGTAAGAGCTTTTACAGATATATATATATAAAGGAAATGAGCAGCTAAAGTAAACATTGGTCCTTTCAAAGATGAGACTGGGGAATTAATAATGGGAAACAGGGAAATGGCAGAGACTTTGAACAAATATTTTGTATCCGTCTTCACGGTAGAAGACAGTAAAAACATTCCAATAATAGATTGTCAAGGGGCGATAGGGAGGGGGAAACTTAAAACAATCACTATCACTAAAGAAAAAGTATTCGGTAAAATAATGGGACTAAAGGTGGACAAGTCTTATGTGTTATATATGTAAACCTGTATATACCTTGTATAGACACCAGAGAGCTCATCCCCTGGAGTCCCAAGGGATCCCACAATCCCGTGGGAGCACAGGTATTTAAGGAGGCCTCACAGGCTGGAGTGGCACTCTGGAGACCTGCAATAAAAGACTACGGTCACACTTTACTTTGAGCTCACAGTATCCAGTCAGATTCTTTATTCAGACATAACGACTGGCGACGAGATACAGATGACGAACCCAATGATGCAGAGAACAGTGGGCATCCTGGAGAAATTCTCGGAGGGAGATGATTCGTGGAGCGACTCAACCGGTGCTTCACGGCCGACGAGCTGGAAGGAGAAGTGAACGCTGCCAAACGAAGGGCAATTCTCCTCACCGTCTGCGGGGCACCGACGTATGGCCTCATGAAAAATCTGCTTGCTCCAGCAAAACCCACAGAGAAATCATATGATGATTTGTGCACACTGGTCCGGGAGCATCTGAACATGAAGGAAAGCGTTCTGATGGCGAGGTACCAGTTCTACACCTACAAAAGGCCTGAAGGCCAGGTAGTGGCGAGTTATGTCGCCGAGCTAAGACGCCTTGCAGGACATTGCGAATTTGAAGGATATTTGGAGCACATGCTCAGAGACTTCTTCATTGGCCATGAAGTGATACTTCACAAACTTTTGACGGTAGAGACCCCAACCTTTAGTAAAGCCATAGCGATAGCCCAGGCGTTCATTGCCACCAGCGACAATACTAAGCAAAACTCTCAGCACACGAGTGCTGCTACAAGTACTGTGAACAAAGTGATGTTGTTTTCAAATCGCAACGTACAGGGCAGGCCTCAATGCCTGCAGCTGCACATCCGTAGATGTCTCAGAGTCCATCATTAAGGGTGATGAATGCAAAGCCATTAACACCTTGTTGGCGCTGCGGGGGTGATCATCGTTTCCATTTATGCCGCTTCAAAGGGTACGTTTGCAAGGGCTGTGGAACAATGGGACACCTCCAACGTATGTGCAGGTGAGCTGCAAACTCTGTTAATCCTGCAAACCACCATGTTGCAGAGGACAGATCAATGGCAGATCACGACAAATCACAGCCTCAGATCGAGGAGGCAGAGGTATATGGGGTGCACACATTTACCACAAAATGTCCCCCGATAATGCTAAAGGTTGAATTAAATGGACTCCCGGTTTCAATGGAGCTGGACACAGGCACGAGTCAGTCCATTATGAGCAAAAAGACTTTTGATAAATTGTGGTGCAGCAAGGCCTCAAGGCCAGTCTTGACTCCCATTTGCACGAAACTGAGAACTTACACAAAGGAACTGATTCCCGTAATCGGCAGTGGTACCGTAAAGGTCTCCTATGATGGAGCGGTGCACAAGCTACCACTCTGGGTGGTACCAGGCGATGGTCTCACGCTGATCGGCAGGAGCTGGCTGGGAAAGATGCACTGGAACTGGGACAACATCTGAGCGCTCTCGTCCGTGACAAAGCTTTGTGTGCCCAGGTCTTAAACAAGTTCCCTTCACTATTCGAACAAGGCATCGGGAAGTTCCAAGGAGCAAAAGTGCAGATTCACCTAATTCCGAGGGCGTGACCCTTCCATCACAAGGCGAGAGGGGTACTTTACATAATGAGAGAAAGGGTAGAGATCGAGCTGGACCGGCTGCAATGTGAGTGCATCATTTCGCCGATCAAATTCAACGAGTGGGCCAGTCCGATTGTTCAAGTCATCAAGGGAGACGGCACCGCCAGAATCTGTGGTGATTACAAAGTAACTATTAATCGTTTCTCCCTGCAGGATCAATACCCACTACAAAGGCTGACAACCCCTTTGCAACGCTGGCGGGAGGAAAGACGCTTATGAAGCTGGACTTGACCTCGGACTAAATGACGCAGGAGCTGGAGAAATCATCGAAGGGCCTCACCTGCATCAACACGCACAAAGGTGTCTTTATTTACAACAGATGCCGGTTTGGGATTCGATCAGCCATGGCGATATTCCAGAGAAACATGGAAAGCTTACTCAAGTCGGTCCCGCGCACGTGGTCTTGCAGGACAACATCTTGGTTACAGGTCGGGACACAGTCGAGCATCTGCAGAACCTGGCGGAGGTTCTTAGTCGACTCAACCGCGTGGGGCTCAGGTTAAAACGCTCAAAGTGCGTTTTCCTGGCGTTTGAACTGGAGTTCCTGGGGAGAAGAATCACGGCGGACGGCATCAGGCCCACCAATTCAATGATGGAGGCAATCGAGAACGCACCGAGGCCACAGAACGTGACGGAGCTGCGGTCGTTTCTTGGACTCTTGAACTACTTTAGTAACTTCTTACCGGGTCTCAGCACACTGTTAGAACCACTGCATGCCTTACTGCGTAAAGGAGATGAATGGATATGGGGCAAAAGCCAAGAAAATGCCTTTGTAAAAGCTAGAAAATTGTTATGCTCAATTGCTTGTGTTGTATGATCCATGTAAATGTTTGGTACTAGCACGTGATGCGTCGTCGTACGGCATCGGGAGTGTATTGCAACAAGCTAATGAATCTGGGAAATTGCAACCGGTTGCTTATGCATCCAGAAGTCTGTCTAAGGCTGAAAGAGCCGACAGCATGATTAGAAAAGGAGCGTTAGCATGTTTTTATGGGGTAAAGAAAATGCATCAATATCAGTTTGGGCTCAAATTTGAATTGGAAACTGGCCATAAGCCACTGATATCCCTTTTTTCCAAAAGTAAGGGGATAAATATGAATGCATCGGACCACGTCCAGAGATGGGCACTCACGTTGTCCACATACAACTACGCCAATAGCCACAGAAAACTGTGCCTATGCTCTCAGTAGGCTGCCATTGCTCACCACGGGGGTGTAAATGGCACAGCCCGCAGATTTAGTCATGGTTATGGAAGCATTCGAGAGTGAGCAATCACCCTTCACAGCCCGACAGATTAGAGCCTAGACGAGCCAGGACCTCTTATGTCCTTAGCAAAAAATTGTGTGTTTCACAGGAGCTGGTCCAATTTCCCAGTGGAAATGCAGGAAGAGATAAAGCCATACCAGCGGCGCAAAGATGAAATGTCTGTACAGGCAGACTGCCTTCTGTGGGATAATCGGGTAGTGGTCCCCAAGAAGGGCAGAGACACTTTAATCAGTGACCTCCACAATACTCATCCAGGCATTGTAATGATGAAAGCCATAGCCAGATCCCATGTGTGGTGGCCCGGTATCGATGCGGACTTAGGATCCTGCGAGCACAAATGTAACACATGCTCGCAGTTAAGCAATGCACCCAGGGAGGCATCACTAAGTGTATGGTCTTGGCCCTCCAAACCGTGGTACAGGGTCCATATCGACTATGCAGGCCCGTTTTGGGGTTAAAATTTCCTTGTGGTTGTATGTGCGTACTCCAAATGGTTTGAATGTGAGATAATGACGGCAAGCACTTCCGCTGCCACCACAGAAAGCCTGTGGGCCATGTTTGCTACACACGGATGTCCTTGTGAGCGATAACAGGCCATGTTTCACCAGTGCATCGTTCAAAGAGTTCATGACCCGTAATGGGATCAAACATGTTACATCTGCCCCGTTCAAACCAGCATCTAATGGTCAGGCAGAGAGAGCAGTGCAAACTATCAAGCAGGGCTTGAAGAGGGTAACTGAAAGCCCACTGCAGACTCGCCTCTCCCGAGTCCTGCTTAGCTACTGCACAAGACCCCACTCGCTCACTGGGATTCCATCTGCTAAACTGCTCATGAAAAGGGCACTTAAGACAAGGCTCTCGTTAGTTTACCCTAATCTACATGAACAGGTAGAGAGCAGGCGGCTTCAACAAAGTACATATCATGATAGCGCAAATGTGTCACGTGA
This sequence comes from Pristiophorus japonicus, assembly GCF_044704955.1. Classification (NCBI taxonomy): domain Eukaryota; kingdom Metazoa; phylum Chordata; class Chondrichthyes; family Pristiophoridae; genus Pristiophorus; species Pristiophorus japonicus. Next base: position 32,126,097 of record NC_091981.1, on the reverse strand, counting down.
GATTTAAATCAATGATCCTGTATTTGTGCTGAACTATGGACAAGGTCCCAAGTGGTTATTGTGACCAGAGGGAAGCAGGGTGTTTCGGGTCAAATTTTCAAATGGACTCATTCACCGGAAACATTTGGACCAAATTAAACTCAGATTCAAGGACTATCCAGAACAATCCACTTTGGACCCTACCTTCTTTGACCCCTCAACATACACACCAGTGACAACTGACACCACAGTTGGTCACGAAGCAAAACCCATCACCCGCAGCAGCCCAGCAGGACTCACCACACCAGGCAGCCCAGCAAGGCCAGCTGCACAGCAGCCCAGCGAGGAATCAACAAACAATTCATCAAACTAGCATTTGCACCGAGTCGATCAACCAGGGAAAGAAAGGCCCTGGATCGACTCACCTTGTAAATAGTTACACTGTTGACTTTGTGGGGGGAGTGTTGTTAGATATGTAAACCTGTATATACCTTGTATAGCCACCAGAGGGCTCATCCCCTGGAGTCCCAAGGGATTCCACAATCCCTTGGGAGCATAGGTACTTAAGGAGGCCTCACAGGCTGGAGAGGCACTCTGGAGACGTGCAATAAAAGACTAAGATCACACTTTATTTTGAGTCACAGTTTCCAGTCAGACTCTTTATTCACACATAACACTATGGACCAGAGGGGTCTGCATCCTGGAGTCTTAAAAAAGTGGCTGCAGAGATAATGGATGCATTGGTTGCAATCTACCAAAATTCCCTAGGGCTAGAACCTCCACTTTTTTTGCATGCTTAACGCCTACTTAACACCCATTTAACCGCTGAAATGACATATCACGTCCATATATCGCCCATTTTGGCACAAAATAGAAACTGACGGGCTTTTTTAGGAGACTTATCGCCGAGCGTTATTTTCCCAATGGGCTTAATTCCGGGAAAAAATATGACTGTCCGCCACTTTTTTGAGGTGGAATCAGCAGAATGGGCGAATTCAACACCTATAATATTGCCCGGTGTTACTTTCCACGCAGAATTAACGCCGAGATTCAATATTAAAGCCCCCCATTGTTTTTTGTCGTAAAGAGCATATTCACCAAAACTAGCGGCCATGGAGATCGGCCATCATCAATTTCACCACCTCGTGCACATATTGCCCACAATATCGTTCGCTCAAAAAAACACCCACAAAAGGTGGAACTAACTGAAACGAATGCCAGTGGTGTGGCTGGCATTTGTTAAATCCCACTCTTAGGAGGTGATATCGGAATGATTTTCCTGAAAGAGGGCTGATGTGAGTGACAACGCTGACACACTGCTGTGTGTGTGCAGCTCAGACATCAATGGTGCCCATCACCTTGGTGCCAGTTAAAGTTTACGTTGATTGATGTTAAGTTGTATTTAACCCTTTCATGGTAAGGAATCACCAGTGTATAATGGTCCAGCTATCTGTGATAATGCACAATAAGGTTATGTTCAATAACAAAAGTTTAATACCAACATTGGTCTGAAATCATAAGTATCACAGCCAATAACACCCACCATCCGCCCATACCCCACTTTTTCCACCATTGACATAAATCACATGTCCAACATGTCCAGCAACACAGAATACAAAGGCAAAGCAGGAGCGTGGTCCCCAGTCCCCATACATTGCAACAAATTGCATACACCCAGATGGAGATATAACACAGCCATTACCTGTGCACATTCACCTCACTTTCCTTCCCCACTCTCCTTCTCCCCACTTCAAACCCTTCCCCTCCTCGTTCCACGGCACCTGGCCGAGGAGCTACTCAGGCGGTGCCTCATTGAGGGAGATGAAGGCAGATGCATTGATTGCACGGGTACGGGAGCGGGGGGTGTTGAGGGAGCAACATTCTCTGATGCAGAAGCAAGATCTTGATCCTTTCTCTCATCTGTCGTTCACAGCGGTGGTGCGGAATCTAGGGGTGGAGTGCTGCGCTCGGGGATCACTGGGAGATCTATGGCAGCAGTGTTCCTGGCTATCGCATCCAGAGACTCCACCGTGCGCGGAATGTACTCGGTCATGGTGGCCAGGTGTCGGGATATGCCTCCCAGTACTTCGATGAGCTGATCGCCAATGTCTACAGACCTCTTGGACAACTGTACCATTTCTCCGCTGTCATGTCGCGCTCATGGAACAGAACTGCCGTGTCCATGAGGCCTCCACGGGGTCGGTGCCATCCTGGGGACAAATGGGTGACCTGTGGAGAGGTGCTTGGGACCGGTACCTCCAGAGTTGTGTGAGGCCCCTTCGGGAAGAGTGACCATAATATGGTAGAATTCTTTATTAAGATGGAGAGTGACACAGTTAATTCAGAGACCAGGGTCCTGAACTTAAGGAAAGGTAACTTCGATGGTATGAGGCATGAATTAGCTAGAATAGACTGGCAAATGATACTTAAAGGGTTGATGGTGGATAGGCAATGGCAAACATTTAAAGATCACATGGATGAACTTCAACCATTGTACACCCCTGTCTGGAGTAAAAATAAAACGGGGAAGGTGGCTCAACCATGGCTAACAAGGGAAATTAAGGATAGTTTTAAATCCAAGGAAGAGGCATATAAATTGGCCAGAAAAATCAGCAAACCTGAGGACTGGGAGAAATTTAGAATTCAGCAGAGGAGGACAAAGGATTTAATTTTGAGGGGGAAAATAGAGTATGAGAGGAAGTTTGCCGGGAACATAAAAACTGACTGCAAAAGCTTCTATAGATATGTGAAGATAAAAAGATTAGTGAAGACAAACATCAGATTGAGGTGAATTAATAATGGGGAACAAAGAAATGGCAGATTAGTTCAACAAATATTTTGGTTCTGTGTTCACGAAGGAGGACACAAATAACCTTCTGGGAGTATTAGGGGACCGAGGGTCTAGTGAGAAGGAGGAACTGAAGGATATCCTTATTAGGTGGGAAATTTTGTTAGGGACGTTGAGCGGATTGAATGTCAATAAATCTCCGGGGCCTGATAGTCTACATCCCAGAGTACTTAACGAAATGGCCCTAGAAATAGTGGAGGCATTGGTGATCATTTTCCAATAGTCTATCGACTCTGGATCAGTTCCTATGGACTGAAGGGTAGCTAATGTGACACCACTTTTTAAAAAAGGAGGGAAAGAGAAAACGTGGAATTATAGACTGGTTAGCCTGACATCAGTAGTGGGGAAAATGTTGGAATCAATTATTAAAGATGAAATAACAGCGCATTTGGAAAGCAGTGACTGGATCAGTCCAAATCAGCATGGATTTATGAAAGGGAAATCATGCTTGACAAATCTTCTGGAATTTTTTGAGGATGTAACTAGTAGAGTGGACAAGGGAGAACCAGTGGATGTGGTGTATTTGGACTATCAAAAGGCTTTTGACAAGGTCCCACACGAGAGATTGGTGTGCAAAATCAAAGCACATGATATTGGGGGTAATGTACTGACGTGAATAGAGAACTGGTTGGCAGACAGGAAGCAGAGAATCGGGATAACCAGGTACTTTTCAGAATGGCAGGCAGTGACTAGTGGGGTGCCGCAGGGCTCAGTGCTGGGACCCCAGCTCTTTACAATATACATTAATGATTTAGATGAAGCATTTGAGTGTAATATCTCCAAGTTTGCAGATGACACTAAACTGGGTGGCGGTGTGAGCTGTGAGGAGGATGCTAAGAGGCTGCAGGCTGACTTGGACAGGTTAGGTAAGTGCACAAATGCATGGCAGATGCAGTATAATGTGGATAAATGTGAGGTTATCCACTTTGGTGGCAAAAACACAAAGGCAGAATATTATCTGAATGGCGGCAGGAAAAGGGGAGGTGCAACGAGACCTGGGTTTCATGATTCATCAGTCATTGAAAGTTGGCATGCAAGCGGTGAAGAAGGCAAATGGTATGTTGGCCTTCATAGCTAGGGGATTTGAGTATAGGAGCAGGGAGGTCTTACTGCAGTTGTACAGGGCCTTGGTGAGACCTCATCTGGAATATTGTGTTCAGTTTTGGTCTCCTAATCTGAGGAAGGACATTCTTGCTATTGAGGGAGTGCAGCGAAGGTTCACCAGACTGATTCCCGGGATGGCTGGACTGACATATGAGGAGAGATTGGATTAACTGGGCCTTTATACACTTGAGTTTAGAAAGATGAGAGGGGATCTCACAGAAACATAAAAGATTCTGACGGGACTGGACAGGTTATATGCGGGAAGAATGTTCCCAATATTGGGGAAGTCCAGAACCAGGGGACACTTTCTTAGGATAAGGGGTAGGCCATTTACGACTTGATGAGGAGAAACTTCTTCACTCAGAGAGTTGTTAACGTGTGGAATTCCCTACCGCAGAAAGTTGTTGATGCCAGTTCATTGGGTATATTTAAGAGGGAGTTTGATATGGCCCTTACGGCTAAAGGGATCAAGGGGTATGGAGAGAAAGCAGGAAAGGGGTACTAAGGGAATGAGCAGCCATGATCTTATTGAATAGTGGTGCAGGCTCGAAGGGCCGAATGGCCTACTCCTGCAACTATTTTCTATGTTTCTATGTTTCTGGAATGGAGGCGGGAATGACCGGAGGACCACTAGATGGCCTTGGGTGGAATAGCTTTTGGATCGTGGCGATGCAGGTTCTTCAAAGTCCGCTCTCTCATCCGTCGAGAACAAACCCAGCGGATTGACGGGCGACAATCGGAACCAGATGTAGTGTGATCATCCGCTGACCTCCCTGCTACTATACTCAAATCCTCTCGCTATGAAGGCCAACATGCCATTTGCCTTCTTCACCGCTTGCAGTACCTGCATGCCAACTTTCAATGACTAATGTACCATGACACCCAGGTCTGAAAATGGGCGAGAAGCTGGCGATCTGAAAACCCTCATCTATCGCCCACACCGGAAATAATGCCCATTTTTGGGCAACAAGCTCAAAGTGGAGGTTCTAGCCCCTTGAGTCTGGAGAGGTCCCAGCAGGTAGGAAAACCACAAATGTAACAGCCCATTTAAAAAAGGAGGGAGATAGAAAGCAAGAAACTATAGACCAGTTAGCCGAACATTTATCGTTGGGAAAATGCTGGAGTCCATTATTAAGGAAGCAGTAGCAGGGCATTTGGAAAAGCATAATACAGTCAAGCAGAGTCAGCATGGTTTTATGAAAGGGAAATCATGTTTGACAAATTTGTTGGAGTTCTTTGAGGAAGTAACGTGCTGGGTGCATAAGGGGGAACCAGTGGATGTGGTGTATTTGGATTTCCAGAAGCCATGCTATATGTTGCCACATAAAAGGTTATTGCATAAGATAAGAGCTCCTGGGGTTGGAGGTAATGTATTAGCATGGATAGAAGATTGGCTAACAAACAGAAAATAGAGAGTCGGGATAAGTGGGTAATTTCCGGTTGGCAAATGGTAACTAGTGGGGTACCACAAGGATCGGTGCTGGGGACTCAATTCTTTACAATCTATATTAATGACTTGGATGAAGGGACTGAGTGTAATGTAGTAGGTTCTGTAGAGGACACAAAGAATATGCAAAGGGATATAGACAGGCCTTTGTGAGTGGGCAAACATTTGCAGATGGAATACAATGTGGGAAAGTGTGAGGTTATCCATTTAGGTAGGACATTTTTTTTTTAAATTATTATTTAAATGGAGAGAGATTACAAAATACTGCAGTGCAGAGGGACCTGGGGGTCCTTATGCATGAAACACAGAAAGTTAATATGGAAGAACAGCAAGTAATCAGGAAGGCTAATAGAATGCTGGCCTTTATTGTAAGGGGGATGGAGTATAAAAGCAGGGAAATCCACACCTAGAGTACTGCGTACAGTTTTGGTCTCCGTATTTAAGGAGGGAGATGTCATGTATGTAACCTTCATTTAACTGTAACCTTCATGTAACAACACTGCATACTGTATACACCTAAGAAATGCACACCTAGACCACAGGGGGTGAACTTGTGGGAGACACTCCTCACCTGGTCATCCAGGTATATAAAGGGAGGACCCACACAGGGTCATCTCTTCTTGGTCCTATGAATAAAGGTTCAGGTCACAGGGTGACCTTGTCTGCAGAATGTGCCTCGTGTGAATTTATAGTTGTGTGTAAGGACATTACATTTGGCGACGAGAAACGGGAATCAACACTCACGAGAATGGCCATCGGTAGCACAGAGGAACGGTACTGTGTTGGTGAGGACTGGGATGATTTCATTGAGAGGCTCCAGCAGAGCTTTGTCACAAAGGACTGGCTGGGAGACACAGCGGCCGACAAGCGAAGGGCGCATCTACTGACCAGCTGTGGACCTAAGATGTATGCGCTGATGAAAGACCTGCTCGCAGCCGAGAAGCTGGCGGAGAAAATCTTTGAAGAGCTCAGCGAACTGATCGGTCCGCACCTCAAACCGGCGAGCAGTATACACATGGCCCGACACCGATTCTATACACACCGACGTCGGGAAGGACAGAGCATACCGGACTTCGTTGCGGATCTTCGTCACTTGGCCAGCCTCTATAAGTTCACAGACGCCTGCAGGGGGGAAATGTTAAGGGATTTCTTTATTGGGGGCATTGGTCATGCTCGGATTTTCAGAAAGCTAATTGAGACCAAGGACTTGACCTTGGAAGCGGCGGCGTTGATGGCTCAGACCTTCATGGCGGGGGAGGAGGAAACCAAGATAATATATGCACGCAACTCTGCTTCCAACGTGGTGATGGATCAGGGAGTTAACATAGTAAATGCGACTCAGAACCCTGCAGGCAGGCAAGGGCAATTTGACACCACCCAGGCAGCAATGGACTCTAGAGTGGGTCCTCAACAGAGACAATGGCAGGTTGAATGGACATTTACGCCATCACAGTGGACAATGTGTCCTGGGATGGGGCCATTGACACCCACTAACAGAGTGCTCAAGAGTAATCAAAGAGACAATCAGAGAGGAATGCCTGGTAACAGCCCTTTTGTTCACAACAATCTCAGCTCATGCTGGAGGTACGGAGGCAGACATGCTGCAAAAACCTGTAGGTTTCAACAATTCATCTGTAGAAATTGTAACTTCAGTGGACATTTAACCAGAATGTACAGGAAGCCCGCAGCGAGGCTAATTTACGAGGCAGATGAACTAGAAGAGGGGTCTGCAAGGCAGATTGATGCTTGGGACAAAGCAATGGATGCTGAAGTTCAGCAGGTTCATGTGGCAAACGTCCACAGCTCATATACCAAAACGCCACCTATGATGACGAAAGTCCTATTAAACGGCATCCCGGTTCGCATGGAGCTGGACACAGGGTCCAGCCAGTCACTTATGAGTGTCCAATAATTCAAGAAACTATGGGGTTGGGTGCGTGTTGCAGCAGAGTAATGATGAGGGCCAAATCCAACCTGTGGCTTATGCCTCCAAGTCGCTCTCCCAAGCAGATCGGGGTTATGGGATGGTTGAAAAGGAAGCACTCGCATGTGTCTACGGGGTGAAAAAGATGCACCAGTACCTTTTTGGCAGAAGGTTTGAGTTAGAAACGGACCACAAGCCGTTAACATCCCTGTTGTCAGACAGCAAAGCTGTCAACGCCAATGCGTCAGCTCGCATACAGTGACTACACCATATGGCACAGCCAGGCACCGAAAATTGCACTGACGTGCTCAGCAGGCTTCCACTGGCCACCACTGAGGGGGCAGTGGAGCAAAGCGCTGAGATGGTCATGGCTGTTGATGCCTTTGACAGCGCAGACTCCCTCATCACAGCCCGCTAGATCAAAATCTGGACCGACAGAGATCCCCTCCTATCCTTGATTAAGAAATGTGTCCTGACTGGGGATTGGGCACCCGCACACGGAGCATGCCCCGAGGTGGTCAGACTGTTTCACAGACGGATGGATGAGCTCTCCATCCAAGCCGATTGCCTACTATGGGGCAGCCGGGTAGTCATGCCCCAGAAGGGAAGGGAAGCATTCATCAGGAAACTCCACAGTGAGCACCCAGACATCGTGCTAATGAAGGCCATTACCCGGTCACATGTATGGTGGCCGGGAATTGACTCAGACCTGGAACACTATGTTCGCAGGTGCACGACGTGTACCCAGCTTGGTAATGCCCCCAGGGAGGCCCCATTCAGCCCATGGCCCTGGCCCACCAGGCCATGGTCACGTATTCACGTAGATTATGTGGGCCTGTTCATGGGAAAAATGTTCCTCGTTGTTGTTGATGCGTACTCGAAATGGATCGAGTGCATCATATTGGATTCATGCACGACATCCATCACTGTGGAGAGTCTGCATCCGGACTTTGCGACCCATGGCCTGCCGGACATCCTGGTTAGAGACAACGGCCCGTGTTTCACCAGCAATGAATTCCGGGAGTTCATGTCGGGCAATGGCATCAAACATGTCAGGACAGCACCGTTCAAGCCGGCTTCCAATGGCCAGGAAGAACGTGCGGTCCAAATCATAAAACAGGGCATGCTCCAGATTCAAGGACCCTCCCTTCAATGCCGCCTATCGTGCCTCCTGCTGGCCTATAGGTCTCGACCGCATTCGCTCACGGGAGTCCCGCCCGCGGAACTACTCATGAAACGTACACTTAAAACTTGGCTGTCCCTCATTCATCCAGTCCTGTCAGACATTGTTGTGGGCAAGCGCCAGTCCCAAAATGAGTGCCATGACTGTAACTCAAAGGGGAGATGTGTAGAAATCGATCACTCTGTATTTGTTCTTAATCACGCTTTTGGGCCTAACTGGCTTGAGGATACTGTAATTGGCAAAGAGGGGAATAGGGTCATAGTGGTCAGACTTAACAATGGACAGGTATGCCGCAAGCATCTGGTCAAGTAAATAAATGGTTCAGCATGGACATTGAGGAACCTGAGGAAGATCATGAGATGCTGCCCACACCACCGCCAGTGAACGAGCAACAAGAACTTTCAGCAGCATGCCCAGTTCCTGCGGCCAGCCCGGACAAGCTGGAATCACCACAGGTGACAGAGATGCATGCCAAGGCTCAACAACCAGAGCCCCAACTGCGGCGCTCCACGAGAGAGCATCGACCGCCTGAAAGACTTAATCTTTGACCCCATAAGACATTGGGGGGGAGGTGATGTCATGTATGTAACCTTCATGTAAATGTAACCTTCATGTAACAACATTGCATACTGTATACACCTTGACCACAGGGGGTGAACTTGTGGGAGACACTCCTCACCTGGTCTTCCAGGTATATAAAGGGAGGCCCCACGCAGGGTCATTACTTCTTGGTCCTGTGAATAAAGGTTCGGGTCACAGAGTGACCTTGTCTGCAGAATGTGCCTTGTGTGAATTTATAGTAGTGTGTAAGGACATTACAGGATAAACTTGCATTGGAGGCTGTTCAGAGAAGGTTCATTAGGTTGATTCCTGAGATGAAGGGGCTGACTTATGAAGAAAGGTTGAGCAGATTGGGTTTATACTCATTGGAGTTTAAAAGAATAAGAGGTGATCTTATTGAAACATAGAAAATACCAAGAGGGATTGACAAGGTAGATGCAGAGAGGATGTTTCCACTTGCTAGGAAATCTAGAACTATGCTAGGGCATAGTTTAAGAATAAGGGATCACCCATTTACAACTGAAATGAGGAGAAATTTCTTCTCTCAGAGGGTCGTAAATCTGTAGAATTCTCTGCCCCAGAAAGCTGTGGAGGCTGGGTCATTGAATATAGGGAGATAGACAGATTTTTGAATGAAAAGGGAGTGAAGGGTTAATGGGAGCGGGTGGGGAAGTGGAGCTGAGCCCAAGATCAGATCAGCCATGATCTTATAAAAAATGGCGGAGCAGTCTTGAGGGACCAATGACCTACTCCTGCTCTTATTTCTTATGTTCCTATGTTTTTTCTTATATCTTTTTGCTAGTCTTGGGCAATTTTCCAACTTTATGCTACCAATGTCCATTTGAGCACTTTAATGGTTTCTAATAAGCTGTAAAATTAAGCTCAGTAAGACCAGTTTGTTGGAATCAATTATTAAAGATGTAATAGCAGCGCATTTGGAAAGCAGTGACAGGATCGGTCCAAGCCAGCATGGATTTATGAAAGGGAAATTATGCTTGAAAAATCTTCTAGAATTTTTTGAGGATGTAACTAGTAGAGTGGACAAGGGAGCACCAGTGGATGTGGTGTATTTGGACTTTCAAAATGCTTTTGATAAGGTCCCACACAAGAGATTGGTGTGCAAAGTTAAAGCACATGGTATTGGGGGAAATGTTTTGATGTGGATAGAGAACTGGTTGGCAGACAGGAAGCAAAGAGTAGGAATAAACGCGTCCTTTTCAGAATGGAAGGCAGTGACTAGTGGGATACCGCAAGGTTCAGTGCTGGGACTCCAGCTATTTACAATATACATTAATGATTTAGACAAAGGAATTGAATGCAATATCTCCAAGTTTGCAGATGACAGTAAGCTAGGTGGCAGTGTGAGCTGTGAGGAGGATGTTAAGAGGCTGCAGGGTGACTTGGACAGGTTAGGTGAGTGGGCAAATGCATGGCAGATGCAGTATAATGTAGATAAATGTGAGGTTATCCACTTTGGTGGCAAAAACAGGAAGGCAGAATATTATCTGAATGGTGACAGATTAGGAAAAGGGGAGGTGCAAGGAGACCTGGGTGTCATGGTACATCAATCATTGAAAGTTGGCATGCAGGTACAGCTGGCGGTGAAGAAGACAAATGGCATGTGAGTCTCGGAGCAGGGAGGTCTAACTACAGTTGTACAGGGCCTTGGTGAGACCTCGCCTTGAATATTGTGTACAGTTTTGGTCTCCTAATCTGAGGAAGGACATTCTTGCTATTGAGGGAGTGCAGCAAAGGTTCACCAGACTGATTCCCGGGATGACAGGACTGACATATGAAGAAAGACTGGATCGATTAGGCTTATATTCACTGGAATTTAGAATGAGAGGGGATCGCATAGAAACGTATAAAATTCTGAAGGTTTCAGACAAATTAGATGCTAGAAAAATGTTCCCGATGTAGGGGAAGTCTAGAACCAGGGGTTACAGTCTAAGGATAATGGATAAGCCTTTTAGGACCGAGATGAGGAGAAACTTCTTCACTCAGAGAATTGTGAACCTGTGGAAGTCTCTACCGCAGAAAGTTGTTGAGGTCAGTTCGTTAGATATATTCAAAAGAGAGTTAGATGTGGCCCTTACGGCTAATGTGATCAAGGGGTATGGAGAGAAAGCAGGAATGGGGTACTGAAGTTGCATGATCAGCCATGATCATATTGAATGGTGGTCCAGGCTCGAAGGGCTGAATGGCCTACTCCTGCACCTATTTTCTATGTTTCTATGTCTGTGGAGTGCCAACGAATGTCGATGCAGTGACCTCCTAATGTATTTGCACATGTCACTACCCCAGAACCTGTCGAAAGAAGCTCGTCCTGCTGCCCAATGGCCTGTTTCTGTTTATCTACACAAGCCTTTATGGTTTTATTGCTTTGGAAACTTTCATGGCTTTAGTTTGTTTTGTTTTCCAGCTATTTCCCAGCATTCAGTTCAGCTACTGACTCCATCTTGTGTGGACCCCTTTAGAAAGCAAGAAAGACTTGGATTTATATAGCGCCTTTCACGACCAACAGATGTCTCAAAGCACTTTACAGGCAATGAAGTACTTTTGACGTGTAGTCACTGTTGCAATGTAGGAAACACGCAGCCAATTTGTGCACAAGCAAGCTCCCACAAACAGCCATGTGATAATGACCAGATAATCTGTTTTTGTATTGTTAATTGAGTGATAAATATTGGCCAGCACACCAGGGATAACTCCCCTGCTCTTCTTCAAAATAGTGCCATGGGGTCTTTTACATCCACTAGAGAGAGAAGACCGGGCCTCAGTTTAATGTCTCATCTGAAAGACGGCACGTTCAACAGTGCAGCACGCCCTCAGCACTGCACTAGAGTGTCAGCCTAGATTTTTGTGCTCAAGTCCCTTGAGTAGGACTTGAACCCACAACCTTCTGGAGCGGAAACGCCATTGTGAGAATCCATCAGGCTATTTACGAGGCATTTGCCCTACACTTGTCAGTGTGTCCTCCTCTCTCAAATCTTCTCTCCCACTATGTAAAACGACGGGGTTGAAGAACATCGAGCACATTATCATATGCAAATCAATTAAGCAAATTTATACTAAACACATTTCTAGACATGTCCGATCCTGGATCGACAATTATCCCAAACTTCAACACCCTGTTTCAAGGATACTGACGCAGCGAAGTTGTCCTCTCACCAGTGGTAGCTATCTAGAATGTGCTGTGTAAGCACGTATCTGGGTATAGCTGTAGATGTGTATGAAGATCAATTCTGCAAATCCTTTTGGCGTGATTTACTCTGTGGTTTTCATCAAGGACAAAATCTGACTCGTTGAAGATATTTAGTGTAAGAGGAGCCATGTAGGATCACTGGTCAAAGGATCAGGCCCAGGAGAAGATTGGGTCTGATGCTCTGATTCAGACTTACTGAGCATTAGTTCGAACTTTGAAGGGGTAGAGAAGATAACAAGCTTATTGAAAGAGCAGGGAGGTGTGAATTTGCCCTGAACCCAGGAGAGAGAATCAGAACACATGAAGCACTTGGAGCAAGTGGCGCTGTGAAACATTACAGTGATAATTCTGCAAACTTTGGTAGCAGCCAGCTAAAGCACCTTCGAGGCCTCTGAGATGAGGGCACTGGTTGGTTGCAGCACAGTGAGAGCAAAGTTGTGAGGCAATTACTGAGAGTCAGATTTGAGGTCCTGGTCTTCAAATACTCTCTTCCTCAGGCAACCAAAGGCTGCGTTGACACATTGGAGGCGGTCCTACAGGGGTCGAGTGCTAGTCATAAACCAGCTGGTGGCCACTATGCTGTGGTACCAGTTGGTCACTTTGACCCCTCCCCCTGCGTTTGTCACCAAGACACAGAAGAAGTTGGTCGACTTCTTCTGGGACAACAGGAAGCATTGTGTCTCTGCTGCGGTTCTGAGTCTCCTGCTTAGGAAGGGTTGTCAGGCGCTGGTGTGCGTGAGCACCCAGGCTGCGACTTTCTGTCTTCAGACCTTGCAGAGATACCTGTACGTTGAGCATCCTCCCAGATGGTGTGCGCTGGCGATGTATTTCTTCCGCCAGCAGTGCTGCCTCAATTATGACACGCAGCTCCTGTTTGTGAACCTGGTGGGGGGGCGGGGGGGCGGAGGGGGACATCAGGACTGCCATGCGGGGGCTGCCTGTCTTTTACCAGGAACTCATCAGGGTCTGGAAGAGAGTCGCCACTAAGCGCAGCTCTCCCCCGTCTGGAATGGCAGCTGTCCTTCGGGAGCTGCTGTTCAGGAATCTGCATCTCAATGAGCGCAGTTTTAGGTGGCAGGCGGATGAGAGGGCTGTGGCTGGCGAGGTGACCAGGGTCAGGGACCTACTGGATGGCGGAGGAGCAGGCTGGATGGTGTCAGAAGAGAAGCATGGTGATCTGCTCAATTTTCATTACGTCACCACAAGCTACAGCAAAACTTCCTTAATTAAAGGATTAATTTTTGAAAACTCCCATAGATTAATTTTCTACTGGGCTGCTAATGCCATTAATGTCTGATTGAACTGATAACAGCAGATAGTGTTATTAACACTGAATGAGATTCTTGTTTGAGTTAATTACCAGATTTGGGGGATTATAATTAAGCCCCTGATTAAAAATGACAAAGAATTATTCTGTTTCAGGAATAATGAATGTGTGAGCTGTCAGCGTGACTACTTGACACTTTGACTGTTTCCGCGCTTCAGGGCAAACCAGGGAATTAGATGCAACTTTTTTCCAAATATGGAGAAAGAAATTTGCAAAATAAGTAAGGGAAAATAAATGTTCCCCTTCATGGCTGTTCTCGGACAACGTCTGATACAAACGGTTCTTGAATATTGTTAACTGGACGCTAGATGGCCCTCTGCTGGGAGAAAGCACATTGTAACAATTACCATGTAATGTCATCTCTTGCATTACTTTGTGATTACAAAGGATTACATAGGATATACGGCACAGAAACAGGCCATTGGCCCAACCAGTCCATGCCGGCGTTTATGCTTTACTCGAGCCTCCTCCCGTCTTTCCTCATCTAAATCTATCCACATAACCCTCGATTCCCTTCTCCCTCATATGTTTGTCTAGTCTCCCCTTAAATGCCTCTATACTATTCGCTTCAACCACTCCCTGTAGTAGCGAGTTATACATTCTCATCACTCTTTAGGTAAAGAGTTTTCTTCTGAATTCCCAATTGGATTTCTTAGTGACTATCTTATATTGATGGCCTCTAGTTATGCTCTTCCCCAAAAGTGAAAACATTCTCTCTATATCCACTCTATCAAAACCTTTCATAAAATTAAAGACATCTATTAGGTCACCCCTCAGCCTTCTTTTTTCTTTGGCAGAACATTCTAGAGGGTCTGGAAATAAAAGCAGCCATTTATTCCCACACCAATACACATGTTTAATGGGTCATGAAAATGTTGAGTTAGGTATATATAAAAAATATAGGTTCATCAGTCAAGGAAATGCAGTCAGAAAAGGTCTATTAAAAAATAAACCTCTACAGTGTTCTGTGATATTCCCCTGTATATAGTAGTGTAGTGATTATGCCACTGGACTAGTAATCCGGAGTCCTGGATGAATAATCCAGAGAATGTGAGTTCATAATCCCAACATGTTTGGGAATTTGAACTCAGTTTAATTTTTTTTAAATCTAGATGTAAAAAGCTGGCGTCAATAAAAGTAAAGCTGTGGGATTGTAGTAAAAATCCAAGTAGTTCAGTAATGTTCTTTTAGAGAAGGAAACCTATTGTCCTTACCTGATCTGGGAACTAATGTCGATTGTAACTGGGTAGGCCAGAGGGAGGGATGCCCCCATGGGGACTCAGCATCAGGTCAGGGAGAGTTTAACTTCCGTGCCTCATTTAAATGTTGCCCGAAAACCAAACCGGGAGATGTGATGTCAGGGCTGGCGGCTGGGTTTAAAAATCGGTCCAGGAGCCTCAGGATGCCGGGGACCCAAAGGAGCAATCCCCGGCAGAAAGTTAGCACTCGGCAGAGTCTTTGGCAGGCAATACTTGCGCCAGGAGGAAGAGGCAAGGCTGGGGCTGGGGATGCCTAAGGACTCAATGTAGAGGGCGGAGGCATGGGAAAGGGTGGGGTGGGGGCATGGGGAGGGGTGGGGTGGAGTGGTGGAGTGGGGGCATGGGGAGGGGTGGGGTGGGGGCAAGGGGTGGGGGCATGGGGTGGGGGCATGGGGAGGGTTGGGGTGGGGCATGGGGAGGGGTGACGTGGGATGCGGGCATGGGGAGGGTTGGGGTAGGGGCATGGAGAGGGGTGGGGTCGGGGGCTGCTGGGGAGGGGTGGCTGAAGCACTCCTGCTGCTCCTGCGCCCACAAGGATTTCACAAAAAAGTTCAATCTTTAAACTTAACGTGGCCTCTTCTGGCCGCTCTGCCAGTCCTGCTGTGGTTCGGCTGTTGGGATTGGCTCGGTGCGACCTCCTAAATCTGGAAGTTAAAATGTTGTCGTGGTGGCAATGATGTCAACAGGTCACGACCTTTCGATTTAAAGTAGGTGCCTCTCTGCCAGCGGTGGCTGGTGCTCCCGTTGCTGAATTAAGGCAAGTAAAGATGGTGGGAGGGTGGGGGCGGGGCGTGAACGCATCGGAACTGCAGTACTACCCCACTCCCACCATCTTAATCTCCCCCGCCCACACTGTTCCTGCAGGGTGGGGAAGAGGGAACCAAAATCTACCCTCGATTGTGAATCATCTGTAGGTATTTATGATTCTTTTTGCCATTTTTGTTCGTCTAATTGCTAAAACATTGACACTTTTGTGTAGGTCACACTGATATAAATATAACCAATGTCCAACAAACTTGACCAAAGAAAAAATTAAAATATGCATTGATTTTAGGAGTGCAGAGATTAAATACCATTAAGTTGCAGCTAAACTCCTAAGTTTGCCTGTTATAAATGTTTGCATAATGATGTCACCTATACACGGGAATTACGATACTTTACGGACAAATTTGTATGTTATGATTTCAATTGAACCTGACAACTGAATCATTTTAGTTGTCTATTGCTCTAAGGTGCGTACTTTGATCAGAAAGCACATTTTAATCACACTTGCGTTCCAGGTTACACAGAGTCACAACTGTGTTGCTGATGTATTGGGAGACTTCTGTCATTTCAGCACTTTTTATAATCCGGCTCAGTCATAACAATAAGAAATTCTGCAAACAAGTATTATGACCATATCTCTGAATTCCTATTCAGTGAACAGAATCCTGTGATAAATAAGATATTTGTTGAACAGGAGTTAACTGCATCTAGGTACCTACCTAATTCTAAAATCCTTCAAAATGCACTACCCAAGCACCCCAGAATGAATTTTAGATCATCTCATACCAGTACTGTTCTTTAAACCTATTCAGGCAGTTTTTAGTAAGGCACTAAATCAAGAGTACAGTTGCTTGGTAGGTAAAGATGGTTTTGGCTTTCGGATCATTAGTTTTAAGCATTTTATTACAGCTGTTCAATTGTGGAGAGGAGAAGGAATCTGATTGTGAATTTCTTTAAAGTCCAGAATATACATCTCCAGTATTTCAATACACTTGTGTTACAGGTACCCAAGGCAAACATCAAGCCTAGCTTTGCTTAACTCAAATGAAAACAGATGTACACTCAACGAGCAATCTTATTGTGATTTATTTCCATTGATATTTTCTGCTTTATGATCTCTCTTCTTTTCTATTCACTCACAGGATGTGGGCATTGCTGGCAAGGCCAGCATTTATTGCCACCCCTGATTGCCCTTGAGAATGTGGTGGTGTCACCCGCTGCAGTCCGCGTGGTGAAGGTACTCCCACAGTGCTGTTCGAGAGGGAGTAACTGTTATGTATTTAACCCCTTGTATCCTGCATCACACCTGTCCACCAGAGGGCCTACCTGTTGGAGTCCCAAGGGATCCCAGCATCTCTTGAGAGCACAGTATATAAGCAGGCCACCCACGAGGTACCTGCACTCTGGAACTACAATAAAGGAGCTAAAGTCACACTTGCTCATTACACATAGTACTCGGTCTGACCATTTATTATGAGTATAACAATTAGCGACGAGGTATCGAACAACCGCGTGAAAATGCAAAGAACAGTCGGCATCCTGGAGAAGTTCTCAGAGGGGGACGATTGGGAGGCCTTCGTGCAGAGACTCGACCAATACTTCATAGCCAATGAGCTGGAAGGGGACGAGAACGCGGCCAAAAGGAGGGCGATCCTCCTAACTGTCTGTGGGGCAACAACCTGTGGCCTCATGAAGAATCTCCTGGCCCCAGCTAAACCAACAGGGAAATCCTACGAAGAACTGTGTACGCTGGTCCGGGAACACCAAAAACAAAAAGAAAGTGTTTTGATGGTGAGATATCGGTTCTACACGTGTCAACAATCGGAGGGTCAGGAAGGGGAGGGCTACGTTGCCAAACTAAGGCGCCTTGCAGGACATTGTGAGTTTGAGGGATTCTTAGAACAAATGCTTAGAGACATTTTTGCACTGTGCATCGGACATGAGACAATCCTTCACAAACTGTTGAATGTAGAAACTCCGAATCTGAGTAAAGCCATAACGATAGACCAGGCATTTAGGTCCACCAGCGACAACACCAAGCAGATTTCGCAGAACAAAGAAGTTTCGACCAGTACTGTGCAGAAATATACAGGGCAGAACGTACATGCCGGCTGCTGTGGCCCCACTTCAATTGACCCAGAGTCCACCATCATCTGTTAATGCGAGGCAGTTAACACCCTGTTGGCGCTGCGGGGGTGATCATCGGCCCCATCAATGCCGCTTTAAGCACTATGCATGCAATGGCTGCAGAACAATGGGACACCTCCAACGAATGTGCAGGCAAGCTGCAAACCCTGCAAACCCTGAAAACCACCACGTTGCAGAGGAAGATTGGTCCACAGTGGATCAGATGGAATTGGAGACGCGTACGGAGGAGGCAGAGGTGTATGGGGTTCACAACGAAATGTCCACCAATAATGTTGAAAGTTGAACTGAATGGTATTCCAGTGTCTATGGAGCTGGACACGGGGGAAAGTCAGTCCATAATGAGTAAAACGGCCTTCGACAGGCTGTGGGGCAACAAGGCACACAGGCCCAAGCTCACCCCCATTCACACCAAACTAAGGACTTACACAAAGGAACTAATCCCTGTAATTGGCAGTGCTGAAGTCAAAGTCTCCTATGATGGAGCAGTACATGAACTCCCACTGTGGATTGTGCCAGGGGATGGCCCCATGTTGTTTGCCAGAAGCTGGCTGGGGAAAATACGCTGGAACTGGGACGACATCCGAGCGTTCTTGTCAGTCGACGACACCACTGTACCCAGGTTCTAAGAAAATTCCCTTTGTTATTTGAGCCAGGCATTGGAAGCTTCTCGGAGGTGAAAGTGCAGATCCATTTGGTTCCCGGTACGCAACCCATCCACCACAAGGCTCGGGCGGTACCGTACATGATGCGTAAAAAAGTGGAAATTGAGCTGGACAGGCTGCAACATGAAGGCATCATCGCGCCGGTGGAATTCAACAACTGGACCAGTCCAATTGTTCCGGTACTCAAGGAGAACGGTACAGTTAGAATTTGCAGGGGCTATAAAGTAACGATTAACCGTTTTTTTGCTGCAGGAGCAGTACCCGCTACCCAAAGCAGATGACCTATTCGTGACTCTGGCTGGAGGGAAGACGTTCACCAAGCTGGACCTGACCTCGGCCTACATGACGCAGGAGCTGGAGGAGTCTTCGAAAGACCTCACCTGCATCAACACGTACAAAGTTCTGTTTATTTACAACTGGTGCCCATTCGGGATTCGGTCGGCCGCAGCGATCTTCCAGCGGAACATGGAAAGCCTGCTAAAGTTGGTTCCTTGCACAGTGGCCTCCAGGATAACATATTGGTTACAGGTCTGGACACCATGGAGCACTTGAAGAATCTGGAGGAGGTTCTTAGTTGGTTGGATCGCATGGGGCTCAGGTTGATACACTCGACGTGTGTTTTCCTGGCACAGGACGTCGAATTCTTAGAAAGGAGAATCGCAGCAGATGGCATCAGACCCACCGATGTCAAGACGGAGGCCATCAAGAACGAGCCACAACCACAGAAAGTGATGGAGCTGTGGTCGTTCCTGGGACTCCTTAACTATTTTGGTCATTTGGGTTAAGCACCCTGCTAGAACCCCTGCTTGCGCTACTGCCCAAGGGAGACAACTGGGTATGGGGGTATTCACAAGAGGCTGCCTTTAAGAAAGTCAGAAATTTACTGTGTTCTAACAAACTGCTTGTTCTGTATAACCCATGTAAACGATTAGTGTTAGCTTGCGATGCGTCATCATATGGGGTCAGGTGTGTGTTACAACAGGCTAATGAATCGGGAATTTTGCAACCAGTTGCGTATGCATCCAGGAGTTTGTCCAAGGCAGAAAGGGCCTACAGCATGGTTGAAAAAAAGGCTCTGGCTTGCGTTTACGGGGTAAAAAAATGCACCAGTACTTGTTTGGCCTCAAGTTTGAGCTTGAAACAGACCACAAGCCGCTCATATCACTATTGCCAGGATCCTTTACTGTCTCTGGTAAAAAACTGTGTTCTCCATGGGAGCTGGTCCAGTGTCCCAGTGGCGATGCAGGAAGCAATTAAGCCATTCCACAGATGCAAAGATGAGCTGTCCCTGCAGGCGGACTGTCTCTTTTGGGGCAATCGCGTAATCTTGCCCAAGAAGGGCAGAGACACATTCATTTGCGAACTGCATAGCACCCACCCAGGCATCGTGATGATGAAAGCCATAGCCAGATCCCACGTGTTGGCCGGGCATCGACTCAGATTTAGAGTTATGAGTGCGCCAGTGCAACACTTGCTCTCAGTTGAGCAATGAACCCAGAGAGGTACCGCTAAGTTTGTGGTCCTGGCTATCCAACCGTGGTCGAGGATCCATGTAGACTAGACAAAATGTTTTTGGTTGTCATGGATGCTTACTCAAAGTGGATTGAATGTGCAATAATGTCTTTAAGCACGTCCACGGCTACCATTGAAAGTCTACGAGCGATGTTTGCCACGCACGGCCTGCCTGATGTCCTAGTCAGCGACAATGGGCCGTGCTTCACCCGTGCCAAATTCAAAGAATTCATGACCCGCAACAGGATCAAACATGTCACATCTGCGCCGTTCAAGCCTGTATCCAATGGATAGGCAGAACGGGCAGTTCAGACCATCAAGCAAAGCTTGAAATGCGTGTCGGAAGGCTCCCTGCAGACCCGGTTTTCCCGAGTACTGCTTAGCTACCAGACCAGACCTCACTCACTCACCGGGATTCCCCCAACCGAGCTGCTCATGAAAAGGGTGCTTAAAACAAGGCTCTCTTTGGTCCACCCTGATCTACATGATCACGTGGAGGACAAGCAGCATCAAGAAAGTGTGTACCATGACCGCACAAACTTGTCACGCGATATTGAGATCAATGATCATGTGTTTGTGCTCAATTATGGCCATGGTCCCAAATGGCTCGCTAGCACGGTCACAGCCAAAGAGGTGAGTAGGGTAGTTCAGGTCAAACTGATCAATGGACAAATGCACAGAAAACACTTGGACCAAATTAAACTGCGGTTCACCAACAGCTACGTACAACCTGAAGAGGACACCGCCAACTTTGACCTTCCAACACACACACACAAGTGGCAACTGACATCACAGTTGACCACGAAACAGAACTCATCATCCCCAGCAGCCCAGCAAGGCCGGCTGCCCAACAGCCCAATGAAGAATCGACCAATCCAACCACATCAGCATTTGTACCGAGACGATCGACAAGGGAGCGCAAAGCCCCAGATCGTCTCACCTTGTAAATAAGTGTATTGTTGACTTGACGGGGGAGTGATGATTATGTATTTAATCCCTTGTAACCTGCATTACACCTGAACACCAGAGGGCCCACCTGTTGGAGTCCCAAGGGATCCCAGCACATTAGTCACACTTGCTCATTTTACACAGTACTCGGTCTGACCATTTATTATGAGTATAACAGTAACGATGAAGAATGGTGTCTGACTTGGAGGGGAACTTGGAGGTGATGGTGTTCCCATGTGCCTGCTGCCCTTGTCCGTCCAGGTGGTAGAAGTTGCGGCTTTGGGAGGTGCTGTCAAAAAAGCCTTGGCAAGTTGTTGCAGTACATCTTGTAGATGGTACACACTGCAGCCATGGTGCACCGGTGGTGGAGGGAGTGGATGTTTAAGGTGGTGGGTTGGGTGGCCATCAAGTGGGTTGCTTTGTTCTGGATGTTGTCGAGCTTCTTGAATGTTGTTGGAACTACACTCATCCAGGCAATTGGAGAGTACTCCATTACACTCCATCTCTCTCTTTCTCTCATTTGATCAGAGGTGAGCAGTACTGATCCAACAGTATTGTGGTGAGGGCAGAACATTTCAAATGACAGTCCAACGCAATTTTTAATTTTCCTAGCAGTATTTCTCATTTGTAAATTGCTTCACATGCATGAGACACAGAGACTGGCCAAATGGAACATCAGTTAGATTATTGGGTACTGTCGACCTAACTTTGCCAGTCGGCTTTGCAGCCTGACTCCAAAACATAAGGTACTAAGGGCTTAAATTTCCCCAAGAGTTGCCCCGTTTTTTTTGGAGTAACTTAAAAATTGCAATTTTCCCCATTTAACTTGCTCCAGTGCAAGTCAGTTAGTTAGGTTTTTTTCTAGTTTAGTTTGTTCTCTCCAAAAGGGGGGCGTAACAAGCCACTTACGCCTCTTCTGGCGATAGAAGCAAATTTGGCCAGCTGAAAGTTACTCCAAACTAACTTAGGCTAGCGTATGTGGCAACTTTTGTAGGCACAGAAAAACCTTACCGACATTTGAGCAATCAGCAAGGTAGCCAGACATTATGGGGGTGGGGGGTGGTGGGGGGGGGGGGGGAGGTGAGTTAGATGATTCTAAAGCACTAAAGACCTTCACAACATCATCACAACATTACAACATCTTCAGCACAACATCTTCACGACATCATCAAAAATAAATGAAAGATAAATCAGCTACTGAAAATAGAGCAGTCCTACCTTGCCGAATGCAGAACGCACTGACTAGCCCTCTCGCCAGGGCTGGGGCGGCAGGCACACATGATTGTAGGGGTGAGGGATTTTTATTTTTTACAATTGTCCCTAAATGCTGCGTGGTCCTAATGGAGCATGATTCAGTTTTAAAGCAAAATATCTTTTATTGGATATTTTACAGTGCACTTCAATGACAACAACAACAACAGCAAAGAAACGCTGCACCCAGCCCTCACACGCATCTCGGGGAAAGTGCACTTCCTCATAGGATCAGTGGTGGTGGAGGGGGGGTTTGGGGGCCCGGCTTGGGTCTCACCGGTGGCTGGCGCATGGATTGAAGTGGGAGTGGCATTTGAGTATCTGGCCTTTGTGCCCTTATTGAAGAAGCTAGCTCCCTCATGGCATCTGCCATTGTTTGCACACCCTCTGAAATGCCCACCCTCACTTCCTGTCTCAGTGCAGAGATTTCACCCGACAGTGTTGCTACCTCATCACACACCCCACAGACGGCCGTCATGAGTGATCTTGTGAGGGCATTCGTCTCCTCACCCAATGACACAACCTGATTAACCTTTGCTGAGGGCTGCACCTCAGGAGAGACTGGTCTGCTTCTCCTTCCCCTTGCCGTGGGTCTGCCTAGTGACACCCCTCCAGTGTGGGGCGCAGGTTGGGATGGTGGGGGACTGGGTGTCCCAAGATGCATTTCACGACCTTCACTGGGACCCGTGACCTCGGAAGGTGTGAACCCATGGAATGTTGTCGAGGAGCTCATGGAGGTTTTTGGCAGTGTGATGCCTTGTACTATGGCCTGATCCATATCGTGGTCAGCATTCTCCCATGAACGCATTTCCATGGACTCCTCCTCCCCCCACCCGCCTTGGTCTGGAGCATACGCATCTGGATCCTCTGGTGGATCTTCAAGATGTTGAGGAGTGTCTTCTTCTTCTGCAAAATACAACAGAACAGTCAAATGGTTAGCAGCAAAGAGGGGGCAGTTTTGGTGACATGAGTAGTCTGACGCGTAGCAGGCCAGTCAGCAGGTTGATTTGAAGGGCGACTATGCATTTTAATGGCTCACCCTTACACTCGCGTATGGATCCAGCTTGTGCAGAGCTGATTCTTTTTCTGCCGGTGCAACTCAGCAAGGCAGCAACCCTCTGTTCCAGGGGTGACAGTCGGTGCAGATTTGGTGGACCTCCTCCTGTTCTAAGTCTTTCCCTTTTGGTGTGGGCCAATTTCTTCTGCAAAGATGAAAATATTAATTTTCAGACATGGTGCGCTTCTGATGGGTGGGACACATACAGATGATCACATTTTCCATTGCAATTCAATTTAAAGATGAAGATATTACTTACACTCATTACTTGACCAATGTCCTGCCATTTCTTCTTGCACTGGCTTCCAAATCTTGCGGTATTGACCCCTGCGGAGTATTGTTCTGCAAGTAGGATCCATCTTTTTCTCATTTCCTTGTGGGAGACCTTTGACGGGCCACTCTTGCTGATACCCAGCTCCAGCCATTTCTCCTCAATGACAGTCACTAGTTTCTCCACTTCCTCATGGAGGAAATTCTTTGTTCGTCTTGCACGCTCTGGCACCATTCGTCGATTGGACTCACACACAGGTAATGTTCAAAAATCACACTACTCACCTTTCCTCCACCTATCTCGCACTCCTTTCCCTCAGCCACACAAAAATCAATATTTAAACCTTACCTTTATATATGGTCCATTACCAATGATACTGAGGACCCTCTCCCTTTAATTGGCCAATTGCCAAGCTTCCTGGTCCTGTGAATAAAGGTTCAGGTCATGGAGTGATCTTGTCCACAGAATGTGCCTCGTGTGGATTTGTGGTATTATGTAAGGACTTTACATTGGCGACGAGAAACAGGAATCATCGACCCACGAGAATGGCCACCAGCAGCACAGACATAAGAACATAAGAACATAAGAATTAGGAACAGGAGTAGGCCATCTAGCCCCTCAAGCCTGCTCCGCCATTCAATAAGATCATGGCTGATTTGGCCGTGGACTCAGCTCCACTTACCTGCGCTCTCCCCGTAACCCTTAACTCCCTTATTGGTTAAAAATCTATCTATCTGTGACTTGAATATATTCAATGAGCTAGCCTCAACTGTTTCCTTGGGCAGAGAATTCCACAGATTCACAACCCTCTGGGAGAAGAAATTCTTTCTCAACTCGGTTTTAAATTGGCTCCCCCGTATTTTGAGGCTGTGCCCCCTCGTTCTAGTCTCTCCTACCAGTGGAAACAACCTCTCTGCCTCTATCTTGTCAATCCCTTTCATGATTTTAAATGTTTCTATAAGATCACCCCTCATCCTTCTGAACTCCAACGTGTAAATACCCAGTCTACTCAATCTATCATCATAAGGTAACCCCTTCATCTCCGGAATCAACCTAGTGAATCGTCTCTGTACCCCTTCCAAAGCCAGTATATCCTTCCTTAAGTAAGGTGACCAAAACTGCACGCAGTACTCCAGGTGCGGCCTTACCAATACCCTATACAGTTGCAGCAGGACCTCCCTGCTTTTGTACTCCATCCCTCTCGCAATGAAGGCCAACATTCCATTCGCCTTCCTGATTACCTGCTGCACCTGCAAACTAACTTTTTGGGATTGTTTTCATGCACAAGGACTCCCAGGTCCCTCTGCACCTCAGCATGTTGTAATTTCTCCCCATTCAAATAATATTCCCTTTTACTTGTTTTTTTTCCCAAGGTGGATGATCTCACATTTTCCAACATTGTATTCCATCTGCCAAACCTTAGCCCATTCGCTTAGCCTATCCAAATCTCTTTGCAGCCTCTCTGTGTCCTCTACACAACCCGCTTTCCCACTAATCTTTGTGTCATGTGCAAATTTTGTTACACGACACTCTGTCCCCACTTCCAGGTCATCTATGTATATTGTAAACAGTTGTGGTCCCAGCACCGATCCCTGTGGCACACCACTAACCACCAATTTCCAACCCGAAAAGGACCCATTTATCCCGACTCTCTGCTTTCTGTTCGCCAGCCAATTCTCTATCCATGCTAATACATTTCCTCTGACTCCGCGTACCTCTATCTTCTGCAGTAACCTTTTATGTGACACCTTATCGAATGCGTTTTGGAAATCTAAATACACCACATCCATCGGTACACCTCTATCCACCATGCTCGTTATATCCTCAAAGAATTCCAGTAAATTAGTTAAATAATGATTTCCCCTTCATGAATCCATGCTGCGTCTGCTTGATTGCACTATTCCTATCTAGATGTCCCGCTATTTCTTCCTTGATGATAGTTTCAAGCATTTTCCCCACTACAGATGTTAAACTAACCGGCCTATAGTTGCCTGCCTTTTGTCTGCCCCGTTTTTTAAACAGAGGCGTTACATTAGCTGCTTTCCAATCTGCTGGTACCTCCCCAGAGTCCAGAGAATTTTGGTAGATTATAACGAATGCATCTGCTATAACTTCTGCCATCTCTTTTAATACCCTGGGATGCATTTCATCAGGACCAGGGGACTTGTCCACCTTGAGTCCCATTAGCCTGTCCAGCACTACCCCCCTAGTGATAGTGATTGTCTCAAGGTCCTCCCTTCCCACATTCCTGTGACCAGCAATTTTTGGCATGGTTTTTGTGTCTTCCACTGTGAAGATCGAAGCAAAATAATTGTTTAAGGTCTCAGCCATTTCCACATTTCCCATTATTAAATCCCCCTTCTCATCTTCTAAGGGACCAACATTTACTTTAGTCACTCTTTTCCGTTTTATATATCTGTAAAAGCTTTTACTATCTGTTTTTATGTTTTGCGCAAGTTTACCTTCGTAATCTATCTTTCCTTTCTTTATTGCTTTTTTAGTCATTCTTTGCTGTTGTTTAAAATTTTGCCAATCCTCTAGTTTCCCACTAACCTTGGCTACCTTATACGCATTGGTCTTTGATTTGATACTCTCCTTTATTTCCTTGGTTATCCACGGCTGGTTATCCCTTCTCTTACCGCCCTTCTTTTTCACTGGAATATGTTTTTGTTGTGCACTCTGAAAGAGCTCCTTAAAAATCCTCCACTGTTCCTCAATTGTGTCACCGTTTAGTCTGTGTTCCCAGTCTACTTTAGCCAACTCTGCCCTCATCCCACTGTAGTCCCCTTTGTTTAAGCATAGTACGCTCGTTTCTGACACAACGTCCTCACCCTCAATCTGTATTACAAATTCAACCATACTGTGATCACTCATTCCGAGAGGATCTTTTACTAGGAGATCGTTTATTTTTCCTGTCTCATTACACAGGATCAGATCCAAAATAGCTTGCTCCCTTGTAGGTTCTCTAACATACTGTTCTAAGAAACAATCCCGTATGCATTCTATGAATTCCTCCTCCAGGCTACCCCGTGCGATTTGAGTTGACCAATCGATATGTAGGTTAAAATCCCCCATGGCTACTGCCGTTCCTTTTTCACTTGCCTCCATTATTCCCTTGATTATTGCCCGCCCCACCGTGAAGTTATTATTTGGGGGTCTATAAACTACGCCCATCAGAGACTTTTTCTCCTTGCAGTCTCTAATCTCCACCCACAATGATTCAACATTTTGTTCATTAGAGCCAATATTGTCTCTCACAACTGCCCTGATATCATCCTTTATTAACAGAGCTATCCCACCTCCTTTCCCTTCTTGTCTATCTTTCCGAATCATCAGATACCCCTGTATGTTTAATTCCCAGTCTTGGCCACCCTGCAACCATGTTTCTGTAATGGCCACCAAATCATACCCATTTGTAATGATTTGTGCCGTCAACTCATTTACTTTATTTCGAATGCTGCGTGCATTTAAGTAGAGTGTTTTAATCCTAGTTTTTAAACCATGATTTTTAGTTTTGACCCCTCCTGCAGCCCCTTTATATTCAATGGCCCTTTTTGTTTTTTGCATTGCGTTTCTCTTCCCTCCACTTTTCCTCATCTCCTTTCTGTCTTTTGCTTTTGTCTCCTTTTTGTTTCCCTCTGTCTCCCTACATTGGTTTCCATCCCCCTGCCATATTAGTTTAACTCCTCCCAAACAGCACTCGCAAACACTCCCCCGAGGACATTGATTCCGGTCCTGCCCAGGTGCAGACCGTCCGGTTTGTACTGGTCCCACCTCCCCCAGAACCGGTTCCAATGCCCCAGGAATTTGAATCCCTCCCTGCTGCACCACTGCTCAAGCCATGTATTCATCTGCGCTATCCTGCGATTCCTACTCTGACTAGCACGTGGCACTGGTAGCAATTCCGAGGTTACTGCTTTTGAGGTCCTACTTTTTAATTTAGCTCCTAGCTCCTTAAATTCATCTCGTAGGACCTCATCCCTGTTTTTACCTATGTCGTGGGTACCAATGTGCACCACGACAACTGGCTGTTCACACTCCCTTTTCAGAATATCCTGCACCCGCTCCGAGACATCCTTGACCCTTGCACCAGGGAGGCAACATACCATCCTGGAGTCTCGGTTGCAGCCGCAGAAACGCCTATCTATTCCCCTTACAATTGAATCCCCTATCACTCTCCCACTCTTTTTCCTGCCCTCCTGTGCAGCAGAGCCAGCCACGGTGCCTATGAACTTGACTGATGCTGCCCTCCCCTGATGAGTCATCCCCCTCAACAATACTCAAAACGGTGTATCTGCTTTGCAGGGGGATGACCGCAGGGGACCCCTGCACTACCTTCCTTGCACTGCTCTTCCTGCTGGTCTTCCATTCCCTAGCTGGCTGTGGACCCTTCACCTGCGGTATGACCAACTCACTAAACGTGCTATTCACGTCATTCTCAGCATCGTGGATGCTCCAGAGTGAATCCACGCTCAGCTCCAACTCCGCAATGCGGTCTGTCAGGAGCTGGAGGCGGATACACTTCCCGCACACATAGTCGTCAGGGACACTGGAGGCGTCCCTGAGTTCCCACATGGTACAGGAGGAGCATAACACGTGACCGAGCTCTCCTGCCATGACTTAACCCTTAGATAGGCAACAACAATGCTAAAGTTTACTCACTGTCATTGAAGAGAAAAAAGAATAACTACTCACCAATCACCAGCCAATCACTTAGCCCCTTGGCTGTGACGTCACCTTTCTGTTTCTTTTTGCTTCTTTTTTGCCTTCTCCCTGTAACCCCGGAACTCACGCCTCTCCACGCACCTCCTCGACGCTGCTCCCGACTCAGCGACGCACCCCCACACGCTGCTCTCCAGTATCTCGCCTGGGCTGTCTGTTTCGTTCAGTATGATTGTTGGTGTCTCGCCTGGGCTGTCTGTTGGGATTGCCCTTTCCTCAGATTGTTCCCTCTGTCTGTCCACCAGGTATGGTGCGAGTTCCACATTGTAGTCTGCCTCTGATTCAGCAGTGTTGTTGGTAAATCTACTTTTGACTTGGTCTACATGCCTCCGGCAGGTTTGGCCATTGTCCATTTGTACCACCAGTAGCCTGTTTCCTCCTTTTCTGTTACTGTCCCTGCCCGTGATAAGTATGTCATCTTGAAATACAACCGTCCCGGGATGGACTTGAGTAGACTCTCCATGTTGCGCTGGAATATAGCAGCTGCCGACCTGATGCCGAATGGGCATCGATTGTACATGAAAAGGCCTCGATGTGTGTTGATGGTGGTGAGTAGCTTGGACTCGTCGGTCAATTCTTGCGTCATATACGCAGATGTGTGATCTAGTTTTGAGAAAAGTTTTCCTCCAGCCAATGTGGCAAATAAGTCCTCCGCTCTGGGCAGCGGGTATTGGTCCTGTAGGGAGACTCTGTTTATGGTAAATTTGTAGTCCCCACAGATTCATACGGATCCATCAGGCTTCATGACTGGGATGATGGGACTTGTCCAGTCGCTAAATTCCACGGGTGAGATAATGCCTTCCCGCAGAAGCCTGCCCAGTTCGTTTTCAATCTTTTCCATCATCACATAAGGCACAGCTCTAGCCTTGTATTGGACCAGTCTAGCATTCTGTGTGATGTAGATTTTGACTTTAGCCCCTTTGAAGGTGCCCACACCTGGCTGAAAGAGATGTTCAAATCGACTTAGAACTGTTGAGCAGGAGGTCCGTTCCTCTGACGACATGGCGTGAACATCATTCCATTTCCAGTTTAGTTTGGCCAGCCAGCTTCTCCCCAGCAGTGCTGGGAGATCTCCGGGGACAATCCACAGGGGAAGTCGGTTCACTGTCCCTTTGTGTGTGACTGAGAGCATGGAGCTGCCAAGGACTGGGATGATTTCTTTGGTATAGGTTCTTAGTTTGGTGTCGACCCTTGTGAGCTTTGGTCTGTCTCTTTTGTGCGGCCACAGCTGTTCAAATTGTTGAGCGCTCATGAGAGATTGACTCGCTCCCGTATCCAGCTCCATGTTGGCGGGTATCCCGTTGAGTAGGGCCCTCATCATTATTGGAGGCGTCTTGTTGTAAGAGCAGTGGCCATTGATTGTCTTGATCCGCTGTACCTCGGTGTCCCGGGTACTGTCCCCACCATCTTCTGGTTCGCTTTCCGACCCTTCCGATTCGTATACCAGCCGAGCTGCCGTTTTTCTGCACCTGCGGGCCAGATGCCCTATATAGTCGCAGTTTCTGCAAACAGCATGTTGAAATCGACACACCCTTGATGAGTGCCTTCTCCCACATCTCCAGCACAGACCGTTTCCATTGTTTCCAAAGAATGAGCTGCGTCTGGCTGATCTCTCTTGAGCTTCTCTCAGTTTGTAGTTGATTGCTCGCATTGTGGGTTGATGAGTTGTGAACGGCCATTCATGTGGCCCTTGATGGCTTCTAGTGCCACTGCCTGCTGTTGAGGGCCTGCTCTCTTGCCTTTGTCTGTGTGTGGGGGGTAGCGGCTTGTTTCACGCTGTGAACCCCTTGTTCTGATGTTTCGTTCGTTGTCATACCCGCAGTGTAGATCAACCTTGTCTCTTCTTCTCCTGCCAGGAATGTCTGTGCAACCAGTGCTGCTGACTCTAGGGTCAGGTTCTTGGCCTCTATGAGCTTTCGGAATATGCCTGCGTGGCCTATTCCTTAAATAAGAAAGTCTCTCAGTACTTCTCTCCTTAGTTCAACGGAGAACTCACATAAGCTAGCCAACCTCCGAAGTTCCGCCACGAAGTCGGGTATGCTCTGGCCCACGCAGCGTCTAGTTATAGAACCTGTGTCTGGCCATGTGTAGGCTGCTCGCTGGCTTCAGGTGGTCTCTCACCAGTGTGCTCAACTCTTCAAACTACTTGCTTGTTGGTTTCTCTGGTGCCAGCAAGTCCTTCATTAAGGCGTATGTTTTCGATCCACAGCTGGTCAAGAGATGGGCTCTTCTCTTGTCTGCCTTATCATCGCCTAACCAGTCTTTGGTTACGAAGCTTTGCTGGAGCCTTTCTATAAACTCCTCCCAATTAGCTCCAGCATTTTATTTTTCATCTGAGCCATTGGTCGCCATTCTGTGGATTCTGTAACCCCGTAACTCATCGCCACTGTAAAGTCCTGTCCCTGCAGTTCAGACTCACATGAGGCACATGCTGAAGTCAAGGTCTCTCAGGACCTGCACCTTTATTACACAGTTCTCCAATGCCACACTTGCCTGAGACCTGTCCTTCTATACCTGCCTGGGACAGGTATCCAGTGTCTCCTGCAAGTGCACCCCTGGTGGTAAGGTAAGCTTGTGGTTACAGGTCATCTCTAGTTACAGTCATGTATCGTATGGTAAGATACAGTTATGTACAGTAGTGTGAGATACATGACAGCTTCAAAGTACAACACTTACTAAAAATCATTCACTTACTTAATGTGCAGTTGGTGTGTGATCACAGACAGCGAATCCTCGATGTCAATGCCCGATATCCTGGCAGCAGCCATGATGCCTTCATCAGGCACCAGCTATCTTCCAGCCACCATAACAAGCTCGAGGGAGACTGCTCGGAGACAAGAGCTATCTGCTCTTCACCTGGCTCACGACTCTCCTCCACAAACCCTAATACTCGTGCCCAGCACTCATATAATGAGAGCCATGCTGCCACCAGGAACATCATTGAGTAGACCATCAGCTTATTGAAGCAATAGTTTCGCTGCCTTGACTGCTCAGGAGGAGCCCTCCAGTACTCGCCAGAGCAGGTGTCCCATTCGGTGGTGGTCTGCTGCATGCTCCAGAACCAGGCCATCATTGCGGGCACAGCCCTTTGCACCAGGGATTGTGAGACCAGGTTAGGAGGAGGACGAGGGGACTACCTCAGGAAGAGGATAAGACAGAGGAGGATGTAGATGGGGAGGAAGAGGACAAGAAGGAGGAGGAACAGGAGGGAGGGAGGAGTGTAATGTATGTATGCCTGGATTTACCTGACACCAGGGGGAGTGACCATCGGAAGTCATTGGGCCACAGACACACACGTGCAGCCCTTGTATATAAAGAAAGCCTCCATGTTTAATCCTCACTTTGAGAGCTAATAAAGTAGAGTCAGGTGGCACCTAATTGAATTCACGGTACTAAGCCTATTGAGTTATTGCATACGCAACATTTGCCGATGAGGCACAATACGAACTTTCACGCACAAAACAAAATGAGCACCGTTGGAATCCTGGGGCAATTCGTGGAGGGAGAAGACTGGGAGGATTTTACAGATTGCCTCGACCAGTACTTCGTGGCCAACAAGGTGGATGAAGACGCTGACGCAGTTAGGCGCAGGGTGGTTTTCCTCATGGTTTGTGGTCCAAAAATCTATGGCCTCGTAAAGAATCTGTTCTCACCTGCACGTCCAATGGAAAAGACCTATGAGGAATTGTGTGCTCTGAATCGGGACCATTTCAAACCTAAAGAAGGCATCATTATCTCGAGATATCGCTTTTACAAGCATGTTCGTTCTGAGTGCCAGGATATGTCCAACCTGAGACATCTTGCTGGGCCATGTAAGTTTGGAACCGCGTTGGAAGACATGCTGCACAACGTCTTTGTAATAGGCATAAGCCACGAGGTGATCCTGCGGAAGCTGCTGGCCGCGGAGATGCTGGATCTGAGCATGGCCATCACGATCGCCCAGGCTTACCTGACCATGGTCGATAGTACAAAGAAGACATCCTCGCAGAGTCGGAACTCCACGGCAAATACTGTGCACCAGATTGTGTCATCGGTTGGCAGAGCTGCACCTGGCAGGGCCTACCCGACTGTGTTTGCGAAACCTGTAGCTGCTCGAAGTCCGCCATTGGGCACGAATCCAATTTCACCCTGTTGTCGTTGTGGGGGTAATCATCGGCCTCATCAGTGCCATTTCAGGCAGTATATATGTAGAGACTGTGTGAAAATGGGGCACCTTCAGCGGATGTGTCCGCAGCTCAGCAAGCGTGCTGTGACACACCACGTGGATGATGATGACCGATCCGGAGCGGATCCGGTAATGCAACCCGAGATACCCGAGGAGGAAGTGTATAGTGTACATTCGTACTTGACAAAGAGCCAACCGATAATGAATGAAGTAAAATTGAACGGTGTGCCGGTATCTATGGAATTAGACACGGGTGCAAGTCAGTCAATTCTGAGTCAGAGGACTTTTGAAAAGCTGTGGGACACCAAAGCTGTGAAACCCAAGCTGAGTCCAGTAAATACAAAATTGCGTACCTACACCAAAGAACTCATACCAGTGATTGGCAGTGCAGCAGTCAAGGTGTCGTATGATGGGGTGGTTCATGATCTGTCACTGTGGATTGTTCCAGGCAATGATCCCATGCTGTTCGGCAGGAGTTGGCTCGAAAAAAATAAAGTGGAACTGGAACGATATTGAAGCTTTGTCATCAGTGGATGACACTTTGTGTGCTCAAGTGCTGAGCAAATTTCCCTCGCTGTGTGAACCGGGCATCGGCAACTTCACGGGAACCAAGGTGCAGATCCAGCTGGACTCGGATGCAAAACCCGTGAATCACAAAGCCCGGGCGGTCCTGTACATGATGAGGGAGAAGGTCAAAATCGAACTGGACAGACTCCAACGTGAAGGGGTCATTTCACCGGTTGAATTTAATGAATGGGCTAGGCCCATTGTTCCTGTGCTGAAGAGTGATGGCACTGTCAGGATTTGTGGAGACTACAAGGTTACGATCAACTGAGTTTCGAAACAGGATCAGTACCCGTTACCAAAGGCTGATGACCTGTTTGCAACGCTAGCCTGGGGAAAGTTGTTCACCAAATTGGATGTGACGTCGGCCTATATGACACAGGAGCTTGTCGAATCATCAACTTACGTGCATCAATACGCATAAAGGGCTATTCATTTACAACAGGTGTCCTTTCAGAATTCGCTCGGCTGCAGCCATATTTCAGAAAAACATGGAGAGTTTACTGAATTCCATCCCTAGACCCGTGGTGTTCCAAGACAACATTCTGTTCACGGGTCATGACACTGCCGAACACCTGCACAATCTGGAAGAGGTACTACGTCGTCTGGACAAAGTTGGGCTCAGGCTGAAACGTTCCAAGTGCATCTTTATGGCACTGGAATTCAAATTCCAGGAAGGAAGATTGCTGCAGACGGCATCAGCCCTATGGACTCGAAAACAGAGGCCATCAAAAATGCACCCAGACCCCAGAATGTGACGGAGTTGCGTTAGTTCCTTGTTCTTCTCAACTACTTCGGTAATTTCTTATCTAAATTGAGCACATTATTAGAGCCACTGCACAAGCTGCTCAGAAAAGGGGACAACTGGGTTTGGGGTGTATCTCAAGACAGGGCCTTCGAGAAGGCTAGAAATCTGCTTTGTTCCAACAAATTGCTGGTACATTATGACCCATGCAAGCATTTAGTATTGACGCTTCATGACATGGGTTTGGTTGCGTGCTCCAACAATCCAATGAATCGGGCAAACTACAACCCATTGCATAAGCATCGAGAAGCCTGTCTAAAGCGGAAAGAGCCTACGGCATTGTAGAGAAAGAAGCCTTAGCCTGTGTATATGGGGTTAAAAAGATGCACCAATATCTGTTTGGGCTTCGTTTTGAGCTTGAAACCGATCACAAGCCGCTCATATCTTTGTTTTCAGAGCATAGAGGTATCAATACCAATGTGTTGTCCCGCATCCAAAGGTGGGCGTTGACATTATCTGCCTATGATTATGTCATTCTCCATAGACCTGCACTGAGAATTGTGTCGATGCATTGAGCCGTTTACCGTTGCCCACGCCGGAGGTGGAAACGCCACAGCCCGCAGACCTACTGTTGGTCATGGATGCCTTTGAGAGTGAAGGGTTGCCTGTCACTGCTCAACAAGTTAGGACCTGGACCAGTCAGGATCCGATCTTATTGGTTATAAAATGTTGTGTCTTTAGTGGTGATTGGTCGGCCATTCCCAGAGAAGTCTGTGATAAGACCAAACCTTACAACCGTCGCGAAGACAAACTATCCATTCAATCTGATTGTTTGCTATGGGGTAATCGTGTCGTCATGCCCAAGAAAAGCAGGGAGAGATTTGTATGGGATTTACACAATATCCATCCTGTCTCACGTTTAGTGGCCTGGCATTGACTCTGATTTGGAGTCATGTGTGCATCAATGCAACACTTGCATGCAGTTAAGCAATGCACCAGTGGAATCTCTGCTAAGTCTCTGGTCGTGGCCATCCAAACCATGGTCGAGGATCCATATCGACTATGCGGGTCCTTTCCTGGGCAAAATATTTTTGGTGGTGGTGGATGCGTATTCCAAATGGATAGAATGTGTAATCATGTCATCCAGCACATCCACAGCCACCATTGAGAGCCTTCGTGCCATGTTCGCCACTCATGGTCTGCCCAACATCGTTGTGAGCAACAACAGATCGTGCTTCACGAGTTTGGAGTTTCAAGAGTTAATGAGACTCAATGGTATCATGCACGTAAGATCAGCACCATTCAAACCCGCGTCCAAAAGTCAACTGGAGCGGGCCATCCAAACCATCAAGCAGAACCTGAAATGAATAACTCACAGTTCTTTGCAGACTCGCTTGTCACATATACTGCTTAGTTACAGGACAAGACCCCACACTGTCATGTATGTAACCTTTATGTAACGACACTGCAATACTGTATATACGTAGGAAATGCACACCTTGACCACAGGGGATGAACTTGTGGGAGACACTCCTCACCTGGTCACCCACGCAGATATAAAAAGAGAGGTCCCACGCAGGGTCATCACTTCTTGGTCCTGTGAATAAAGGTTCAGGTCATGGAGTGATCTTGTCAATAGAATGTGCCTCGTGTGGATTTGTGGTATTGTGTAAGGACTTTACATTGGCGACGAGAAACGGGAATCATCGACCCACGAGAATGGCCACCAGCAGCACAGATATAAGAACATAAGAACATAAGAATTAGGAACAGAAGTAGGCCATCTAGCCCCTCGAACCTGCTCCGCCATTCAATAAGATCATGGCTGATCTGGCCGTGGACTCAGCTCCACTTACCCGCCCTCTCCCCGTAACCCTTAATTCCCTTATTGGTTAAAAATCTATCTATCTGTGATTTGAATACATTCAATGAGCTAGCCTCAACTGCTTCCTTGGGCAGAGAATTCCACAGATTCACAACCCTCTGGGAGAAGAAATTCCTTCTCGACTCGGTTTTAAATTGGCTCCCCCGTATTTTGAGGCTGTGCCCCCTCGTTCTAGTCTACCCTACCAGTGGAAACAACCTCTCTGCCTCGATCTTGTCTATCCCTTTCATGATTTTAAATGTTTCTATAAGATCACCCTTCATCCTTCTGAACTCCAACGAGTAAAGACCCAGTCTACTCAATCTATCATCATAAGGTAACCCCCTCATCTCCGGAATCAACCAAGTGAATCGTCTCTGTAACCCCTCCAAAGCCAGTATATCCTTCCTTAAGTAAGGTGACCAAAACTGCACGCAGTACTCCAGGTGCGGTCTTACCAATACCCTATACAGTTGCAGCAGGACCTCCCTGCTTTTGTACTCCATCCCTCTCGCAATGAAGGCCAACATTCCATTCGCCTTCCTGATTACCTGCTGCACCTGCAAACTAACTTTGTGGGATTCATGCACAAGGATTCATGTGGCGGTCGGAAGAGAGGGCTGTGGCTGGTGAGGTGACCAGGGTCAGGGACCTGCTCGATGGCGGAGGAGCGGGCTGGATGGCGCCAGACACGCTGGCGCGGCGCCTAAACTCTGCCAACGTCCGCCACGCGGCCGATGCCATCGAGTCGCTAAAAACAGCTCTGGGCCCTGACTCCGTTAGGTGCATCGAGGAGGCTCAAGCACTTGGGAAGATCCCGTCCGAACTGACCCCCGTCCGGACGGAATTCCTCATCGGCGCCAAACCCCGGAACCTCCCTCGGGGGCCGGCGCCTCACAACTTGAGCCGCCTCGGGGAAATCCCCTCCGTGCCTTTCAGTTCCGCGCGGAGGGGTTTCCTGTACGGGCTGCTCCTGCACACCGTCAACTTTGCCATCCTCGCCGGCCATCCGGACACGCCATGGCGTACCATCTTGCCGTCCGGAGGAGGCGGGGGTCCCCAATGGAGGGCACTCTACGCAGGGGTCCTCCCACTATTCATCGGGGACTTGGCCTGGAGGGTGGTGCACGGAGCAGTGCCATGCAACAAATTTCTAAGCCGGTTCACGGACTCCCAGGCCGCCTGCAATTTCTGCGGTCTGGAGGAGTCCGTGTTCCATGTTTTTATTGAGTGCACGAGGTTGCAGCCCCTGTTCCATTATTTGAAGGGGCTGCTCCTGAAATTCTGGCTGCACTTCAGTCCCACTCTCCTGATCTTTGGGCACCCTGTGCGGAGGGGAGCGGGTAGGTCCGAAGGCCTCCTCGTAGGACTGCTCCTGGGCATGGCCAAGGGTGCCATCAGCCGGTCCAGGCAGCAGGCGGTCGAGGGGGTCGTTCAACCTGACTGCCTGCCTCTCTTCCGCTCTTACATCCGGTCCAGGATGTCCTTGGAGATGGAGCACGCGGTGTCCACCGGTACGCTCGCGGCCTTCCGCGAGAGGTGGGCACCGGAGGGACTGGAGTGCATCATCACGCCCGGCAACCAAATTTTAATTTGATTTTACATTTTTTAAGTTTAATTTGTTTTAATTGCCGGTGCTTTTAGTGTCCCCCTTCCCTTTTATAGGGGGCACTGGGGAAAATTGTGATTTTAGTGCCCAAAAAAAAAACCAAAAAAAGAAAAACACAAAAAAAAAGGAGGGAAAAAAAAAAAGGGCCTTGTAAATGTCTGGAGTGTCACCCAGGTCGGGTGGCACCGTTTAATGTTTTATGTTTTCGCAGGTAAACTCAAAAGAGTTTCATGCACAAGGACCAATTGTGGAGCAGTGGAGGCGTGTCCTGCACAGTAGGAGCTGAGCTGCAGAGAGAGGAGCAGCTATCAACCTGTGCTCCTGCCTGGAGAGCCCTGAGAACAGCCCAGGAAAAGAAGGAAGGAAGGGGCTTCACCACCACTTTCACCCAGAGGGAGAGGAGGAAAAAGCAGAAAACTTTGTACATCTTTTTACCATTCTGCAAAGAGTTGGAGAGAGGGGGAAAAACCAACAACAAACATCCAGTGTGGAAGGAGGGAGACTCTACATTTCTACAGGTAGGTGTGGGTGCATTTCCCAAACAGACTTTGTTGTATCGGTGGGGGGAGGAAAGAAGACCACTGAGGGCCGGAACATCGCGGGGGGTGTGTGTGTGTGGTAGTGTGTATGGGGGCCTTGCTTACAACTAGGCCCCCCCCCACAATTGAACCCCCCCCCCCTACAATTGCCTAGCCTGGGATAGCTGGAGCTACCAGGCTGAAGATTTTTCTCATTTACCCGATTAACATCGTTAGGAGTGTGTGCCTGGTGGCTCTAGCTGCCCCAGGTGAAGACGTCTTCTCCCCCCACCTGAAGACCCACCCCAAGGACTGTGTTTTTTGTGTTTTGCCATCTGGGGAGTGCACCCACCCACAGCTGCGAGGGGAGACCTGCCCTTGCAGTTCCCCCCTCTCTCTCTCTCTTTCTCTGTTGCTCGTTTTCTCCCCTCTCTCTCTGAGGCCCCTTTCTCCTAATTTAAAAAAAAACAATTAAGACACTGAGCAGAGGGAACAAGGCCCCTCCCCAATCATTAACTAGGGGAGAGGT
Organism: Pristiophorus japonicus; assembly: GCF_044704955.1. Classification (NCBI taxonomy): domain Eukaryota; kingdom Metazoa; phylum Chordata; class Chondrichthyes; family Pristiophoridae; genus Pristiophorus; species Pristiophorus japonicus. Next base: position 32,087,930 of record NC_091981.1, on the reverse strand, counting down.
GTGCCTCTTTCAGAGCTCCCTCTGTTCAAAACACCAACGAGGCTAATAAAGACCATTAAGTCCTGTGACTTTGGGGTGGGTGTAGCCCTTAAAGGGACCCCGTAATGGCGACCCCATCCACGCCGGTGGCAGGGCCAGCGAAGACATATGCGCAGGTGGCAACCGCTTCCACGGCACCTCCTGCGCCACCCGCTGCCCTGCCACCTTTCAGATTAATTACAAAAAAACACGGGGTCAAGAGCTACACTCACCCCACAATGAGCATCGAGGAGTGCGTGCGGGCGATGGCTGGGGTAGTCGGCCCCTCGGCCATTGTCGCAGCCTCCAAAATGTCTGGGAAGGCCGTGTTCTTCCTGGGGTCGGAGCGGGCGGTGTCCCTGGCCCTTGAAAAGGGGCTCACGGTGGGCGGGACGTTCCTGCCGGTGGACCCTCTCGAGGCCACCGCGCAGAGGGTCATCATTTCAAACGTCCCGCCCTTTGTTCCCGCTGAGCTCCTCCTCCCTCACCTACACCAACTGGGGGAGGTAAGGTCGGGGATCAACCCCATACCGCTCGGCCTCAGGGAGAACAGCCTGCGCCACGTGTTCTCCTTCTGCCGCCAGCTCTTTGTCCGGCTGGCGCGGGAGGACATGACGGAAGGGCACTTTAATGTGGTGCACGAGGGGACTGCCTACCGCGTCTTCTGGACGTCGGACGGCGTGCGGTGCCATGCCTGCAGGGAGGTGGGGCACATTCGCAAGAACTGCCCCGCCTCCAAGGCCGCCAAACCACCGAAGGCGGCCAAGGCTGGCGCCGCCGCCACCCCTCCCCCTAGTTGCGTCCGCGTGCCGGGAGCCATAGGTGCGCGGGCATCGCCGGAGGCCTTTGTTTTCGGGGCCTCCGGCGGGGGGGAGGGAGAGCGTCCGAACGGAAGGAAGGCGCGGGACAAGGCAAAACATCCAGAGGCGGGTCCCCTCGGTGCGCCAGACAATTTGTTTACCGCGCTCGGCCCAACCCAGTCACCGGCGAGCGCGGGGTGCCCCGAGCCCGTGCCCGAGCCCTTGAACAACACCACAGAGGGGCCCGGGCGCGGGCAAGAAAAGGAAAAGGGGGGGGCGGAGCGGGAGGCCTCGGCAGACATGGAGGTCTCCCTGCCTCCGCACGCCCCCAGGAACAAAAGGAGGCGCGGCTCCGATGAGGCGGAGGGGGAACAACATCCCTCCGCGGAGGAGTCGGTGCCCGCTGCGTGTCCCGCGTCCCCCACCAGCGCCCCAAAATTGCGCTGCAGGCGCGAGGAGTCTTTCCCCGGGGAGGGTGAGGCAGTCGAGGCTGCCCAGCCGCTGCCTCCTGGGGATGGAGTGGAAGATCTGCCTGTCGTGGGGGGCGTGGGGCCAGCGGAAGAATGCATTGCCGCCGGGCCGGGCGTCCCGGGGACTGAGGCGGGCGGGGCCGAAAAGGCCGAACCTGAGCCCGCCCAGCCAATACCCAACTTCCCCCGGGAGTCGCTCGACCCGGCAGAAACACAATTTACTGATTTTAATGAAACTGTAGATGCTGGGCCGGGGGGTGGCAGCGGGGAGGGGGAGGAACACCCACCCTCGCCCCTTACTTTGGAGCTGGTGCACTTGGGGAGCCTGGGGATTTCCTATGGCCGGGTCTCTCCTTGTTCCCCAGTTCCTGGGGCGGAGGGGGAACCCCTTCCGCTGTCATTTCCCGACCCAGCACCATTTTTAAAAGAGCCCAGTGGGGACTCCTCTGCCGACGATCCTGGGGGTGGGATCGGGGCAGAGCCAGGGCCGGTTGGAGCGGCCGGTTCATTTGCCGTACCTTGTGTGGTCGATGGGCCGGCTGCTGGCGGCCACCTCCCGGAGGAGGACGGGGACTCGGTGGGGGACGCGGGTGAAGACCTAGAGACCACCGCCAGCGAGGCGGTGGATCTGCTCGCGGCCGCCGCCGAGACCATCCTCATTCCTGCACGGGAACTCCGGGACTTTTTGGCCCAGAGCCGGGGTCGCTGCAACCAAGCCCGACTGGCCCTGGAAAAATGGTCCGAGCCAGAGCTGATCAAGGGGTCCGTCCGCGCCGCCGTCAAAACCTTGGCCGCGGGCGGGCCCTTGACAAAGGCGCAACAGCTTGAGCTGCGCGAGCTCGAGGGACTCCTCGCTGGGCTGCGGAGGGAGCGGAGTTCAACAAAAGACTCCGCTCCCTCCCTCACAATAGGTTAAGGTAGAGGTTGCACTATGCTTTTGCCATGAAGATAACCATAGCCAGCTTCAACATCAACGGCGGCAGAGGGGCACGCCGTAGATTTGACAATTTTTCGCTCCTGCGGGAGGGGAAATATGCGGTGTGCTTCCTGCAAGAAACCCACACCGTTCCGGGAGACGAAGCCACGTGGCTCCTGGAATGGCAAGGAGAGGTCCGCATGAGCCACCTCACCGCCATTTCTAGTGGGGTGGCCATCTTGCTGGGCCCGCATTTTCAGCCGGAGATCTTGGGGGTCGAGGAGCCCGTGCCAGGCCGCTTGCTGCACGTAACGGTTCGCCTGGGGGACGTGCCGCTCCATCTCGTGAACGTGTACGCCCCTCAGGCCGGCCCGCAGCAAACGCGCTTCTTTGAAGAGGTGTCCGCTCTTCTTGGCTCCGTCGACGTCGGCGACTGCATTGTCCTCGGGGGGGATTTTAACTGCACCCTCGAGGCGCGGGACCGCTCCGGTGCCCCGCAGTGCATGACGGCGATGGAGAAGTTGAGGGTCCTTCGACTTGGTGGACGTCTGGCGAAATCTCCACCCCGACTCCAGCGCCTTTACTTGGGTGAGGCCTGGAGTTGGATGGTCTAGAGTCGACCGCCTTTACGTGTCTCGGGCGTACGTTTCCTGCGTCCCGGCGGCCTCCATGCGGCCGGTGCCGTGTTCGGACCACCACCTGGTGTGGGCGGAGCTCGCTTCGCTCCGCGCGAGGACGGGGTCCGCGTACTGGTACTTTAACAACCGGCTGCTGGAGGACGTGCGGTTCCAGGACTCGTTCCGTCGATTCTGGTCCGACTGGAGAAGGAAGCAGGGGGGCTTCCCCTCCTTGAGGCTATGGTGGGACGTGGGCAAGGCTCACGTCCGCGTCTTCTGTCAAGAGTACGCGAGGGGGTCGACCAAGAGGCGGGCGGCCAGAGTCGGGCGCCTAGAAAAAGAGGTGCTCGACCTGGAAGCCCGTCTCAGTCAAGTCGTCCAGGACCCGGCCCTGCGGACGGTGTACGAAGCGAAGAAGGCCGCGCTGAAGGACCTGCAGCTCGTCGGGTCCCGAGGCGCGTTCGTGAGGTCGCGGATCCGGTTCCTGCGAGATCTGGACCGCGGCTCCCCCTTCTTCTACTCGCTGGAAAAAAGGCAGAGTGTCCGTAAGCAGCTCTTGACGCTGCTGGCCGACGACGGCTCTCTCGTCTCGGATCCGGAGGGCGTCAACAACAGGGTCCGTGAATATTACGGGGCTCTGTTCTCTCCGGATCCGTCCAGCGAGGAAGCGCGTAGAGTTTTGTGGGAGGACCTGCCGAAGGTCAGCCCGGAGGGCGCCGAAAATCTGGAAGCTCCGCTAAGCCTGGCGGAGCTGACCGGTGCCCTCGCCCGGCTCTCGAGGGGAAAATCCCCGGGGCTGGACGGGCTGGCCGTGGAGTTCCACAGGGCGTTCTGGAACGTCCTGGGGAGCGACTACGCGCGGGTCCTGGGGGAAAGTCTGGCGACCGGGGAGATGCCCCTCTCTTGGCGCAGGGCAGTCATCGTCCTGCTGCCTAAGAAGGGCGATCTCCGCCTCCTTAAGAACTGGCGCCCGGTCTCCCTCCTCAGCACGGACTACAAAATCTTCGCCAGGGCGATGTCTGCTCGCCTTGGTGCCGTGCTGGACCACATGATCCACCCCGACCAGCCCTACACGGTCCCGGGCTGGACAATCCACGATAACATCCATCTGGTCCGGGACCTCATCCATTGTTCCCAGGAGGCTGGTCTGTCGGTCGCCTTCCTATCCCTCGACCAAGAGAAGGCGTTCGACAGGGTGGATCACGACTATCTGCTCGGAACTCTGCGCGCTTTCGGGTTCGGGACGCATTTCGTCGCCCGGATCCGACTTTTGTACGCCGCCGCGGAGTGTCTGATTAAGGTTAACGGGTCCTTGACGGCGCCCCTTCGCTTTAGGAGAGGGGTGCGCCAGGGATGCCCCATGTCCGGCCAGTTATATGCTGTTTGCGTGGAGCCTTTCCTGCGCCTCTTGCGGACGAGGTTGACGGGACTGGCTCTGCAAGGGCCGGGCGTGGAGGTCGTCCTCTCGGCTTACGCCGATGACGTGCTCCTCGCGGTAGAGGATCCCGCTGACCTGCGGAGGATGCGTGAGTGCCAGGAGATTTACTCGGCCGCGTCCTCCGCCAGGATCAACTGGGAGAAATGTTCCGGACTCCTGGTGGGTCAGTGGCGGGTGGACTCCCTGCCGGAGGAGCTCAGGCCTTTTGCCTGGAGCACGACCCATCTCCTCTATCTGGGAGTCTACCTTAGCCCCGACGAGAGAGCCTGGCCGGCGAACTGGCAGGAGCTGGAGGCCAAGGTCGCCGCTCGCCTAGGGCGCTGGACAGGACTGCTCCGAGTGCTGTCCTACAGGGGTCGAGCGCTAGTCATAAACCAGCTGGTGGCCGCAATGTTGTGGTACCGGCTGGTCACTTTGACCCCTCCCCCTGCGTTTGTCGCCAAGATACAGAAGAAGCTGGTGGACTTCTTCTGGAACAACAGGAAGCACTCGGTCTCTGCCGCGGTCCTGAGTCTCCCACTTGAGGAGGGCGGTCAGTCGTTGGTGTGCGTCAGCGCCCAGCTCGCGACTTTCCGTCTTCAGACCCTGCAGAGATACCTTTACGTCGAGCCCCCTCCTAGGTGGTGTGCTCTGGCGAGGTATTTCTTCCGCCAGCAGCGCGACCTCAATTATGACACGCAGCTCCTGTTTGTGAACTTGGGGGGTGCCAGGACCGCCCTCCGGGAGCTGCCTGTCTTTTACAGGGAACTCATCAGGGTCTGGAACAAAGTCTCCACCAAGCGCAGCTCTCCGCCGGCTGGAGTGGCGGCCGTCCTACAGGAACCGCTGCTCGGGAATCCGTACCTCCACGGCCGAGGTTTTATGTGGCGGTCGGAAGAGAGGGCTGTGGCTGGTGAGGTGACCAGGGTCAGGGACCTGCTCGATGGCGGAGGAGCGGGCTGGATGGCGCCAGACACGCTGGCGCGGCGCCTAAACTCTGCCAACGTCCGCCACGCGGCCGATGCCATCGAGTCGCTAAAAACAGCTCTGGGCCCTGACTCCGTTAGGTGCATCGAGGAGGCTCAAGCACGTGGGGAGATCCCGTCCGAACTGACCCCCGTCCGGACGGAATTCCTCATTGGCGCCAAACCCCGGAACCTCCCTCGGGGGCCGGCGCCTCACAACTTGAGCCACCTCGGGGAAATCCCCTCCGTGCCTTTCAGTTCCGCGCGGAGGGGTTTCCTGTACGGGCTGCTCCTGCACACCCTCAACTTTGCCATCCTCGCCGGCCATCCGGACACGCCATGGCGTACCATCTTGCCGTCCGGAGGAGGCGGGGGTCCCCGATGGAGGGCACTCTACGCAGGGGTCCTCCCACTATTCATCGGGGACTTGGCCTGGAGGGTGGTGCACGGAGCAGTGCCGTGCAACAAATTTTTAAGCCGGTGCACGGACTCCCAGGCCGCCTGCAATTTCTGCGGTCTGGAGGAGTCCGTGTTCCATGTTTTTATTGAGTGCACGAGGTTGCAGCCCCTGTTCCATTATTTGAAGGGGCTGCTCCTGAAATTCTGGCTGCACTTCAGTCCCACTCTCCTGATCTTTGGGCACCCTGTGCGGAGGGGAGCGGGTAGGTCCGAAGGCCTCCTCGTAGGACTGCTCCTGGGCACGGCCAAGGGTGCCATCAGCCGGTCCAGGCAGCGGGCGGTCGAGGGGGTCGTTCAACCTGACTGCCTGCCTCTCTTCCGCTCTTACATCCGGTCCAGGGTGTCCTTGGAGATGGAGCACGCGGTGTCCACCGGTACGCTCGCGGCCTTCCGCGAGAGGTGGGCACCGGAGGGACTGGAGTGCATCATCACGCCCGGCAACCAAATTTTAATTTGATTTTACGTTTTTTAAGTTTAATTTGTTTTAATTGCCGGTGCTTTTAGTGTCCCCCTTCCCTTTTATAGGGGGCACTGGGGAAAATTGTGATTTTAGTGCCCAAAAAAAAAACCAAAAAAAGAAAAACACAAAAAAAAAGGGGGGAAAAAAAAAAAGGGCCTTGTAAATGTCTGGAGTGTCACCCAGGTCGGGTGGCACCGTTTAATGTTTTATGTTTTCGCAGGTAAACTCAAAAGAGTTTCATGCACAAGGACCAATTGTGGAGCAGTGGAGGCGTGTCCTGCACAGTAGGAGCTGAGCTGCAGAGAGAGGAGCAGCTATCAACCTGTGCTCCTGCCTGGAGAGCCCTGAGAACAGCCCAGGAAAAGAAGGAAGGAAGGGGCTTCACCACCACTTTCACCCAGAGGGAGAGGAGGAAAAAGCAGAAAACTTTGTACATCTTTTTACCATTCTGCAAAGAGTTGGAGAGAGGGGGAAAAACTAACAACAAACATCCAGTGTGGAAGGAGGGAGACTCTACATTTCTACAGGTGGGTGTGGGTGCATTTCCCAAACAGATTTTGTTGTATCGGTGGGGGGAGGAAAGAAGACCACTGAGGGCCGGAACATCGCGGGGGGTGTGTGTGTGTGGTAGTGTGTATGGGGGCCTTGCTTACAACTAGCCCCCGCCCCCCACAATTGAACCCCCCCCCCCTACAATTGCCTAGCCTGGGATAGCTGGAGCTACCAGGCTGAAGATTTTTCTCATTTACCCGATTAACATCGTTAGGAGTGTGTGCCTGGTGGCTCTAGCTGCCCCAGGTGAAGACATCTTCTCCCCCCACCTGAAGACCCACCCCAAGGACTGTGTTTTTTGTGTTTTGCCATCTGGGGAGTGCACCCACCCACAGCTGCGAGGGGAGACCTGCCCTTGCAGTTCCCCCCTCTCTCTCTCTCTTTCTCTGTTGCTCGTTTTCTCCCCTCTCTCTCTGAGGCCCCTTTCTCCTAATTTAAAAAAAAAACAATTAAGACACTGAGCAGAGGGAACAAGGCCCCTCCCCAATCATTAACTAGGGGAGAGGTGTGCCTCTTTCAGAGCTCCCTCTGTTCAAAACACCAACGAGGCTAATAAAGACCATTAAGTCCTGTGACTTTGGGGTGGGTATAGCCCTTAAAGGGACCCCGTGATGGCGACCCCATCCACGCCGGTGGCAGGGCCAGCGAAGACATATGCACAGGTGGCAACCGCTTCCACGGCACCTCCTGCGCCACCCGCTGCCCTGCCACCTTTCAGATTAATTACAAAAAAACACGGGGTCAAGAGCTACACTCACCCCACAATGAGCATCGAGGAGTGCGTGCGGGCGATGGCTGGGGTAGTCGGCCCCTCGGCCATTGTCGCAGCCTCCAAGATGTCTGGGAAGGCCGTGTTCTTCCTGGGGTCGGAGCGGGCGGTGTCCCTGGCCCTTGAAAAGGGGCTCACGGTGGGCGGGACGTTCCTGCCGGTGGACCCTCTCGAGGCCACCGCGCAGAGGGTCATCATTTCAAACGTCCCGCCCTTTGTTCCCGCTGAGCTCCTCCTCCCTCACCTACACCAACTGGGGGAGGTAAGGTCGGGGATCAACCCCATACCGCTCGGCCTCAGGGAGAACAGCCTGCGCCACGTGTTCTCCTTCTGTCGCCAGCTCTTTGTCCGGCTGGCGCGGGAGGACATGACGGAAGGGCACTTTAATGTGGTGCACGAGGGGACTGCCTACCGCGTCTTTTGGACGTCGGACGGCATGCGGTGCCATAACTGCAGGGAGGTGGGGCACATTCGCAAGAACTGCCCCGCCTCCAAGGCCGCCAAACCACCGAAGGCGGCCAAGGCTGGCGCCGCCGCCACCCCTCCCCCTAGTTGCGTCCGCGTGCCGGGAGCCATAGGTGCGCGGGCATCGCCGGAGGCCTTTGTTTTCGGGGCCTCCGGCGGGGGGGAGGGAGAGCGTCCGAACGGAAGGAAGGCGCGGGACAAGGCAAAACATCCAGAGGCGGGTCCCCTCGGTGCGCCAGACAATTTGTTTACCGCGCTCGGCCCAACCCAGTCACCGGCGAGCGCGGGGTGCCCCGAGCCCGTGCCCGAGCCCTTGAACAACACCACAGAGGGGCCCGGGCGCGGGCAAGAAAAGGAAAAGGGGGGGCGGAGCGGGAGGCCTCGGCAGACATGGAGGTCTCCCTGCCTCCGCGCGCCCCCAGGAACAAAAGGAGGCGCGGCTCCGATGAGGCGGAGGGGGAACAACATCCCTCCGCGGAGGAGTCGGTGCCCGCCACGTGTCCCGCGTCCCCCACCAGCGTCCCCAAATTGCGCTGCAGGCGTGAGGAGTCTGTCCCTGGGGAGGGTGAGGCAGTCGAGGCTGCCCAGCCGCTGCCTCCTGGGGATGGAGTGGAAGATCTGCCTGTCGTGGGGGGCGTGGGGCCAGCGGAAGAATGCATTGCCGCCGGGCCGGGCGTCCCGGGGACTGAGGCGGGCGGGGCCGAAAAGGCCGAACCTGAGCCCGCCCAGCCAATACCCAACTTCCCCCGGGAGTCGCTCGACCCGGCAGAAACACAAATTATTGATTTTAATGAAACTGTAGATGCTGGGCCGGGGGGTGGCAGCGGGGAGGAGGAGGAACACCCACCCTCGCCCCTTACTTTGGAGCTGGTGCACTTGGGGAGCCTGGGGATTTCCTATGGCCGGGTCTCTCCTTGTTCCCCGGTTCCTGGGACGGAGGGGGAACCCCTTCCGCTGTCATTTCCCGACCCAGCACCATTTTTAAAAGAGCCCAGTGGGGACTCCTCTGCCGACGATCCTGGGGGTGGGATCGGGGCAGAGCCAGGGCCGGTTGGAGCGGCCGGTTCATTTGCCGTACCTTGTGCGGTCGATGGGCCGGCTGCTGGCGGCCACCTCCCGGAGGAGGACGGGGATTCGGTGGGGGACGCGGGTGAAGACCTAGAGACCACCGCCAGCGAGGCGGTGGATCTGCTCGCGGCCGCCGCCGAGACCATCCTCATTCCTGCAAAGGAACTCCGGGACTTTTTGGCCCAGAGCCGGGGTCGCTGCAACCAAGCCCGACTGGCCCTGGAAAAATGGTCCGAGCCAGAGCTGATCAAGGGGTCCGTCCGCGCCGCCGTCAAAACCTTGGCCGCGGGCGGGCCCTTGACAAAGGCGCAACACTTTGAGCTGCGCGAGCTCGAGGGACTCCTCGCTGGGCTGCGGAGGGAGCGGAGTTCAACAAAAGACTCCGCTCCCTCCCCCACAATAGGTTAAGGTAGAGGTTGCACTATGCTTTTGCCATGAAGATAACCATAGCCAGCCTCAACATCAACGGCGGCAGAGGGGCACGCCGTAGATTTGACAATTTTTCGCTCCTGCGGGAGGGGAAATATGCGGTGTGCTTCCTGCAAGAAACCCACACCGTTCCGGGAGACGAAGCCACGTGGCTCCTGGAATGGCAAGGAGAGGTCCGCATGAGCCACCTCACCGCCATTTCTAGTGGGGTGGCCATCTTGCTGGGCCCGCATTTTCAGCCGGAGATCTTGGGGGTCGAGGAGCCCGTGCCAGGCCGCTTGCTGCACGTAACGGTTCGCCTGGGGGACGTGCCGCTCCATCTCGTGAACGTGTACGCCCCTCAGCCCGGCCTTAGCAAACGCGCTTCTTTGAAGAGGTGTCCGCTCTTCTTGGCTCCGTCGACGTCGGCGACTGCATTGTCCTCGGGGGGGGATTTTAACTGCACCCTCGAGGCGAGGGACCGCTCCGGTGCCCCGCAGTGCATGACGGCGATGGAGAAGTTGAGGGACCTGGTCGGGTCCTTCGACTTGGTGGACGTCTGGCGAAATCTCCACCCCGACTTCAGCGCCTTTACTTGGGTGAGGCCTGGAGTAGGATGGTCTAGAGTCGACCGCCTTTACGTGTCTCGGGCGTACGTTTCCTGCGTCCCTTCGACCTCCATGCGGCCGGTGCCGTGTTCGGACCACCACCTGGTGTGGGCGGAGCTCGCTTCGCTCCGCGCGAGGACGGGGTCCGCGTACTGGCACTTTAACAACCGGCTGCTGGAGGACGTGCGGTTCCAGGACTCGTTCCGTCGATTCTGGTCCGACTGGAGGAGAAGGAAGCAGGGGGGCTTCCCCTCCTTGAGGCTATGGTGGGACGTGGGCAAGGCTCACGTCCGCGTCTTCTGTCAAGAGTACGCGAGGGGGTCGACCAAGAGGCGGGCGGCCAGAGTCGGGCGCCTAGAAAAAGAGGTGCTCGACCTGGAAGCCCGTCTCGGTCAAGTCGTCCAGGACCCGGCCCTGCGGACGGTGTACGAAGCGAAGAGGGCCGCGCTGAAGGACCTGCAGCTCGTCGGGTCCCGAGGCGCGTTCGTGAGGTCGCGGATCCGGTTCCTGCGGGATCTGGATTGCGGCTCCCCCTTCTTCTACTCGCTGGAAAAAAGGCAGAGTGTCCGTAAGCAGCTCTTGACGCTGCTGGCCGACGACGGCTCTCTCGTCTCGGATCCGGAGGGCGTCAACAACAGGGCCCGTGAATATTACGGGGCTCTGTTCTCTCCGGATCCGTCCAGCGAGGAAGCGCGTAGAGTTTTGTGGGAGGACCTGCCGAAGGTCAGCCCGGAGGGCGCCGAAAATCTGGAAGCTCCGCTAAGCCTGGCGGAGCTGACCGGTGCCCTCGCCCGGCTCTCGAGGGGAAAATCCCCGGGGCTGGACGGGCTGACCGTGGAGTTCCACAGGGCGTTCTGGGACGTCCTGGGGGGCGACTACGCACGGGTCCTGGGGGAAAGTCTGGCGACCGGGGAGATACCCCTCTCTTGACGCAGGGCAGTCATCGTCCTGCTGCCTAAGAAGGGCGATCTCCGCCTCCTTAAGAACTGGCGCCCGGTCTCCCTCCTCAGCACGGACTACAAAATCTTCGCCAGGGCGATGTCTGCTCGCCTTGGTGCCGTGCTGGACCACATGATCCACCCCGACCAGTCCTACACGGTCCCGGGCCGGACAATCCACGATAACATCCATCTGGTCCGGGACCTCATCCATTGTTCCCAGGAGGCTGGTCTGTCGGTCGCCTTCCTATCCCTCGACCAAGAGAAGGCGTTCGACAGGGTGGATCACGACTATCTGCTCGGAACTCTGCGCGCTTTCGGGTTCGGGACGCATTTCGTCGCCCGGATCCGACTTTTGTACGCCGCCGCGGAGTGTCTGATTAAGGTTAACGGGTCCTTGACGGCGCCCCTTCGCTTTAGGAGAGGGGTGCGCCAGGGATGCCCCATGTCCGGCCAGTTATACGCCGTTTGCGTGGAGTATTTCCTGCGCCTCTTGCGGACGAGGTTGACGGGACTGGCTCTGCAAGGGCCGGGCGTGGAGGTCGTCCTCTTGGCTTACGCCGATGACGTGCTCCTCGCGGTAGAGGATCCCGCTGACCTGCGGAGGATGCGTGAGTGCCAGGGGATTTACTCGGCCGCGTCCTCCGCTAGGATCAACTGGGAGAAATGTTCCGGACTCCTGGTGGGTCAGTGGCGGGTGGACTCCCTGCCGGAGGAGCTCAGGCCTTTTGCCTGGAGCACGACCCATCTCCTCTATTTGGGAGTCTACCTTAGCCCCGACGAGGGAGCCTGGCCGGCGAACTGGCAGGAGCTGGAGGCCAAGGTCGCCGCTCGCCTAGGGCGCTGGACAGGACTGCTCCGAGTGCTGTCCTACAGGGGTCGAGCGCTAGTCATAAACCAGCTGGTGGCCGCAATGTTGTGGTACCGGCTGGTCACTTTGACCCCTCCCCCTGCGTTTGTCGCCAAGATACAGAAGAAGCTGGTGGACTTCTTCTGGAACAACAGGAAGCACTGGGTCTCTGCCGCGGTCTTGAGTCTCCCGCTTGAGGAGGGCGGTCAGTCGTTGGTGTGCGTCAGCGCCCAGCTCGCGACTTTCCGTCTTCAGACCCTGCAGAGATACCTTTACGTCGAGCCCCCTCCTAGGTGGTGTGCTCTGGCGAGGTATTTCTTCCGCCAGCAGCGCGACCTCAATTATGACACGCAGCTCCTGTTTGTGAACTTGGGGGGTGCCAGGACCGCCCTCCGGGAGCTGCCTGTCTTTTACAGGGAACTCATCAGGGTCTGGAACAAAGTCTCCACCAAGCGCAGCTCTCCGCCGGCTGGAGTGGCGGCCGTCCTGCAGGAGCCGCTGCTTGGGAATCCGTACCTCCACGGCCGAGGTTTCATGTGGCGGTCGGAAGAGAGGGCTGTGGCTGGTGAGGTGACCAGGGTCAGGGACCTGCTCGATGGCGGAGGAGTGGGCTGGATGGCACCAGACACGCTGGCGCGGCGCCTAAACTCTGCCAACGTCCGCCACGCGGCCGATGCCATCGAGTCGCTAAAAACAGCTCTGGGCCCTGACTCCGTTTGGTGCATCGAGGAGGCTCAAGCACGTGGGGAGATCCCGTCCGAACTGACCCCCGTCCAGACGGAATTCCTCATCGGCGCCAAACCCCGGAACCTCCCTCGGGGGCCGGCGCCTCACAACTTGAGCCGCCTCGGGGAAATCCCCTCCGTGCCTTTCAGTTCCGCGCGGAGGGGTTTCCTGTACGGGCTGCTCCTGCACACCCTCAACTTTGCCATCCTCGCCGGCCGTCCGGACACGCCATGGCATACCATCTTGCCGTCCGGAGGAGGTGGGGGTCCCCGATGGAGGGCACTCTACGCAGGGGTCCTCCCACTATTCATCGGGGACTTGGCCTGGAGGGTGGTGCACGGAGCAGTGCCGTGCAACAAATTTTTAAGCCGGTGCACGGACTCCCAGGCCGCCTGCAATTTCTGCGGTCTGGAGGAGTCCGTGTTCCATGTTTTTATTGAGTGCACGAGGTTGCAGCCCCTGTTCCATTATTTGAAGGGGCTGCTCCTGAAATTCTGGCTGCACTTCAGTCCCACTCTCCTGATCTTTGGGCACCCTGTGCGGAGGGGAGCGGGTAGGTCCGAAGGCCTCCTCGTAGGACTGCTCCTGGGCACGGCCAAGGGTGCCATCAGCCGGTCCAGGCAGCGGGCGGTCGAGGGGGTCGTTCAACCTGACTGCCTGCCTCTCTTCCGCTCTTACATCCGGTCCAGGGTGTCCTTGGAGATGGAGCACGCGGTGTCCACCGGTACGCTCGCGGCCTTCCGCGAGAGGTGGGCACCGGAGGGACTGGAGTGCATCATCACGCCCGGCAACCAAATTTTAATTTGATTTTACGTTTTTAAGTTTAATTTGTTTTAATTGCCGGTGCTTTTAGTATCCCCCTTCCCTTTTATAGGGGGCACTGGGGAAAATTGTGATTTTAGTGCCCAAAAAAAAAAAAAAAAATAGAAAAACACAAAAAAAAAAAGGGGGGGAAAAAAAAAGGGCCTTGTAAATGTCTGGAGTGTCACCCAGGTCGGGTGGCACCGTTTAATGTTTTATGTTTTGCAGGTGAACTCCAAAAAGAGTTTCATGCACAAGGACTCCCAGGTCCCTCTGCACCTCAGCATGTTGTAATTTCTCCCCATTCAAATAATATTCCCTTTTACTGTTTTTTTTCCCAAGGTGGATGACCTCACACTTTCCGACATTGTATTCCATCTGCCAAACCTTAGCCCATTCGCTTAACCTATCCAAATCTCTTTGCAGCCTCTCTGTGTCCTCTACACAACCCGCTTTCCCACTAATCTTTGTGTCATCTGCAAATTTTGTTACATTACACTCTGTCCCCACTTCCAGGTCATCTATGTATATTGTAAACAGTTGTGGTCCCAGCACCGATCCCTGTGGCACACCATTAACCACCGATTTCCAACCCGAAAAGGACCCATTTATCCCGACTCTCTGCTTTCTGTTCACCAGCCAATTCTCTATCCATGCTAATACATTTCCTCTGACTCCGTGTATCTCTATCTTCTGCAGTAACCTTTTGTGTGGCACCTTATCGAACGCCTTTTGGAAATCTAAATACACCACATCCATTGGTGCACCTCTATCCACCATGCTCGTTATATCCTCAAAGAATTCCAGTAAATTAGTTAAATAATGATTTCCCCTTCATGAATCCATGCTGCGTCTGCTTGATTGCACTATTCCTATCTAGATGTCCCGCTATTTCTTCCTTGATGATAGTTTCAAGCATTTTCCCCACTACAGATGTTAAACTAACCGGCCTATAGTTGCCTGCCTTTTGTCTGCCCCGTTTTTTAAACAGAGGCTGCTTTCCAATCTGCTGGTACCTCCCCAGAGTCCAGAGAATTTTGGTAGATTATAATGAATGCATCTGCTATAACTTCCGCCATCTCTTTTAATACCCTGGGATACATTTCATCAGGACCAGGGGACTTGTCTACCTTGAGTCCCATTAGCCTGTCCAGCACTACCCCCCTAGTGATATTGATTGTCTCAAGGTCCTCCCTTCCCACATTCCTGTGACCAACAATTTTTGGCAAGGTTTTTGTGTCTTCCACTGTGAAAATCGAAGCAAAATAATTGTTTAAGGTCTCAGCCATTTCCACATTTCCCATTATTAAATCCCCCTTCTCATCTTCTAAGGGACCAACATTTACTTTAGTCACTCTTTTCCATTTTATATATCTGTAAAAGCTTTTACTATCTGTTTTTATGTTTTGCCCAAGTTTACCTTCGTAATCTATCTTTCCTTTCTTTATTGCTTTTTTAGTCATTCTTTGCTGTTGTTTAAAATTTTGCCAATCCTCTAGTTTCCCACTAACCTTGGCCACTTTATACGCATTGGTCTTTGATTTGATACTCTCCTTTATTTCCTTGGTTATCCACAGCTGGTTATCCCTTCTCTTACTGCCCTTCTTTTTCACTGGAATATATTTTTGTTGCGCACTATGAAAGAGCTCCTTAAAAATCCTCCACTGTTCCTCAATTGTGTCACCGTTCAGTCTGTGTTCCCAGTCTACTTTAGCCAACTCTGCCCTCATCCCACTGTAGTCCCCTTTGTTTAAGCATAGTATGCTCGTTTCTGACACAACTTCCTCACCCTCAATCTGTATTACAAATTCAACCATACTGTGATCACTCATTCCGAGAGGATCTTTTACTAGGAGATCGTTTATTTTCCTGTCTCATTACACAGGACCAGATCTAAGATAGCTTGTTCCCTTGTAGGTTCTGTAACATACTGTTCTAAGAAACAATCCCGTATGCATTCTATGAATTCCTCCTCCAGGCTACCCCGTGCGATTTGAGTTGACCAATCGATATGTAGGTTAAAATCCCCCATGACTACTGCCATTCCTTTTTCACTTGCCTCCATTATTCCCTTGATTATTGCCCGCCCCATCATGAAGTTATTATTTGGGGGCCTATAAACTATGCCCACCAGTGACTTTTTCCCCTTACAGTCTCTAATCTCCACCCACAATGATTCAACATTTTGTTCATTCGAGCCCATATCGTCTCTCACAACTGCCCTGATATCATCCTTTATTAACAGAGCTACCCCACCTCCTTTCCCTTCTTGTCTATCTTTCCAAATCGTCAGATACCACTGTATGTTTAATTCCCAGTCTTGGTCACCCTGCAACCATGTTTCTGTAATGGCCACCAAATCATACCCATTTGTAATGATTTGTGCCGTCAACTCATTTACTTTATTTCGAATGCTGCGTGCATTTAGGTAGAGTGTTTTAATCCTAGTTTTTAAATCATGATTTTTAGTTTTGACCCCTCCTGCAGCCCCTTTATATTCAATGGCCCTTTTTGTTTATTTGCCTTGGGTTTCTCTTCCCTCCACTTTTCCTCATCTCCTTTCTATCTTTTGCTTTTGTCTCCTTTTTGTTTCCCTCTGTCTCCCTGCATTGGTTCCCATCCCCTTGCCATATTAGTTTAACTCCTCCCAAATAGCACTAGCAAACACTCCCCCGAGGACATTGGTTCCGGTCCTGCCCAGGTGCAGACCATCCGGTTTGTACTGGTCCCACCTCCCCCAGAACCAGTTCCAATGCCCCAGGAATTTGAATCCCTCCCTGCTGCACCACTGCTCAAGCCATGTATTCATCTGCGCTATCCTGCGATTCCTACTCTGACTAGCACGTGGCACTGGTAGCAATCCCGAGGTCCTACTTTTTAATTTAGCTCCTAGCTCCTTAAATTCATCTCGTAGGACCTCATCCCTGTTTTTACCTATGTCGTTGGTACCAATGTGCACCACGACAACTGGCTGTTCTCCCTCCCTTTTTTAGAATGTCCTGCACCCGCTCCGAGACATCCTTGAATCTTGTACCAGGGAGGCAACATACCATCCTGGAGTCTCGGTTGCGGCCGCAGAAACGCCTATCTATTCCCCTTACAATTGAATCCCCTATCACTATCGCTCTCCCACTCTTTTTCCTGCCCTCCTGTGCAACAGAGCCAGCCACGGTGCCATGAACTTGGCTGCTGCTGCCCTCCCCTGATGAGTCATCCCCCTCAACAGTACTCAAAGCAGTGTATCTGTTTTGCAGGGGGATGACCGCAGGGGACCCCTGCACTACATTCCTTGTACTGCTTTCCTGCTGGTCTTCCATTCCCTAGCTGGCTGTGGACCCTTCACCTGCGGAAAGACCAACTCGCTATACGTGCTACTCACGTCATTCTCAGCATCGTGGATGCTCCAGAGTGAATCCACCCTCAGCTCCAATTCCGCAACGCGGTCCGTCAGGAGCTGGATGCGGATACACTTCCCGCACACGTAGTCGTCAGGGACACCGGAAGTGTCCCTGAGTTCTCACATGGTACAGGAGGAACATATCACGTGACCGAGCTCTCCTGCCATGACTTAACCCTTAGATACCCTTAAATTGGCAACAACAATGTTAACAGGTTACTTACTGATATAAAAAAGAAAAAGAAAAGCTACTCACCAATCACCAGCCAATCACTTACCCCCTTGGCTGTGACGTCACCTTTTGATTTCTTTTTACTTCTTTTTTGCCTTCTCTCCCCGCTGCAGCTGCACAAGCCAAGCCTTTATAGGCCGCTCCGACACCATGCACTCCCGCCTCTGAGACTGCCGCCGCCTCTCCACGCACCTGGGCCTTTATAGGCCGCTCCGACACCACGCACTCCCGCTTCTCGGACTGTCGCCGCCTCTCCACGCACCTGGGCCTTTATAGGCCTCACCAACGCCACGCACTCCCACCTCTCGGACTGCCGCCGCCTCTTGCTGCCGCTGGGCCTTTGATAGGCCTCACCAATGCCACGAACTCCCGCCTCTCGGACAGATGAACGGTACTGTGTTGGTGAGGACTGGGACAATTTCATTGAGAGGCTCCAGCAGAGTTTTGTCACAAAGGACTGGCTGGGAGATGCAGCGGCCGACAAGCGAAGGGCTCATTTGCTGACCAGCTGTGGACATAAGACTTATGTGCTCAAGAAAGACCTGATAGCACCCGAGAAGCCGGCGGACAAAACCGTCGAAGAGCTCAGCAAACTAATCGGTGAGCACCTCAAACCGGTGAGCAGCATACACATGGCCCGACACAGATTCTATACACACCGACGTCGGGAAGGACAGAGCATACTGGATTTCGTTGCGGACCTCCGGCGTTTGGCCAGCCTCTGTAAGTTCACAGACGGCTGCAGGGGGGAGATGCTAAGGGATTTCTTTATTGAGGGCATCGGTCATGCTGGGATTTTCAGAAAGGTAATCGAGACCAAGGACTTGACCTTGGAAGCGGCGGCGTTGATGGTTCAGACTTTTTATGGTGGGGGAGGAGGAAACCAAGATAATATACGCGTGCAATTCTGCCTCCAACGTGGTGATGGATCAGGGAGCACAACAGCCAGGCAAGGGCAGTTCAAGACACCCCAGGCAGCAATAGACCCAAGAGTAAGTCTCCAAAGAGACAATGGCAGGCTGAACGGACATTTATGCCCCCGCCAGTGGACAATGCGGCCCGGGATGGGGCCATTGACACCTACTAACAGGGTACTCAAGAGCAGTCAAAGGGACAATCAGGGAGGAATGCCTTGCAACAGCTCTTTTGTTCACAACAATGGGAATCTCAGTTCATGCTGGAGGTGTGGGGGTAGTCATGCTGCCAGGACTTGCAGGTTTCAACAGTTCGATTGCAGAAATTGTAACCTCAGTGGTCATTTAGCCAGAATGTGCAGAAAGCCAATAACCAGGCTAATATACGAGGCTGATGAACCAGATGAGGGATCTGCGAGGCAGGATGACATTTGGGGCAAATCAATGGACGCTGAAGTTCAGCGGGTTCATGTGGCAAACATTCACAGCTCATATAACAAAACGCCACCTATGATGATGAAAGTCCTATTAAACGGCATCCCTGTATGCATGGAGCTGGACACGGGGGCCAGCCAGTCACTCATAAGTGTTCAACAATTCGAAAAGCTGTGGCCACTCAAAGCCAGCAGACCCAAACTAGAACGCATTGAGACGTAATTACGGACGTACACCAAAGAAATCATTCCAGTGCTAGGCAGCGCAATGTTGGCGGTCACACACAATGGATCGGTGAACCGGCTACCGCTCTGGATTGTCCCGGGCAATGGTGCCGCACTGTTGGGGAGGAGCTGGTTAGCTGAGATGAACTGGAAATGCGGGTATGTGCACGCCATGTCATCTGTGGAACGAAGTTCATGCTCACAAGTTCTACAGCAATTTGAGTCACTATTTCAGCCTGGCGTCAGGACGTTCAAAGGTACCAGAGTGATGATACGCATCACCCCAGATGCCAGAGCTGTGCCGTATGTGATGCAGGAGAAAATTGAGAGCGAGTTGGACCGGTTGCTGAGAAAGGGCATCATCTCGCCCATTGAATTCAGCCCCATCTTTCCCGTCCTAAAAGCGGATGGCTCGGTCAGGATCTGTGGCGACTACAAGGCCACTATCAACCGGGTGTCCCTACAAGACCAATACCCGCTCCCGAGAGCGGAGGACCTTTTTGCCATGCTGGCTGGCGGCAAGCTGTTCACCAAGTTGGACCCCACCTCAGCCTACATGACCCAAGAACTGGCCGACAAATCTAAACTACTGACCACCATCACCATGCACAAGGGACTGTTTGTTTACAACAGATGTCCGTTTGGCATTCGATCAGCGGCCTCGATTTTTCAAAGAAACATGGAAAGCCTGCTCAAATCCATCCCTGGAACAATCGTATTTCAGGACGACATCCTCATCACCGGTCGTGACACCGAGGAACACCTCCACAACCTGAAGGAGGTGCTACGCTGACTGGACCGGGTAGGCCTGCGACTCAAGAAGTCTAAGTGTGTGTTTTTGGCTCCCGAGGTCGAGTTTTTGGGCAGGAGGGTTGCTGCAGACGGGATTCGGCCCACCGAATCCAAAACGAGGCGATTCGAAAAGCACCCAGTCCCTGCAACACATCGGAGTTGCGTTCATTTCTGGGACTCTTGAACTATTTCGGGAACTTTCTGCCGAACTTAAGCACATTGTTGGAGCTGTTACACGTGCTCCTGCGTAAGGGTTGTGATTGGTTTTGGGGGGACTGTCAGGAATGGGGTTTCAATCGGGCACGGAACCTACTTTGTTCAAATAAGTTGTTGTCCCTTTACGACCCCCGTAAGAAATAGGTTCTGACACGTCCTATGGCGTTGGATGCGTGTTGCAGCAGGGTAACGCTGAGGGCCAACTACAACCTAGCTTATGTCTCCAGGTCGCTCTCTCAAGCTGAACGGGGTTATGGGATGGTTGAGAAGGAAGCACTCGCATGTGTCTATGGGGTGAAAAAGATGCATCAGTACCTTTTTGGCAGGAGGTTCGAATTAGAAACGGACCACAAGCTGTTAACATCCCTGCTGTCACACAACAAGACTATCAATGCCAACGCATCAGTTCGCATACAGCGATGGGCTCTCACGCTCGCTGCGTATGACTACACCATCCGGCACCGTCCTGGCACTGAAAATTGCGCTAACGTGCTCAGCAGGCTTCCACTGGCCACCACCGAGGGGGCAGCAGAGCAAAGTGCTGAGATGGTCACGCCTGTCGATGCCTTTGACAGCGCAGGCTTCCCCATCACAGTCCGCCAGATAAAAATCTGGACCAACAGAGATCCCCTCCTATCCTTGATTGAGAAATGTGTCCTGACTGGGGATTGGGCGCCCGCACATGGAGCATGCCCTGAGGAGGTCAGGCCGTTTCACAGACGGATGGATGAGCTCTCCATCCAAACCGACTGCCAACTATGGGGCAGCCGGGTAGTCATGCCCCAGAGGGGCAGGGAAGCATTCATCAGGGAACTCCACAGCGAGCAACGTGCTGATGAAGGCCATTGCCCGGTCACATGTGTGGTGGACGGGAATTGATTCAGACCTGGAACACTGTGTTCGCAGGTGCACGACATGTGCCCAGCTAGGTAATGCCCCCAGGGAGGCCCCACTCAGCCCGTGGCCCTGGCCCACCAGGCCATGGTCACATATTCACGTAGACAACACGGGCCCGTTCATGGGAAAAATGTTTCTCATTGTGGTTGATGCATACTCGAAATGGATCGAGTGCATCATTTTGAATTCGTGCACGACATCCACCACCGTGGAGAGTCTGCGAGAGGTCTTTGCGACCCATGGCTTGCCGGACATCCTTGTTAGCGATAATGGCCCATGTTTCACAAGCTACGAATTCCGGGAGTTCATGTCGGACCATCATGTCAGGACAGCACCATTCAAGCCGGCCTCCAATGGCCAGGTGGAACGTGCGGTCCAAATCATAAAGCAAGGCATGCTCCAGATTCAAGGATCCTCCCTTCAATGCCCCCTCTCATAGAAACAGAGAAACATAGAAACATAGAAAATAGGTGCAGGAGTAGGCCATTCGGCCCTTCTAGCCTGCACCGCCATTCGATGAGTTCATGGCTGAACATTCAACTTCAGTACCCCATTCCTGCTTTCTCGCCATAACCCTTGATCCCCCTAGTAGTAAGGACCTCATCTAACTCCTTTTTGAATATATTTAGTGAATTGGCCTCAACAACTTTCTGTGGTAGAGAATTCCACAGGTTCACCACTCTCTGGGTGAAGAAGTTCCTCCACATCTCGGTCCTAAATGGCTTACCCCTTATCCTTAGACTGTGACCTCTGGTTCTGGACTTCCCCAACATTGGGAACATTCTTCCTGCATCTAACCTGTCTAACCCCGTCAGAATTTTAAATGTTTCTACGAGGTCCCCTCTCATTCTTCTGAACTCCAGTGAATACAAGCCCAGTTGATCCAGTCTTTCTTGATAGGTCAGTCCCGCCATCCCGGGAATCAGTCTGGTGAACCTTCGCTGCACTCCCTCAATAGCAAGAATGTCCTTCCTCAGGTTAGGAGACCAAAACTGTACACAATACTCCAGGTGTGGCCTCACCAATGCCCTGTACAACTGTAGCAACACCTCCCTGCCCCTGTACTCAAATCCCCTTGCTATGAAGGCCAACATGCCATTTGCTTTCTTAACCGCCTGCTGCACCTACATGCCAACCTTCAATGACTGATGTACCACGACACCCAGGTCTCTTTGCACCTCCCCTTTTCCTAATCTGTCACCATTCAGATAATAGTCTGTCTCTCTGTTTTTACCACCAAAGTGGATAACCTCACATTTATACACATTATACTTCATCTGCCATGCATTTGCCCACTCACCTAACCTATCCAAGTCGCTCTGGCGCCTCACAGCATTCTCCTCGCAGCTCACACTGCCACCCAACTTAGTGTCATCCGCAAATTTGGAGATACTACATTTAATCCCCTCATCTAAATCATTAATGTACAGTGTAAACAGCTGGGGCCCCAGCACAGAACCTTGCGGTACCCCACTAGTCACTGCCTGCCATTCTGAAAAGTACCCATTTACTCCTACTCTTTGCTTCCTGTCTGACAACCAGTTCTCAATCCATGTCAGCACACTACCCCCAATCCCATGTGCTCTAACTTTGCACATCAATCTCTTGTGTGGGACCTTGTTGAACGCCTTCTGAAAGTCCAAATATACCACATCAACTGGTTCTCCCTTGTCCACTCTACTGGAAACATCCTCAAAAAATTCCAGAAGATTTGTCAAGCATGATTTCCCTTTCACAAATCCATGCTGACTTGGACCTATCATGTCACCTCTTTCCAAATGCACTGCTATGACATCCTTAATAATTGATTCCATCATTTTACCCACTACCGATGTCAGGCTGACTGGTCTATAATTCCCTGTTTTCTCTCTCCCTCCTTTTTTAAAAAGTGGGGTTACATTAGCTACCCTCCACTCTATAGGAACTGATCCAGAGTCAATGGAATGTTGGAAAATGACTGTCAATGCATCCACTATTTCCAAGGCCACCTCCTTAAGTACTCTGGGATGCAGTCCATCAGGCCCTGGGGATTTATCGGCCTTCAATCCCATCAATTTCCCCAACACAATTTCCCGGCTAATAAGGATTTCCCTCAGTTCCTCCTCCTTACTAGACCCCCCGACCCCTTTTATAACCGGAAGGTTGTTTGTGTCCTCCTTCGTGAATACCGAACCAAAGTACTTGTTCAATTGGTCCACCATTTCTTTGTTCCCCGTTATGACTTCCCCTGATTCTGACTGCACGGGACCTACGTTTGTCTTTACTAACCTTTTTCTCTTTACATATCTATAGAAAGTTTTGCAATCCGTCTTAATGTTCCCTGCAAGCTTCTTCTCATACTCCATTTTCCCTGCCCTAATCAAACCCTTTGTCCTTCTGCTCGCCTATAGGTCCCGACCGCACTCGCTCATGGGGGTCCCGCCCGCGGAGCTACTCATGAAACGAACACTCAAAACTTGGCTATCCCTCATTCATCCAGTCCTGTCCAACATTGTTGAGGGCAAGCGCCAGTCCCAAAACGAGTACCATGACCGAAATTCAAGGGGAAGATGTATAGAAATTGATGACCCTGTCTTTGTTCTCAATCACACTTTGGGGCCCAAATGGCTTGAGGGTACTGTAATCGACAAAGAGGGGAATAGAGTCATAGTGGTTAAACTTAACAATGGGCAGATCGGCCGCAAGCATCTGAACCAAGTGAAAAAAAGATTTAGCAGGGACACTGAAGAACCTGAGGAAGATCATGAGATGGTATTCACACCACCGCCAGTGAACGAGCAACAAGAACATTCAGCAGCATGCACAGTCCCTGCGGTCAGTCCGGACAGGCCGGAACCACCACAGGTGACAGACACGCATACCAAGGCTCAACAAGCAGAGCCTCAACTGCGGCGCTCCACAAGAGAGCGCAGACCACCTGAGAGACTTAACCTTTGATTGCAATAAGATGTTGAGGGGGAGGTGATGTCATGTATGTAACCTTTATGTAACAACACTGCAATACTGTATATATGTAAGAAATGCACACCTTGACAACAGGGGGTGAACTTGTGGGAGACACTCCTCATCTGATCACCCAGGGATATAAAAAGGAAGGTCCCACGCAGGGTCATTACTTCTTGGTCCTGTGAATAAAGGTTCAGGTCATGGAGTGACCTTATCCACAGAATGTACCTCATGTGGATTTGTTGGTATTGTGTAAGGACTTTACACACACGCTCCCCCTGCTGAACTGTTGATGAAGAGAGGTCTCAAGACCAGGCTCTCGCTTGTCCACCCTGATCTTAATGATCACGTCGAATACAGATGTCAACATCAGCAGTGGTATCATGATTGCACTGCCGTGTCACGCGACATCTCTATTAATGATTCTGTGTATGTGCTAAATGCACACAGATGAACCGGAACAGCTTGAAGAAGACACCATCAATGATCAACCAATTCATATTCAGCAATCAGAAGACCCTGCCTGCTGTTGTCAATGAATCTGGACCTTCAATCCCCAAAATGGACACTGCCACTACCATTAGATCGGCTACCCAGCCTCAAGTCATGAATGACTCGGAGAGCTCACCCAGATCTGGAATTGAACTGAGACAATCAATTAGGGAGCAGAAAGCCCCAGGCCATCTCAATTTGTAAATAGGACCGATACCAAGATCTTGGCGGGGCGGGGGGGGCGGTATGTATGCCTAGGTTTACCTGCCACCAGGGGGAGGTCATTGGGCCACAGACACACACGTGCAGCCCTTGTATTTTAAGAAAGCCTCCATGTTTAATCCTCACTTTGAGAGCTAATAAAGTAGAGTCAGGTTGCACCTGATTGAGTTCACGGTACTAAGCCTATTGAGTTATTGCATATGCAACAAGGAGGCAGCGAGAAAATCGTCCTTCCAGGCTTGGTCAAATGGTGAGGAGTGACTTAATGTAAAAGAGAGAGATAGAGAGGCAAAGAGGTTTAAGGAAGGGAATTCCAGAGCTAAGGGCCTAGTTATCCGAAGGCACCGCTGCCAATGGTGGGGGAAATCAGGGATGCACACGAAGCCAGAATTGGAGGAAAGCAGAGATCTCGGAGCATTGTAGGTCTGGATGAGGTTACAGAGATAAGGAGGGGTGAAGTTATGGATGGATTTGAATACAAGGATGAGAATTTTAAAATTGAGGCATTGACAGACCTGGAGCCAATGTAGGTCGATATTAGATTTGGGAGACTAATCAGATTGAGTAATGCACCAAAGGGACAATGAAAAGAAAAGAAAGACTTGCTTTTATATAGTGTCTTTCATGACGATATAGTGCTTTACAGCCAAAGAAGTACTTCTGGAGTATAGTCACCGTTGTAATGGAACTTGAGATGACGACAGTAAAGCTGTCATTGGTATCAGTGACCAAGAGGAGGAGAACTGATCTCCTGTTGTGGAAGTCTGGAACTCTCTCCCCACAAATAGCTGTGATTGTTGGGGGACAATTGGAGCTTTCAAGACTGAGAACATTAGAATGTTGCTCATTAAAGGCATCAAGGGATATGTAGCAAAAGTGGGTAAACGGATTTGAAGTGCAGATCAGTCATGATCTGATTGAATGGTGAAACAGGCTCAAGGGACTGAATGGCCTATTCCTGTTTCTATGTGAAACATGTGCATATGACTGCAATTCATACTCAATCAATACATTGTTCTCGTAATGTAAAATACTAGGTTACTGCACATAGAACTGTCAATTCCATAGTCTATGATATTCAGATATCCTGAACCAACAACACTGAAACAGATTATTTGGTAATTTATCTCACTGCTGTTGATGGGAGCTTCCTACATTACATCAGTGACTACACTTCTAAAATACTTCATTGGTTGTAAAGTGCTTTGAGACGTCCTGAGGTTGTGACAGTCTTTCTTACTTCATGCTATTTATTTGCTTATTTATTGCCATATGTTGAGCAATGGCAATGAAGAATGCTGTTCTTACTGACAATGCTAATAGATCAGATATACAAGGTCGATTGTAGTGTTCAGACTCCTACAGTGCTTGGACATTAAGCCCAAACATCTGCTGCATCATCAGCTTATATCCAGTCACTCCACTCTCACCTACTGCTTTGTGCTGCCGATCATGTTCCTGGACAACCAGATCGAATTTAAAACTGACCAAACTCAATTATTTTGTGCCCATTAGCAGGTGTTAGAGAAAAAAGACCCACATTGTTTACTTTATTTTGTTGAGTTAGATTTTGCAACTGTGGGTCTGTCTCTAAGATCTGCATAATCCATATTCTAGTATTTTGAATGTCAATGCGAATGCATTTTCATACATATAACTGCAACCACCGCCCCATGACATTCAATAGCATTACCTTCATCGAATCCCCCCCCGCCCCCCATCAACATCCTAAGTGTTACCATTAACCAGAAGCTTAACTGGACCAGCCAATAAAAAATGTGACAACAATAGCAGGTCAAAGGCTGGGTATTCTGCAGCGAGTATCTCACCTCCTGACTCCCCAAAGCCTTGCCATCATCTACAAGGCACAAGTCAGGAGTGTGATGGAATACCCTCCACTTGCCTGAATGAGTGCAGCTCCAACAACACTCAAGAAGCTTGACATGATCTAAGACAAAGCAGCCCGCTTGATTAGCACCCCATCCACCACCTTAAACATTCACTCCCTCCACCATTGTCGCTGCAGTGTGTACTATCTACACGATGCACTGCAGCTACTCACCAAGGCTTCTTCTCCAAACCCGTGACCTCTATCACCTAGAAGGACAAGGTCAGCAGGTGCATGGAAACAAGTTACATACCATCCTGACTTGGAAATCCTGGAACTCCCTCCCTAACAGCATTGTGGGAGTACCTTCACCACAAGGACTGCAGTGGTTCAAGAAGGTGGCTCACCACCACCTTCTCAAGGGCAATTAGTGATGGACAATATATGCTTACCTTGCCAGCGATGCCCACCTCCCAGGAACAAATAAAAAAAAAAATTATTTACTCTTTGCAAATGTGGACTGAGGTAGAACAATGCAAAGTAGAGACACTAATATTTGGCTTACAAAGGGGCTCATGAGCTAAGAAATTCCATGAACATTAACTCCCAGCAATCTCCAGCAGTATTGAAGCCATCCTACTCCACAAAAAGGTGCGGATGTTCCTGTCGCAATGCAGCAACTCGCCAAGGCTTTTGGGTGCTTCTAGTCTCCTGATGTGAAATTTCAATTTGCTCAAACCATCAGATTTGGGCAACAGTATTTCATGCTTGCATTTTGCAGTTGACTAAGAATAATCATCCAAGTACTTATTAGTCAATTAAGAAAAGAAGTGAGTGGCAGTTCTTGCAAAGTTTGCATTTTAGGCACATATTCTCCTTTATTCAACTAAGGGTAAATTCCCCTTTTTTAATAGGTTTTAATGAAGCTTCGTCAAAAGAATAGAGAAGTGTGGGTGGTTTTGTTATGAATAATTTTGTGTGGTGTTAATTTGTTAGTGGGAACAACAGAACATTGACAAATCATTTTGCAGCTGTACTAATGCCCCTCTTCAGATTTCCAAGTTGTCAAAATGCCACTTAATTGGTATAAATGATGAACTTTACACTAATCCAGCTATGCAATGCACTAAACATTAGAATAATGGATTAGTGACACATTTATAAAGTCCATGGCTGGGACACACTGATCTTTGTAGTTTGCATTATGGATCAAGCAGAGCAGCATTTGCGCCATGACTGAGGAGCTGGAAAAGGATCTAACAAGAGTTCCACAACTTAACAAGGAGCACCAAAGAACGTAATATAAAGAAGGAGCAAAAGAAAAAGAGATGGAGTTGAAGTTAATTGTTCACTTTTTATAATCGATACTATCAAAATTCACTTTACACACATAAGAAATTATTGAATTTCCATGTGCCAAATCATCCTGCCTTGATACACATTGCTTATATATTTTACAGTAAAATTCACCTATATAGAAGGACAAGAAGTGGAACATGAGGTGAACACTCCCAGGACAACTGTTAACCTTATGGGAATTGAAAATGGTGCAATTATTGAAGGGAGGCTCTCAAAGGCTTTGTGTCTATTGAAGTTGGAGGGTTATGTAGACTAACTGATGTGTATCATATTGGCCCAGAATTTGCATCTCGTAGCATGCCCTGTTCGACATTATCTCCTCAATTTTCAGCTCAAAAAATGTTGTACTGCAAGTTGCTGGAAATGTTAGCTGATAATGGGGCATCTGGGGCTTTGGTGAATGATGGGACGAGAAGGAAATCGGGTGAAATAGACACTCCTTAAAATCTATCTCTTTGACCAGGCTTTTGGTCACCTGCATTCATTTCTTCCTTTGTGGCTTGGTGTCAAATTCTTTGTCTCATAATACTCCTGTGAAGCACCTTGGGAAGTTTCACTATGTTAAAGGCGCTATATAAATACAAGTTGTTGTTGTTGTTGAATTAGTCAAATCAGGCACAGAAAGAGAAATCAAGCAAGGGAAAGATCGGAATAAGAGAGAGGGGTAAAAAGAGACAGAACGGAAAAACAAGATTTTTTTTTTAAATTTACATTTTTTAAATCTCTAGCAACATTTACAAGATGCAGGAATGAGATTGAACAGTTTAAATTGTTCCCTTTCTGCATCAAAGAGGGTGATTGGCATTGTATTAACAATTATCACGTTGTTAAAAAGGTATTTACACTGTTAAGCTCCAGTTCTAACTTTATGTGGCGTTTAAAGGCCAATAATGTGCAAATCCAGCGAGTTCTTAAAAATAATGGGTCGTGAATTGTAGCCGCTCCAGATGCGTACGATGTGCGCACACACCCAAAGAATCGGCATTTGCGATCTGTCAAAATCACATGCAACCCCGGTAGAAGGACATTCGCAGGCCGAGATTTGAGCCCTTGCCCAAATCCTGCCCAGCGAATGTCTTTCAAACTCTTACGCCTGGTAAAAGTGGGCATATAGCCCACCTTTACCAGCATAAGAGTTTTAAAATAGAGAAAAATTAAATGTTATCACTAATTTTATCTTAAAAAACCTTGTCCATTAAGATAAGTTTATTTTTAACCCTATTAAGACATTTTTTTAAATTTGTTTTCTAAAACATAAGTCAATTTCAATTAATTTTTAATTTGTGAAGTGTTTTTTTATTTATTGTGTTGTGTTTCTGTTTTTGGTGGATACGCTCATTGATAGCAATTGGAGCTTGTACAAACGGAGTCCCCATTATTATTAATTAGTGTACTCCATGTTCATTGGTGGTCATGCCCACGTGTTCCCAGGTTGCGCTTACGTTCCTGGGATGCGTGAGCCCATACCCTGGGCTGCGAATCTTGGCCTCGGACCGTAAGTATACGTTCCTACGGGACCACCAGGTACTCTTGGAAAAAAAATTTCGGTCGGAGGCATCCGCCAGCAGGATTTTCGAGACAATGAGAGGGTTAAGGGTGGGATGCCATTTGTGCAAAGCTAGAGGTGGAACTCGACCAGCAAGTTCTGGAGATTCGCAACTCACAGCGTATCTCTTTATCCGCTAAACCAGCGGGCCAATTTGTGCATTGTTCACACACCATTACTTTCCAGCTAGATCTGTGCCTTAACAGTGTGGTGTCCTTCACTACCTCGGTTAGTGCAGTGCAGATGGTCGACGTTTTCTGGAGGGGCTCATGCACTTTTCGTGTAAAGGTGGCACATCTTAGTTGCAACCTCAGTGCCTAATATTAGGGAGAGCCAGGAGCTATAAAACTGTATTATCTGCCCCTAAAAGTGAAGGCTGCTCACAAAATGTAATTCCCCACTCCACTCCCACTCTGACATCTCTGTCCTCGGCCTCCTACACTGTTTTAATGCAGCTCAACGCAAGCTCGAGGAACAGCACCTCATCTTTTGTTTAGGCACTTTACAGCCTTCTGGACTCGAGATTGAGTTCAACAATTTCAGACCATAACCTCTGCCCATATTATGCTCACTTTCCTCCTTTTTCTAAAGCACTGCCCCTCTCCCCGAACTTACGTAATTATTTTATCTTTGTTTCCCATGGCAGATGGTAATTATTCCGCCTATCTAGACTCATCTTTTTCTAACTTCTGCTATTACCATCTCAAGTCGGCCCATCATCCCTTTTGTCTCTCTAATCTCTCCTGTCTTCCACCCTATCACAGACCTTCCCTTTTGTTCTTTCCTCCCCTCCCCCTTTCAGTGCTCCTTAAGAATCTGTTCACTTTGAACATTCGCCAGTTCTGACGAAGGGTCATCGGCCTGAAATGTTAACTCTGCTTCTCTCTCCACAGATGCTGCCTGACCCAATGAGATTTCCAGCATTTTCTGTTTTTGTTTCAAATTCCAGCAGCTGCAGTTTTTTGCTTTTGTAAAGGGTAACTTCCAGAGGGAACCCCACTGTGTTACGGTTGTGTTGAAATATGCCAGGCCTAAACATTTTCCTCAAAGGCTCTTAGCAACAATGTGAAAAAAAAAGAATGAACAGTGCAGAAAAAGCAACTAAATGTTCCTCCCAATCTTCTTAAAAGGGCTCGTTAAAGCCATATCTGTAAATCGCATCGTCTCTAGCAGCCATGGATACCATTTTATGTGGCTGATTATGTGAAACTGCGGAAAATCGTCTGAATCGTGTTATATGGTAATTTTGACCTCATTTGCATCGATCCACTCACAAAATGGTGACGCTTCTGGTAAATTGGTCACAGTGCTAAATGAACAGAGATCCAGCTGTGTTCTAATATAAAGTCAGTTTGGCCCAATTAAAGCCCATTTATTGGGTGAAACCGATTGGGAAAATCTAAGCTCCTGTGTTTTCTTAATTTTAGGCACTGACCGGAGGGAGGGAGTCAATTCAATGACTGGTTTCAAAGTGGAATGGTAGAGGCAAGGTGGAGGGCCGTGCTTTCAGATATGAATAGTATGTGGCACAGAGACACCTAGAACAGAAGATGGGAAGATGCGCTTAAAAGAGGCAGTCTCAATTTAGGAGGAAATAAATAAAGCACTCTGTGGCTCTATGTTTGGGAGTGATTGCATTCAACTCTAATAAAGATATTGGATGCAATTTTGATATCTCGAAAATCAGGTCTGTCCAATTCAGGACAGCCTCAGCCAAGGTGTGAACTAAACTCTTAAATTACAAGTGTCTCCATACTGAATAGCAATACAGATAGGTTCAGATACTCTGTAAGATCATTCCTAGATTTTACATTGAGTTCCTGACCTCCAACAACTGACTGGTCAAACTGTCACTGATCTTTTGTTCTTGAGTGTTCAGCACTAATATCGCATGATAAAAGTGACTGTCATATAACACTCATGCCAGCTGTGGCTCAATTGCAAGCACTCTTGCCTCTGAGTGTGAAGATTGTGGGTTCAAGTTGCACTCCAGAGACTTAAGCACCTAATCCAGGCTGACACCCCCAGTGCAGTGCTGAGGGAGTGCTGCTCTATCAGAAGTGCCATCTTTCGGATGAGACGTTAAACCGTGGCCCGTCTGCCCTCTCAGGTGGACGTAAAAGATCCCATGGCACTATTTTGAAGAGCAGTGCATGTCTTCCTGGTGTCCTGGCCAATATTCTTCCCTCAACCAACATCACTAAAACAGATTATCTCTTCATTATCACAATGCTGCTTGTGGGAGTTTGCTGTGCGCAATTTGGTTGCTGTATTTCTCTACATTACAACAGTGACTACACTTCAAAAATACTTCATTGGCTGGAAATCGCTGTATATATGAGGCGTGAATTGGCTAGGATAGATTGGCGAATGATACTTAAGGGGTTGACTGTGGATGGGCAATGGCAGACATTTAGAGACCGCATGGATGAACTACAACAATTGTACATTCCTGTCTGGCGTAAAAATAAAAAAGGGAAGGTGGCTCAACCGTGGCTATCTAGGAAAATCAGGGATAGTATTAAAGCCAAGGAAGTGGCCAGAAATAGCAGTGAACCCGGGGACTGGGAGAAATTTAGAACTCAGCAGAGGAGGACAAAGGGTTTGATTAGGGCAGGGAAAATGGAGTACGAGAAGAAGCTTGCAGGGAATATTAAGGCGGATTGCAAAAGTTTTCATAGGTATGTAAAGAGAAAAAGGTTAGTAAAGACAAACGTAGGTCCCCTGCAGTCAGAATCAGGGGAAGTCATAACTGGGAACAAAGAAATGGCAGACCAATTGAACAAGTACTTTGGTTCGGTATTCACTAAGGAGGACACCAACAACCTTCCGGATATAAAAGTGGTCAGAGGGTCTAGTAAGGAGGAGGAACTGAGGGAAATCCTTATTAGTCGGGAAATTGTGTTGGGGAAATTGATGGGATTGAAGGCCGATAAATCCCCAGGGCCTGATGGACTGCTTCCCAGAGTACTTAAGGAGGTGGCCTTGGAAATAGTGGATGCATTGACAGTCATTTTCCAACATTCCATTGACTCTGGATCAGTTCCTATCGAGTGGAGGGTAGCCAATGTAACCCCACTTTTTAAAAAAGGAGGGAGAGAGAAAACAGGGAATTATAGACCGGTCAGCCTGACCTCAGTAGTGGGTAAAATGATGGAATCAATTATTAAGGATGTCATAGCAGTGCATTTGGAAAATGGTGACATGATAGGTCCAAGTCAGCATGGATTTGTAAAAGGGAAATCATGCTTGACAAACCTTCTGGAATTTTTTGAGGATGTTTCCAGTAAAGTGGACAAGGGAGAACCAGTTGATGTGGTATATTTAGACTTTCAGAAGGCTTTCGACAAGGTCCCACACAAGAGATTGATGTGCAAAGTTAAAGCACATGGGATTGGGGGTAGTGTGCTGATATGGATTGAGAACTGGTTGTCAGACAGGAAGCAAAGAGTAGGAGTAAATGGGTACTTTTCAGAATGGCAGGCAGTGACTAGTGGGGTACCGCAAGGTTCTGTGCTGGGGCCCCAGCTGTTTACATTGTACATTAATGATTTAGATGAGGGGATTAAATGTAGTATCTCCAAATTTGCGGATGGCACTAAATTGGGTGGCAGTGTGAGCTGCGAGGAGGAAGCTATGAGGCTGCAGAGTGACTTGGATAGGTTAGGTGAGTGGGCAAATGCATGGCAGATGTAGTATAATGTGGATAAATGTGAGGTTATCCACTTTGGTGGTAAAAACAGAGAGACAGACTATTATCTGAATGGTGACAGATTAGGAAAAGGGGAGGTGCAACGATACCTGGGTGTCATGGTACATCAGTCATTGAAGGTTGGCATGCAGGTACAGCAGGCGGTTAAGAAAGCAAATGGCATGTTGGCCTTCATAGCGAGGGGATTTGAGTACAGGGGCAGGGAGGTGTTGCTACAGTTGTACAGGGCCTTGGTGAGGCCACACCTGGAGTATTGTGTACAGTTTTGGTCTCCTAACTTGAGGAAGGACATTCTTGCTGTTGAGGGAGTGCAGCGAAGATTCACCAGACTGATTCCCGGGATGGTGGGACTGACCTATCAAAAAAGATTGGATCAACTGGGCTTGTATTCACTGGAGTTCAGAAGAATGAGAGGGGACCTCATAGAAACGTTTAAAATTCTGACGGGTTTAGACAGGTTAGATGCAGGAAGAATGTTCCCAATGTTGGGGAAGTCCAGAACCAGGGGTCACAGTCTAAGGATAAGGGGTAAGACATTTAGGACCGAGATGAGGAGAAACTTCTTCACCCAGAGAGTGGTGAACCTGTGGAATTCTCTACCACAGAAAGTAGTTGAGACCAATTCACTAAATATATTCAAAAGGGAGTTAGATGAAGTCCTTACTACTCAGGGGATCAAGGGGTATGGTGAGAAAGCAGGAAGGGGGTACTGAAGTTGCATGTTCAGCCATGAACTCATTGAATGGCGGTGCAGGCTAGAAGGGTTGAATGGCCTACTCCTGCACCTATTTTCTATGTTTCTATGTTTCTATGTTTCTATAAGGGCATCCTAAGGTCATGAATAGTGCTGTACAAATGAAAGCTCTTTTACTTACAAGAGCATGTTTCTGCAAGCTGTATGTACATATGCTCCAAGCAACACATTATTATTACTTTTCAATTGCTGTAGTAGAAGAGCAGGTTGCACTTAATGCAAGAAATCATTTTAAAATTACACTTCTCCTCCATTCAGACTATTTGGAGAGAGAGGGCAGTATTTGTGACAGTACAACTGGCTATTTGCTTTCTTGTAGTGTGCTATTTATTAAGTACAGTGGTATATAATTTGGTATCACTTGTCAAGTCTTTAAGTGGATAGAATTATTCTTATACCCAGGGACACTGTGCTCAGCCCACAAGATAACATGTCACAAATGTTTTTTTTATAAAACTATTTTTGTCTCTTGCATGGTTATAATGGAATTCACAGAGTGTTTACACAGAAAAGGAGCTGAACTCCATTATCCGCATGCTAAAGGAAATCACGCCCTTCCCAAGCAGTATTCCCAGCCCTACTGAATCATAACAACATAGCATGTCATTCCCTGCATACTAAGTACTTCCGTTTTCTTATTTTTTTAATATCTAATATTCATTTCTATTCACAGTGCAAACCTAAAACATCAGGGAAGAATCCGGGAGGAAGGTGAATATAATATTTATCTAAAGGGTGAATGAAACATACATTTGCTTCTGTGCATGATTTTGTTTGATCGGTCGATAGGATAAATAGCACTTCCAGAGTGCCCATGGCCGGGAGGAGGGGATCTTCTCTCTTTCATGTGAAGAAAATTGAAGGGAAAAGAAATCCACAATGATAAAATGACCTTCCAAATCAAAGTTATAATAAACCAAAAATAATAATGATAAAATACCATAAATATACTTCTTCTTCTTAGGCAGTCCCCCAGAGTCGAGGATGACTTGCTACCACACTAATATGAGTTCTACGGTGACTAAAGAGTCCAATGCAGGATCTACAGACTCTGCCAAAGGTGGGGCAGGTGGTGGTTGAAGGGACGGGTGGGTGGGGTGCTAGAGTTGTCGTATGCTCCTTCCGCTGTTTGTACTTGGCTTCCGCGTGCTACCGATGAAGAGACTTGAAATGATCAACACATTCTCGAATGTTTCTCCTCCACTTTGAGCGGTCTTGGGCCGGGGATTCCCGAGAGTTGGTGCGGTTGTTACATTTTTTTCAAGGAGGCTTTGCGGGTGTCCTTGAAGCGTTTTCTCTGGCCTCCCTGGGACTTGTTTGCCGTGACGAGACCTTGAACAGTGTGGACCACTTTCTGTAGCTTGGGAGCCTTCTGTCAGTGAGGACAGACGTCACTGACCAAATCCAACACCGACTGCCTTCAGTATGCCTGTGCAGCTTTCGATCGCCTAAGGAAAGGAGTGTTTGAAGACTAAGATCTCAAAGCCACCATCATAAATATATAGTAACCATCTGTGTCGCAGTTGATAGCACTCGCGCCTCAGTCAGAAGGTTGTAGATCCAAGTCCCACTGCAGAGAATTGAGTATAAAATTTATGCTGACGCTCCCAGTGCAGTACTGAAGGAGTGCTGCACTGTCGGAGGTGCATGCTTTTGGATGAGATGTTAAACTGAGACCCTGCATGGACGTAAAAGATCCCATGGCACTATTTCAAAGAAGAGCAGGGGAGTTATCCCCAGTATTTCTCAACCAACATCACTAAAACAGATTATCTGGTCATTTTCACATTGCTGTTTGTGTGACCTTGCTTTGTGCAAATTGGGTGCTAAGTTTCCTACATTACAACAGTGATTACCCTGCAAAAGTACTTCATTAACAGTAAAGCGCTTTGGGACATCATGAGAATGTGAAAAGCGCTATATAAAATGCAATCTTTCTTTTTAGAATATATCACGACCAGCAGTGTGATATTACATCAGACCTGTGACTGGCCACTCAATAATCCATACTGTTAAGTTATCTGGTCTGCCTCCACTATGACAATATTTACCATTACCTTCGGACAACCGAACACAATATTTCTTTTAAATGAGCTTTCTATCAAAGATCGTGACAGCATATATCACCATAGCAATCATTGCTCCAAGCTATCTCAATAACTTTACCATTTCCACACATCACATTTTTCCTCACGGTTTGACATTAAACTCACAACATTAAATTCAAATTACTGATATCAATCCCTAGTTGTAAATTATTTTTTACTTTATTAATCATTTGATAATTGAAGTGGGGAAATTATATTGAGCATCAAGAATACATTTTAATATACTACAAATATAGTTCAATTTGTCTAATTGTTTTTTGATGTATGAGGGAATAATATAGAAGAATGGATACCAGAAAGTGATTCCAAAGCACTCATCTTATTTAAGAGCCCACATGACACTATTATTTTGATTAGTTATTTTCTTCCTCCTCTTTCTCACCAACTTTCTCTATTCATTTCTTCAACTGACAGCCCCACAATGATTAAGGTGAACTGGGACAGTTTACCATGACATCTGGTGCTTGATCTGCTTCCAGATTCCTGACCTGCCGTGACTTATCCTGCCCTCTCCCAGTGCTTGATTCATTCCCTTCCTCTCTCCTGACATCCGGCTCCTGATTTGTTGCTGTCTGCTCCCTGATTCTCCAGTATCCTTTTCCCTGGAGCGTAACAAAAGCAAGTGAGTGTTGGTGAGTAAGAGCTGGAAACTGAGTCTAG
Source organism: Pristiophorus japonicus (assembly GCF_044704955.1). Lineage (NCBI taxonomy): Eukaryota > Metazoa > Chordata > Chondrichthyes > Pristiophoridae > Pristiophorus > Pristiophorus japonicus. The sequence continues at coordinate 32,051,889 of NC_091981.1, read as the reverse complement.
TAATCAGAACTTACGAAAGGAGATGTATACAATGGACAATAACGCTAATTAATAAGGTATTGTCCAGAGGTAGTTGGATGATGTTAGTGGTGGTAGGGCCGATGTAGGTTCTTGTGTGTTCATATCCTATTTTACATTACAGGACTCCACTCAATGGAAGGTGTTCTGTGATATAATCTAGTTCCTTCACTGGTTGTGCTGTGGCACAGATCCAGCAACAATAATTTTTAAACAGATATAGACAAAATATCATTCAGTAGTCAAATAGGGATTGAAAGCCAATGGATACCAAAGGTTAAGGAATGTTGTGCATCAAATCCCCAGCTAGATTGAGCAGCCAGTCACATAACCAGGAATTTATGGTTCCTGATGACATTGCCCCTTTAAACTGAGCATGTGTAGCATGATCAGCACACATGAAATGACTGTAATGTAAGCTCTCACTGAAATGCCATTAGTAACTGTTACATATCTGAAAGGCAATTTGGATTAGTGCAGATGCACTTTGAATTTGTAATGTGATAGAAATGTCGATGGCTGCGAAGTTTGTGTGTGGAGTGGGGGAGGGGAGCGGTGGTTGTTTCCTTGGTAAAACTTGCATAATTTGCCAGTGTGTTTATAAATGTGTGAATTATTGATTTATGCTAGCTTTTGAGTAATTAAATCATCTTACTTTAATCTACAACTTTTTAAAGGGACGATTGCACACTCCCAACTGGGAGGGGTACTCATAGGGAGTCGCAGGCCACAGCCAATGGGTTTGCATCCCCCAAAGTTTTCATTGATGGGAAGTCATGGGCTGTACACCTGCGATTTCCCACCATGCATTTCCTGCGACCGCCATTCTCCACGGTAAGTAAGAGTGTGGAGTAGTTCCTTTAAAAGGACACAATTCCTGTGTCATAATTTTGTCACGCCTGGGTATCATACGTCGCTGTGACATCTAGGTATTGATTTTCATCATCATCATAGGCAGTCCGTCGGAATCGAGGAAGACTTGCTTCCACTCTTGAAGTGAGTTCTTTGATGGCCAAACAGTCCAATACGAGAGCCACAGACTCTGTCACAGGTGGGACAGACAATCGCCGAGGGAAGGATGAGGGGGACTGGTTTGCCGCACGCTTCTTCCGCTGCCTGCGTTTGACCTCTTCACGCTCTCGGCGTTGAGATTCCCGGATGCACTTTCTCCACCTAGGGCGATCTTCGGCCAGGGACTCCCAGGTGTCAGTGATGATGTCACACTTTACCAGGGAGGCTTGAAGGGTGTCCTTGTAATGTTTCCGCTGCCCACCTTTGGCTCGTTTGCCGTGAAGGAGCTCCGCATAGAGCATTTGCTTAGGGAGTCTCGTGTCTGGCATGCGAACCATGTGGCCTGCCCAGCGAAGCTGATCGAGGTATTGATTTTAACCTATGTGCATTTACTGTTATACTTACCTCCCAACACTAGGTGGCACTGCTGCTCCACATGCCCTCTCCCAGGTCGTTTTGTTACAGGCAAGCTTTACTTAAACTTTCTGCACTTTATTTTTCTTTTTCCTAGGCTGCTTCTCAGCAGGTGAATCTTCAGGTTGCATTTTAAGGTCGTTCAGAGTTATCCACCCAGCCTCTGCTGCTCTTTTTGCTGCACCCCACCCCCTATTACTGCCATCCCATTATTTGGCATTCTCTGTTCTTTGGCTCCTCCCCTTCATGCTGATTGTAGGTCTCTCTTTCAGAAAGAGGATGTGATGAAGGGGGGCAGGGGGCAATTTGTGTTGGTGGTCAGGCGTATAATGCTAAATGAGGAGCCAACCACACAGGGCTTGAAATTCGAGTTGAAAGAAAGAAAGAAAGACTTGCATTTATATAGCACCTTTCACGACCACTGGACATCTCAAAGCACTTTATGGCCAATGAAGTACTTTTTGAAGTGTAATCACTATTGTAATGTAGGAAACATGGCAGCCAATTTGCGCACAGCAAGCTTCCACAAACAGCAGTGTGACAATGACCAGATAATCTTTTTTTGTTATGTTGATTGAGGGATAAATATTGGTCAGGACACCGGGGCTATCTCCCCTGCTCTTCTTCGAAATAGTGCCATGGGATGTTTTATATCCACTTGAGAGAGCAGATGAAGCCTCGGTTTAACATCTCATCCGAAAGACAGCACCTCCGGCAGTACAGCACTCCCTCAGTACTGCACTGGAGTGCTAGCCTAGATTTTCATGCTCAAGTCCCTGGAGTGGGGGTTGGACCCACAACTCTCTGACTTGGAGGCAAAAGTGGTAGCCACTGAGCCACAGCTAACACTTGGTGAGTTGAGGCAAAGATGCAGCCGAAACAGGTCTCTGGTCAAGGGAGCGAGAAATGAGGCAGAATCTCAGATCCACCGAGATTGCACCATTATTTATTTGGCTCCACCGGAAGTGCCGGGGAAGTTCCTGGGATACCCCTAGAATTCTATTCTTTACGCCCTTATAAAGACTTAGCACAATTCTCGCCTGCTGAGAGATGGTGTGAGTCACCCCTCAGGCCCCAGACCATGCCAGAAGTGAGGGAACCGCTACCTTCTTGTACCAACATTGGATTTCGGTTCGTGCTGCAGGTTCCTTATAGTCATGTCTCTAGTAGCTGCGGCTATTGTGTCCTTACAGGGTCGTGACCCCCATCCCTGAGATTTGGGAGGGGGGGGGGTCAATGTCTATGGCTACATGTGGCTGGAGATCCAACCCTACTGCTGTTCTGCCGTCGGGGAAGGTACCCCAGAATTTTGCACCTACAGGGTGAACAGGTCACTGCAAGAAGTGGCCATGCAGTTAAGGCGGAGAGGAGGACACACGGGAGGCGGTGCGGGTGCAGCCATCTTGAAAAGGAGGTGGAGCACCTGGGACTTTGCGTTCTTTTCAACTTCTGCCCTATGATCCCACAACCCACCATTCAATTCACCAAAACTGGCCTTCAGGCCTCGTTGGATCCTTCCTCCCATCCACAGTCCAAAACCTGAGCTGGAATTCACTCCCCACTACCTCAAGTATCTCGCACTGACCAGCACCAACGCGTTCCACCAGTAGAACAAGAGCAGAGAGACAAGCCAAAGCAACAAAAGAGCACAGTGAGAACGTTAACCAATGCTGAATCATTGAGTATATTCAAGGCTGAGATAGATAGATTTTTGGACTTTAGGGGAATGAAGGGATATGGGGATCGGATGGGAAAGTGGAGTTGAGACCGAAGATCAGCCATGATCTTATTGAATGACGGAGCAGGCTCGAGGGGCCATATGGCCTACTCCTGCTCCCAATTCTTATGTTCCTATTAGCACAAAGACTTCAGAAGGAGACAACTCATGGACCATATGCTGTGACTTACTATGGACATTGCCACAGGAGCTCCACTAACGTATATAGGTGTGTTGTCATGCATCATTTTGTTAGAGGTTAAATGTGTGGAAACATTTTGTAAATTGGTATGTTATAATTATTGCCACCCACACTCCTAACCTTTCCACCTGGGAGCAAATTTGATTAACAGATGTTAACATACCAATCCAGCATTAATGTTCCTTGGCTTGCAATTTGGGACGGACAATAAATGTTGGCCTTGCCAGTGCATGAATGAATAAATAAGAGCTTATCCAGTCCCAATTTAAGGCAAAGGTATAAATTTGCTCATGCTTGTCCACCTGCCCACGTCACATTAATGACTCCCGTTGCGAAGGTACAGTTGAGGTCGGGGGAAGAGTTGGCTGAGGTCAAGGTGCTCAAGTCACTGGCAGTCGGCTTGTTGGCTGGAGTAGTAATGGAGATTATAAAACTACATGGATTGCAGCGGTTCAAGAAGGCGGCTCACCACCGCCTTCTCAAGGGCAATAAATGCTGGCCTTGTCAACGAACGATGCCCACATCCCATAAATGAATGAATAAATAGAAAAGAAATAAAATCAGGTTGCACAAACTCCTGAGTTTATATATTTATACGCTACAGCAATGGAAATTGAGATGTTGGCAGGATTACGATTTTGCAGCGTCCTCAACGAAACAGGCTGCAGATTGAGTTCAGGGCTCAGCATATATCAGCAAAAAAGCCCAGGGAAGAAGCATTAAGTCTAGTACAGTCACAGGGCCAGGCCTGTAGAGAAGAGTTGCTATAGGCATTTGGAAAATAAAATTGGTACAGTTATGGCTAAGTTTATTGAGTTCTTTGAGATTATTTGCATGTGTTTTTTTACCTTGGAAATGTAATCATTAGACGGTCAGTCGCTTGAAGAACATCACAGCTGCTAATTTTTTTTGGAGCAACTTGGTTTTGTGGTACTTGCTAGTTTGTGAATGGTACATTTGGAAAAAAATTAAGTTTATCTGATTGTTTGGTTTTGTGCTGGTTGGCATTTTATTGTTCGCGATGGTTTGAATTTTGTCAGTCAAATATTTAAGCTAATTAGAACATAGTTAACTCTTTCCTTTTATATTCCATTCCTCTATTTATAAAACCAAGTAACCCACAGGCTTTTTCGACGACCTTATCAACTTGCCCTGCCACATTTAAGGGTTTGTGTGTATGGACACCAAGGTCTCTCTGCTCATCTACACTTTTCAAAAACGTGTCATTTATAGCATACTGTCTCTCCCTATTAGTCCTCCCAAAGTGCATCACTTCACACTGCTCTACATTGAATTCCATATTTGCCACGCTTCTGCCCATTTCACCATCATGTCTATATCAGCCTGAAGCCTACAACTATCCTCATCATGATCTACCACTTGCCCAAGTTTCGTATCATCTGCAAACTTTATAATGCTGCTCCCTACACCCAAGTCTAGGTCGTTTATAAAACTTCAAAAGAGTAACGGACCCACATTTGACCCATGGGGAACACCACGGCAAACCAGCTCCCAGTCTATCCACCACACTTTGCTTCCTGGCACTGATTCAATTTTGTATCCATACCCCCACTTTCCCCATAATTCCATGGGCTTCCATCTTCTGTATAAGCCTCCTGTGTGGCATTTTGTTGAATGCCTTCCAAAAGTCCATACATACAGCATCAACTGCACTACCTTGATCAGCCTTCTCTATTACCTCGTCAAAGAGTTCAATCAAGTTTGTCAGGCACAATTTTCCTTTAACAAGTCCATGCTGGCTCTCCTTGATTAACCCATTCCTTTCCAAATGAAAGTTTATTTTGTCCTTGATATTGGTTTCCAATAACTTCTCCACCACCGATGTTGGGCTGACTGGCCTGTAGTTTCCTGGTTTATCCCTCTCTTTCTTGAATAATGGTATAATATGAGCAACCCCCCAGTCCTCCGGCACTACTCCTGTATCCAACGAAGATTGAAAGATTGTGACCAATGCCTCTGCTATTTCTACCTTTGCTTCTTTCAGCAAACTAGGATACATTCCATCTGGACCAGGTGACTTACCAACTTTTAGTAATGCTGATCTTTTTCTTACGTCTTCTCTATCTATTATTAACCTGTTGCCTACAACGATGTAGTGACTGATTCTAGCCACTAAGTAGTTCTATGGAGTGTGTCACATCTTCAGAGCACACTAACACACAACCTGTAAGATGGCTGCAAGTTCCGGAATCACCACACAATCTTACCGAGTGAGTTTTTGAAGTGTGTCTCCCAACTCCAACACCATTTTGTACATACAAAAATTTTATATTGATCAACTGACCATGAGCAACGCGTGAAGTTTACGAGCAGTCCTAAAATGTAACAATTGGCTGGCAATGAATGTGCGGAAATAATTAACCTAAATTTCAGTATATTAAATGCATGCATCCAATTGTGCATCTTCATGTGGCTGTGTAAATCTTTGTACATATATGGTATTTGTATGTGTTTAAATGTTTAAACGTGTACACACCTAATGGATTTATAGTCTGATTTAACACTTTGTCTGTTAAGTCATGTGTGATAGACATTAATAATGAGTGAGTTATTTCTTTATATAATAGCCAATATGATACGATCTAAGGACTTTGTTTTATAAATAAAGTTTCTCATTATTAAGCACCGGTTTCTCATGTTCATGCCATTACGTAGTGAAAGTGCATTCATTTACCTCTTTAATATATTCCTAGATGTTGTGAGCTTTCTGCGAGATTTATTGCCGAGTCCATTTATCTGCATAAAGAGATGCTCAGAACTCGCACAAGAATGTGGGAAAACCATTAAGGTCACAATGAGAAATGGCATGGCATCTTGACCTTGTCAACATGATTACTAAGTCCAGCTCCAATCCTCATGTGGCCTTGCTCTTGTAATCCAAGCAGCCTTTAGCGATGCAGGGTTGGATCGTAGAACACTTGGTTTAGATTTATGTATGGTTGATTTGACCATTAGCTATTTATATGAATCACAGAAGCGGAATTAATAAATGGCTGTGTATAGAGAGGAGAATTGATGCAGCTCGATGGCTCTGCTGTTTTCTTTTCCCCTGTAATGCTGTTGGTTTTCAGAGTGGCTCTGATGTTCTGCTATAGTTTCTCAAATCATGATCGCTGTTTATAATCTGTTATGCTGTGTGAGATACTAATTAATTACAGCTAATGAACATAGAAACATTCAAATCAACACCTTTCAGTGAGGCACCTTTGCTTTCTCCGTGCAGATATCTGCTCGATTGCAGTTTGCCACCCGTGCAAATAATTGACTGCGATACCATGTCAGCAGTTGTGAAAGGCGTTTTCTCTTGGGTCTCTCTCTCTCTGTTACAGTAAAAGTGGTGCATTGTGGTGTTGCAGTGTGGCTGTGTATTTCATTGTCATGCCTTGTGTTTGTGGTGGTTCTTTATAAACCTCAAAGAAGATTTGAATACAAAATACTATGGTTTGGTTCAGCAAACAGGAATGTGTTCAAGGAATGATGGGCCCGTGCTGTTCATTTCACAGTACTATGCATGCTGCATGAGCTGGGGAGGATTCATAAATTTAAAAATATACATCTACAGCACCAGAGTGGGAACTGAAATGTGAAGTTCATGAATCTGAATTTTGGCACAATTATCAACTTAGCACCACGGTTCCAACACTGATATTAGAAGACAAGCAGCTTAAATAAGAAAAGGGACTTTAACCCACATAGACTGTCTTATTGACTTGGTCCATTTTTGGGAACTGTTTTGGTCCATTTTCCTGATTTTTACTCTGTTGAAGCAGTATGTCCAGGTTATGCCTACTGCCAATTTCATTTGTTCATCAAGCGGAAGAAAAACGCGTATTTTTACAACACATTTTCTGACCTCAGGATATTCCCAAGCGATTTAGAGCCAATGAAGTAACGGCTCTCATCAAAGTCACAAATTACATCCTTGGTGAGTGTGATAAAGGTAACCTATCCCTCATCTTTCTGGACCTGTCTGCAGCCTTTGACACAGTTGACCACTCAATCCTTCTCCAACGCCTCTCCACCAACATCCAGCTAGGAGGGACTGCACTCGCCTGGTTCCACTCTTATCCATCTAAACATAGCCAGAAAATCTTCTGCAATGGCTTCTCTTCCCACTCCTGCATCGTTACCTCTGGTGTCCCCCAAGAATCTGCCCTTGGCCCCCTCCTATTTCTCATCTATTTGTGGCCCCTTGGCGATATCATCCGAAAACATGGAGTCAGTTTCCACATGTACGCTGACGACACCCAGCTCTACCTCTCCACCACTTCTGTCGATTCCTGCTTGGTATCTAAATTGTCAGATTGCTTGTCCAACATCCAGTACTGGATGAGTAGAAATTTTCTCCAATTAAATATTGGGAAGACCAAAGCCATTATCTTTGGACCCCGCCACAAACTGCGTTCCCTAACCACTGACTCCATCCCTCTCCCTAACATCAATCTGAGGATGAACAAGACTGTTCACAACCTAGGTGTCATATTTGACCCTGAAATGAGTATCCAGTCACATATCCGCGGCATAACTAAAACCGCCTTTTCCAACCTCTGTAACATTGCCCGCCTCCACCCCTGCCTCAGCTCTTCTGCTGCTGAAACCCTCATTCATGCCTTTGTTACCTCCAACTTGACTACTCCAACTCACTCCTGGCTGGCCTCCCACATTCTACACTACGTAAACTTGAGGTCATCCAAAACTCAGCAGCTCGTGTCCTAACTCGCACCAAGTCACGATCACCCATCATCCCTGTGCTTTCTGACCGACATTGGCTCCCGGTTAAACAACGCTTCGATTTCAAAATTCTCATCCTTGTTTACAAATCACTGCATGGCCTTCCCCTCCCTATCTCTGTAATCTTTTTCAGGTTCACAACCCAACAAGATGTCTGCACTCCTCAAATCCTGCCCTCTTGAACATCCCTCATTATAATTGCTCAACCATCGGTGGCTGTGCCTTCAGCTGTTTGGGCCCTAAGCTCTGCAAATCCCTCCCTAAACCTCTCCATCTCTCTACCTCTCTTTCCTCCGTTAAAACGCTCCTTAAAACCCATCTCTTTAAACAAGCTTTTGGTCATCTGCCTTAATTTCTTCTTTTGTGGCTCGGTGTCAAATTTATCTGTTTTGTCTTGTAACACTGCTGTGAAGTGCTTTGGGACATTTTACGATGTAAAGGCACTATATCAATAAAAGTTATTATTATTTTATTATTATGAAGTAGGTTTTGAAGTGTAGTCACGGTTGTAATGTAGGAAACATTACAGCCAATTTGTATAAAGCAAGCTCCCTCAAACAGCACTGTAATAATGACAAGATGATCTGTTTTAGTGATGTCAATTGAAAGATAAATATTGACTAGGACACAGGGGAGAACTCCCCTGCTCTTCCTTGAATAGTGCTATGGGATGTTTCACGTCTACCTGAGAAGGTTTAACATCTCATTTGAAAGACTTGCCGGAAATGGGTTACACCTATCGTTTTTCCTGTGTTTTCTCCGCCGGGGTGGATGCGCTGGCCTCTTGAGTGAAATTCAGCTGTCTTTTTTTTTTCCGAGTGGGGCGGAAGTGGGGGCGAGAGCAGTGCGTCCGTCGTAAGAGGGGAGGAAGTTGGGGGCAGGCGGAGTGTCTGGCACTGTCAGTCATCAGCGTAGTGCTGATGATGTCATCACGTCGGCGTGTCACCACATCTCTCCCTTTCACTTAAACGGGAGAGCCGCTGCGAGAGGGTGCCAGGTTGCCTGTTGACGGCACGGCCGAACCCGGGGGGCATAATTGTCGGGTCAATCTGGCAGTCAGCCGACAAAATAAAATATGATGGCGGCCGCGGCAGTGCACTCTCCCCTTTAATGGTATCCGTGCCGCCATTTTACACACACTGCAAAGACAGTACACCGACAGAAAAAAACTGTCCGGGGCACCGTGCTTTTTGAGGTGAATTTTGCTTGCGTCGCAGGAGATCGGTGGTGTGCGCTTTGATGACGCACCTAGAAGGGTTTGGCAGCAGCAGGGCGGGAGTGGGGACCGCCGGAAAAAACACAGAGGAGAATTTCGCGAGTGGCAGCCATGCGACAAAAAATCGGTGGCCATATGACACCGCCACGTGGCCGCCGCTTTCCAGTGGTAACAGACCTTATCGGGAAGCTGAATTTTGGTCTGGAAATGGGACAGTTGCCGAGAAAGTTTAGAGGCAGCCTGATAGAGGTGTTTGAAGTTATAAGGAATGCCCAACCAGAAATAGTGGTAGAAGCATAGAAACATGGAAACATAGAAAATAGGTGCAGGAGCAGGCCATTTGGCCCTTCGAGCCTGCACCACCATTCAATAAGATCATGGCTGATCATTCACCTCAGTACCCCTTTCCTGCTTTCTCTCCATACCCCTTGATCCCTTTAGCCATAAGGGCCATACCCAACTCCCTCTTGAATATATCCAACGAACTAGCATCAACAACTCTCTGCGGAAGAGAATTCCACAGCTCTCTGAGTGAAGAAGTTTCTCCTCATCGCAGTCCTAAATGGCTTACCCCTTAATCTTAGACTGTGACCCCTGGTTCTGGACTTCCCCAACATTGGGAATATTCTTCCTGCATCTAACCTGCCCAATCCCGTCAGATTTTATATGTTTCTATGAGATCCCCTCTCATTCTTCTAAACTCCAGTGAATACAGGCCCAGTTGAACTAGTCTCTCCTCATATGTCAGTCCTGCCATCCCGGGAATCAGTCTGTTGAACCTTCGCTGCACTCCCTCAATAGCAAGAACGTCCTTCCTCAGATTAGGAGACCAAAACTGAACACAATATTCCAGGTGAGGCCTCACCAAGGCCCTAAACAACTGCAGTAAGACCTCCCTGTTCCTATTCTCAAATCCCCTAGCTATGAAGGCCAACATGCCATTTGCCTTCTTCACCGCCTGCTGTACCTGCATGCCAACTTTCAATGACTGATGTACCATGACACCCAGGTCTCATTGCACCTCCCCTTTTCCTAATCTGCCGCCATTCAGATAATATTCTGCCTTCGTGTTTTTGTCCCAAAAGTGGATAACCTCACATTTATCCACATTATACTGCATCTGCCATGCATTTGCCCACTCACCTAACCTGTCTAAGTCACACTGCAGCCTCTTAGCATCCTCCTCACAGCTCACAACGTCACCCAGTTTAGTGTCATCTGCAAACTTGGAGATATTATTCTCAATTCCTTCATCTAAATCATTGATATATATTGTAAATAGCTGGGGTCCCAGCACTGAGCCCTGCGGCACTCCACTAGTCACTGCCTGCCATTCTGGAAAGAACCCATTTATCCCGACTCTCTGCTTCCTGTCTGCCAACGAGTTCTCTATCCGCATCAATACATTACCCCCAATACCATGTGCTTTAATTTTGCACACCAATCTCTTGTGTGGGACCTTGTCATAAGCCTTTTGAAAGTCCAAATACACCACATCCATTGGTTTTCCCTTGTCCACTCTACTAGTTACAGCCTCAAAAAATTCTCGAAGATTTGTCAAGCATGATTTCCCTTTCATAAATCCATGCTGACTTGGACCGATCCCATAATAGCGTTTAAAGGAAAAGTGGATTAATATTTGAAAAATAAAAATTTTAAAGGGTATGAGGGAAGTACAGAGGATTAGGACTATGTCGATAAGGGGTAAGCCATTTAGGACCGAGATGAGGAGAAACTTCTTCACCCAGAGAGTGGTGAACCTGTGGAATTCTCTACCACAGAAAGTTGTTGAGGCCAATTCACTAAATATATTCAAAAAGGAGTTAGATGTAGTCCTTACTACTAGGGGAATCAAGGGGTATGGCGAGAATGCAGTAATGGGGTACTGAAGTTGAATGTTCAGCCATGAACTCATTGAATGGCGGTGCATGCTCAAAGGGCTGAATGGCCTACTCCTGTACCTATTTTCTATGTTTCTATGTGTAAAGTCCTGTCCCCTCAGTACAGATTCACAAGAGGCATGTAGTGAAGTCAAGGTCACTCGGACCTGCACCTTTATTTTCCAGCTCTGGAATGCTGCACTTGCCTGAGACCTGTCCTTATATACCTGTCTCTTGCAAGTGCATCCCTGGTGGTAAGGTATGCTGGTGGTTACAGGTCATATCTTATTACAGTCATGTATAGCATGTTGGGATACAGTTATATATAATAATGTAAGATACATGACATCACCCTCCCCCAAGGTCATATTGTCTTTATAAGTTCAGTCTCTCAGGTGGTCTACGCTCTTGCGTGGAGCGTCTGAGTTGTGGTTCAGTTGTTTGCCTTGGTGTCTGTTTTTCTTTGGGTGTGGTTGCTGGTATCTCGCCTGGGCTGTCTGTTTCGATTGGTGTGATTGTTGTTGACTCTTCTGGGCTGTCTGTTGAGATTGCCCTTTCCTCAGGTTATTCCCTTTGTCTGTCCACCAGGTGTGGTGCGAGTTCCACATTGTAGTCTGCCTCTGGTTCCGCAGTGCTGTTGGTAAATCTGCTTTTGACTTGGTCTACATGCCTCCGGCAGGTTTTGCCATTGTCCATTTGTACTACCAGTAGCCTGTTTGCTTCCTTGCCCGTTACTGTCCCTGCAAGCCATTTGTTTAGTACATACACTTTGTCCCCTATCTCATTCCATCTCCCCCCACGAATTTCTGTCATGGTACTCAGTCAGCTTACGGCGCTTTGCATCAACGATTTCGTGCATGTCTGGGAGGATTAATGAGAGCCTTGTTTTTAAGGTCCTTTTCATCAACGGTTGCGCGGGGGGGGATCCCAGTCAGTGAGTGCGGGCGAGATCTGTATGCCAACAGCAGTTGCGACAGGCGACCCTGCAGCGTGGGACCTTGGACTTTAAGCATGCCTTGTTTAATGATTTGCACTGCTCTCTCCGCCTGGCCGATGGAGGCCGGCTTGAACGGTGCCATCTTGACGTGATTTATGCCGTGGTCAATTATAAAGTCTTGGAATTCTGCGCTGGTGAAGCATGGACCATTGTCACTGACTAATATGTCAGGGATTCCGTGCGTTGCAAACATGGTTGCGAGGTTGTGCTCGAGTTTAAAATGGTGCATTCGATCCACTTTGAAAAAGCATCCACAACTACGAGGAACATTTTGCCCATGAATGGGTCCGCATAGTCTATGTGCACCCGCGACCACGGTTTGGTAGGCCAGGGCCAGGGGCTCAGTGGAACCTCCCTGGGGGCATTGCTGAGTTGGGCACAAATGGTGCACCTTCGGATGCAGAGCTCCAAGTCCGCGTTAATACCAGGCCACCAGACGTGGGATCTGGCTATGGCCTTCATGAGAACGATCCCCGGGTGCTTGCGGTGGAGCTCCCGAACAAATGTCTCTCTGCCTCGCAGAGGCATGACTACTCGGCTGCCCCACATTAGGCAGTCTGCTTGTAGTGATAGCTCATGCATGCGCCTGTGAAAGGGTTTTAATTCCTTGGGGCAGGCATCGCGAGCCTCTGCCCAGTCACCGGTTAGGACACATCTTTTTACTAAGGATAACGTGGGGTCGCTGGCCGTCCAGGCTCTGATTTGGTGAGCTGTCATGGGCGAACCTGTGGACTCAAAGGCATTGATTGCCATGACTATCTCACAGTCCTGTTCGTCAGACCCTTCCGTGGTCGCCAGGGGTAGCCTGCTGAGCGTGTCGGCACAGTTGTCTGTGCCTGGTCTGTGCCTCATGGTATACTCGTAGGACGCCAGCATGAGTGCCCACCATTGAATTCGCGGCGAGGCGTTGGCGTTTATTGCCTTGCTCTCGGATAGGAGGGACATGAGGGGCGTGTGGTCGGTTTCTAACGTGAACTTGGCCCCGAAAAGGTATTGGTGCATCTTTTTGACACCGTACACGCACGCGAGCGCCTCCTTCTCTACCATTCCGTACCCGCGCTCTGCCCGCGAAAGTGACCTGGAGGCATAAGCTATGGGTTGTAATTTGCCCGCACTATTGACATGTTGCAAAACACACCTGACCCCATATGCTGACGCATCGCATGTGAGAACTAGCTTTTTACGTGGGTCAAAGAAAGTCAAAACACTGTTGGAACACAGAAGGTTGCGTGCCTTATTGAAGGCGCGTTCCTGGGCGTCACCCCAAAACCCTTCCCGAGTAGCACGTGGAGAGGCTCCAGCAGCGTGCTTAAGTTCTGCATAAAGTTCCCAAAGTAATTGAGTAGCCCGAGAAAGACGTGCAGTTCTGAGACATTCCGGGGCCTGTGTGCCAGACGAATTGCTTCTGTTTTGGACTCTGTTGGGCGGATTCCATCAGTGGCAATTCTTCTGCCCAAAAATTCAACCTCGGGTGCGAGAAACAGGCACTTGGATTTCTTGACTCGTAGGCCTACCCGATCCAACCGCTTTAGTACTTCCTCCAAATTACGGAGATGGGAGTCGGTGTCCCTGCCCGTGATAAATATGTCGTCATGAAATACAACCATCCCCGGGATGGACTTGAGCAGACTTTCCATGTTGCGCTGGAATATGGCAGCTGCCGACCTGGTGCCGAATGGGCATCGATTGTACATGAAAAGGCCTCGATGTGTGTTGATGGTGGTGAGTTGCTTGGATTCCTCGGTCAATTCTTGCATCATATACGCAGATGTGAGGTCTAGTTTTGTGAAAAGTACCTCCAGCCAATGTGGCAAATAAGTCCTCCGCTCTGGGCAGCGGGTGCTGGTCCTATAGGGAGACTCTGTTTATGGTAGATTTGTAGTCCCCACACATTCATGACTGGGATGATGGGACTTGCCCAGTCGCCAAATTCCACAGGTGATATAATGCCTTCCCGCAGAAGCTTGTCTAGTTCATGTTCAATCTTTTCCCTCATCACATAGGGTACAGCTCTGGCCTTTTGATGGACCGGTCTAGCATCCTGTGTGATGTAGATTTTGACTTTGGCCCCTTTGAAAGTGCCCACACCTGGCTGAAAGAGATGTTCAAATCGCTTTATAACTGTTGAGCAGGAGGTCCGTTCCTCTAATAACATGGCATGGACATCATCCCATTTCCAGTTTAGTTTTGCCAGCCAGCTTCTCCCCAGCAGTGCTGGGGGGTCTCCAGGGACAATCCACAGGGGAAGTCGGTTCACTGTCCCTTTGTGTGTGACAGAGAGCATGGCGCTGCCGAGGACTGGTACAATTTCTTTGGTATAGGTCCTTAGTTTGGTGTCGACCCTTGTGAGTTTTGGTCTGTCTCTTTGATGCGGCCACAGTTGTTCAAATTGTTGAGCGCCCATGAGAGATTGATTCGCTCCTGTATCCAGTTCCATGTTGACAGATATCCCGTTGAGTAGGACCCTCATCATTATTGGAGGCGTTCTGTCGTAGGAGCAGCGGCCGTTGATCGTGTTGACCCGCTGTACATCGGTGTCCTGGGTACTGTCCCCACCATCTTCTAGTCCGCTTTCCAACCCATCCGATTCGTATACCAGCTGAGCTGCCGTTTTTTTGCACATGCGGGCCAAATGCCCTGTATATTCACAGTTCCTGCAAACAGCCTGCTGAAATCGACATCCCCTTGACGAGTGCCCACCCCCACACCTCCAGCACAGACCTGTTCCATTGTTCAAAGAGTTCCCAAAGAATGAGCTGCGTCTGGCTGATCTTTCTTGAGCTTCTCTCAGTTTGTAGTTGATTGCTCGCATTTTGGGTTGATGAGGTGTCGAGAGCCTGTTCTCCCGTTTTTTTCTGTGTGTGGGGGTAGCAGCTTGTTTAGTGCTTCTTGTTCCAATATTTTGTTAGTTGTCGTACCTGCATTGTAAATTAACCACGTTACTTCTTCCCCTACCAAGAATGTCTGTGCAACCAGTGCTGCTGACTCTAAGGTCAGGTTCTTGGTCTCTATGAGCTTTCGGAATATGCCTGCATGGCCTATTCCTTCAATTAAAAAGTCTCTCAGCATTTCTCTCCTCAATTCATCGGAGAACTCACATAAACTAGCCAACCTCCGAAGTTCTGCTACGAAGTCGGGTATGCTCTGGCCCACACAGCATCTGTAGTTGTAGAATCTGTGTCTGGCCATGTGTAGGCTGCTCACTGGCTTCAGGTGGTCTCTTACCAGTGTGCTCAATTCTTCAAACGACTTGCTTGCTGGTTTCTCAGGTGCCAACAGATCCTTCATTGAAGCGAATGTTTTCGAGCCACAGCTGGTCAAGAGATGGGCTCTTCTCTTGTCTGCCTTATCGTCGCCTAACCAGTCTTTGGTTACAAAGCTTTGCTGGAGCCTTTCTATAAAGTCCTCCCAATTGTCTCCCGCATTGTACTTTTCATCTGATCCGTTGTTCGCCATTCTGTAGGCTCTGTATCCCGTAACCCGTCGCCACTGTAAAGTCCTGTCCCCTCAGTACAGATTCACACGAGGCATGTAGTGAAGTCAAGGTCACTCAGGACCTGCACCTTTATTTTACAGCTCTGGAATGCTGCACTTGCCTGAGACCTGTCCTTATATATCTGTCTCTTGCAAGTGCACCCCCGGTGGTAAGGTATGCTGGTGGTTACAGGTCATATCTTATTACAGTCATGTATAGCATGTTGGGATACAGTTATATATAATAATGTAAGATACATGACACTATGTTTCTCTGATAGCTATTTCAGAGAACTGGCACAGGTGGATGAGTGATATGGCCTCTTTCTATGCTGATTAACTTTATGACTCTAAGAAGCTATGAATTCTACCTCTCCATGTGCAATCATGTGTAGGGGTGGATTTGCTTCACTATCCTGACTGAGATCTGGTGGGGTAGCAGCAGAAAATGTGCAGTGAGACCTACTGCTGCCCACCACCCTCACCTGAATGTTCCTCCCCTCGCCCTGATTTGTGCACATACTGGTGGAGAGACGGTTCCCATGTTTCTAGCCTATTCCGTCCTATTCGCCCCTCTTTTCAAAATCCCTCAAGACCTGGGCTAGCAGCAGGAATAGCCCCAAATGCTTCAAATGAAGGGGCAGGGCCTACAAGAAGCCTTGTCTCTCTTCAATCGCTTACCTGCTGAAGGCTTCAGTCTTGATTGAGGCCTTCAGTTAAGGATGCAGTTATTTGCACTGTAAAAATGCACTGATTGGCACTCCATTATCAAATGACCTGATTGCTGATTGTAGATAAGCCACAACCAGACGTTTCTCTGGAATGTGTAGTTGGAATCGCCCAGCCCAGGTTCTGAGTGAAGTTGTTGTAGTGTATGAAATGATACAATGAACTCCGTACTGTGAGCCAGTGACTAGGTTTAACCTGGTCAGTCTTTAATGGCTTCCAGAAGTGAAGATACAAAGGTAAAGTTCAGATTATATACCGGGCCCAGCACGAATGTACCTATGGCCTTACTGTAGGACCTACTGTAGTGCCCCCTGTTGGTGGGCAGACCTTATGTACATACATTACAGTTGCAAAGTATAATTCGAGCCATTCTGACTTCAGAACCCAGAAAGGATGGAGCTCCCCAACCCAGTAAAAGTCTCCCCCAACCCAAGTTCCTGACCCCATCCGAGTCCAAGTTCATATCTCCCCAGCCGAAGTTCCTGATACCCCCAGCCCAAGTTCATCCCTTCCCCCCCAGCCCAAGTTCATGCCCCCTCGGCCTGAGTTCCTGACCTTCCCTCCTCCCGCCATAGATGGGGCATTGTGTGTGGGTCACGGATTGTTAACAGGTTTATTGGATACCAAGTGAATAGTGACAGTGTGTGACTTCCGGATTTCATCCACTCCAACGATGTCCCTTGTAACGCTCGCACCGAGCTTTCGAGAATTTGGGTGTGGGTGTAAAGGGGGTTGGAAGAATGTGATACGTCTTCCCTAAGTTCCCTCTCTCCCCTCTGATCCTGCTTCCCCTCTCTCTCCCCGTCTCTCTTTGTTCCCCCACTCTATCACCACATCGCTCTCTCTCCCCCCCAATCTCTCTCTTACCCGCCTCCCCCATCTCTCTCTTCCCCCCGTGTGTCTCTCTCTCTCTTCAGCCTCCCCCCACCCCCTGTCTCTCTCTCACCCCCTCCTCCCGCCCCCAGCTCTTTCTCTCTTCCCCCCCTGTGTCTCTCTCCGCCCCCGAGTCTCTCTCCGCCCCCCCCCCCTCCTCTCTCCAACCCCCCTCCACCCTCCCGTGTCTCTCTCCCCCTCCCCCCACCCGGGTCACTCTTTCTCCCCCACACCCCCACCGTGTCTCTCTGTCTCTCTTTCATCGCCCACCTGCCCGCCTCCTCTCTCTCTCTCTCCCGTTACCTTCGATGTTTTCTCTCCCACAGAAGACCGTGATAATGTTCCAAATAATGGAAATGCTGGAAGCAAATCCAGCTCCTGGCTTCAGCAGCAGTAAATGTTTCAGCAGCAGACTCCATGCGGACTCGTCGGCAGATCAGCAGCACAAAGTGATCTTTGCGGTGCCCCACCTCCGGTTCAAGTTTCAGGTACGAGGAGTCTGCGCATGCATGACAGGTGTCGGGGGTGGAGTCCAGAGGACACAGGCGCAGAAAAAACACCATGCAAATAGTCACTCTGTTCAGTTAATGAACTGGTCTACAATTTGGGGAGTGTCACAGCGTCAGTGCTGCCTTAGTTTTCCTAGGGGTTCGCTGTTGAAGACCCTCCATGAAAACCTCATTTCCCCGACCAGGAACTTGGACTGGGGTCATGGTGAGGTTTGGCTGTGGGTGGCACACCATGTAGGAGCGCGATCCGGAAAAACCAGCCCATAAAAAGTAACACCTGATGAAAAGCCACTTGTGCAAATTACCAGCGTGCTATGGCTCCAAGAAAATATTCACAAGGTTGAGGCATTGTTTGGAGAAATGGAAACAAATGCTTCTGAAGCTGATACATGGAAAGGCCTAGCAATATCCCAAGTGTGCATCACTCTTTTAGACTACAGAGGTGTTGTTTTTGTATCTCCACGCTCTTCCCTTGGAGAATAGTGTGAAGTAGTGGAAGGATTTGTAGGCTGATTAACAGTCGTGAACACTCCTTCCATGGTTGTGATCATCTTTATACCAGCCAATAGGGCAGATACATGGGTTTTATGGGCTCCCATACCCAGCAGATGCAAGTATCTCGCTGGGCATCAAGGCAGAATTCAGAGGCGAAGATCACATCTCCACTTGCCTGGAGCAGGGTCTAAACCCTGCACCTTCTGCTGCTACTGAGCCAAAGGCTTGCTCCAGTACAAAGCTGAAAGATGATTTCCCTTATTGAGATCTGACTTGTACTGGCCAATAGAATACCAGAAACATGTTCTGCACCTCTCCTGCTAATCTCTAAAGAATTGGATTCCCATCTAGTGTGAGACTGCAAGTGCAGATACATTACCCCTCCTCTCCCTTCAGCCGACCAGAGGTTAAACATCTGTGTCTTTGTACGTGTGGTTGTTAATTCAGCAGAGATCGAGAAATGTTAGAAAGCTGTGGGACTGGAGCTGTGGTTTCAGGATTCAGATTCCTGCCAAACAGAAATGTCACAAATGTGAGATGCAGAAAAATCGCACTGCGGAGGGGGATAGATTGTAAAATGCAATCGTGTGTGAGCAGTGATTGGGATCACTGACATTCTAGTGACATCACACAACAGGACACACATGAGCCTGCCTTAGAATGTAAGCACTTACAGTGGAACTGCCTCAGCTGCTTGGAAGGGATGGTAAAACAGATTTATAAAGAAATGCTGCTGTAATATTAATTTAGACTAGCTTCTGTTGTATCTTCTTTGTTAACTATTTTGCCAGAACAGCAGAATTTAGTTAGCCACAGATTTAAACTCCATAAACATATTTTTAAATGAACGATGGTAGTGATTTTCTCGGCCTGCTGTCCTGAATATGAAATGAAGCTGTTTACTTTGGATGTCAATTGTACGAATTCCACTTGCAAAGCCATTTACTGCACTACAGACAGAAGGAGCTCCAGCCTCGGGTATGAAGGACCAGGTAATCAACAAACTTCCACCGTGACAAGCACCAGCTTGAGACGCCAATGGGGTTGACCTCCATATTTGCTCTCATTTATCTACTCATTCACTCTTGGAGCTCAGAGTTTCCTGAGATTGCCAAACAACAGTGCAGCTCAAGCACTTTCACCATCTAAACTGTGCGCACAGCAAACCAATTATTTTCAAATAGCAAGCTGTATTGAGGGGGAGGGGTGAAAAAAGGACAACTTGTAATTTCAAAACCCCCCGATTCAAGATCTGGGTTAGAATAGAATAGAATAAAATCATTGGGCTCAAACTTCCCCAGCCCGTTTTCTGGCGTATTGCCAGAGTTGCGCCCGTTTTTCTCGGCCAGAAATGCACCAGAAATATTTTGCCAAACTTTCCCCGACGTATAATTCGAATTTGGCACCGTGCAGTGTGTCCAGTGGCCTTGGTGGGCGGAGCCTGCTGTCTGCACCAAAAAACAATGCGCATGCACGGGGAAACAAAGTTACGTTTTTGACGTCGTTCCAATGGACGTGCATGCTCAGTACAGCTCAGATTTGGCAATCGGACATTTTTAAAGAGCCAGTTGTGTGTGTTAAAAGTGCTGCGTGAGAGCATTGGAAAAATCGCAGCTGCAGCAATACAAGATGCAACGCGGTGCAAGGACCAATCATTTCTTACAGGAAGAAGTGGAGGCACTAGTTATTGTGATTGAGAACAGATGACAGGAGCTGGACACCAGCAGAGGTCACATAAAAGTTTCACCCAAAGAAATGAGTAAACGCTGGCACCAAGTTGCAGAAGATTACTGTGCAATGGTGAACAGCACGAGATATGGAGGCTAGTGTAAAAAGAAATGACAGGACCTTGGTCAAGTAGTTAGTGTAAGTAATATTTTCATTTATTTAATGCAATTATAAATGTGACCAGCTGTATATGTCCCACCCAGCAGAAAGACACCCTCTCTAAAAAGTTGCATTTTCATCTTTGCAGAGGAACGTGACACACAACAAAAGGGAAAGAACTCAAACAGGGGGAGGTCCGGCAAATCTGCACCCACTGACACCCTTGGAAGAGAGGGTCACTGCTTTGATGGGTCCTGCCTGGAAGAAAAGCAATCAATACTGCACAAGCTGGGCCCACACGCGAGGGAGAGGGTAAGTCCTACAAATTCATCGTGGCCCTTCAAATCAACCTGCTGCCTGACCTGCAATGTGTGAGCCTACTCATGCCACCCATCCTGCCCCCTCCTCTGCGGCTAACCTGCTATATTTTACAAAACTTGAGGCCAACCCTGACGATGCAGAAGAAGATTCAGGCTCGGATGGGAGCCAGAAGAGGAGAACATCTTCCAATCCATCCATGGGGGTGAGGGGGAGGTGATGGAGCTGGATGAAGCTCTGTTGTACTGACTTTGGCAGAGGTGCCACTCATGGAGGTGCCAGCCTCCTCCGTGACTAGTGGATTGAGTGTTGGTGGGACATTCCATGGTTTCACACCTTCCGAGGTTGCGGGTTCCAGTGGTGGGGTGCAGCGAGTCACAACCAGGGCCCCACCGTCCCAGGCTGCGGGTTCCAGTGCTGTGTTGCAAGCTACACCCATGGGGAGGAGGGGAAGGAGAGCTCGACCACGCTCTCCTGAGGTGCAGGATCTAACAGATGTGATTCAGAAGAGGTCATTGAGTGCGTAGTGCATTGACCTTACCCGATCACTCCTGGACAGCATCAGTGGGGTGAGTGATGAGGTAGCGGAACTGTCGGGAGAAGTAACAACACTCTCACGAGAAATGGGAACGATATCCAGGACCAGCAGTGAGGGAATAGTGGCCCTGAGGAAGGGAATGTCAGAGGTAGTGCTAACCATGCCACTGACCATGAGGGAAGGAATGTTGCAGGCCGTTGAGACACTGTCAGGACGTATGAGGGACGGCATGTTGGAGGTAGCTGCTGCAATAAGGGAACACACCCACACCCCGCGCCCATTGACAGAATCAACTGTCACTCCCAGTCCAATCCCCGCACCAGCCTCTGAAGAGCCCAAAGACGGGCCCTCCAACTTGCCACCTGGGCCCTCCAACTTGCCACCTGGGCCCTCCAACTTGCCACCTGGACCCACCAACTTGCCGCCTGACGCTGACGCCCCCCCCCCCACCCTCAAGAGTTGCGCAGTACCCGAGATGTTAGAAAGAATAAGCTTGGCATCAAGCCCAGAAACACTGTGCCACCGCCTGTGGGCAGGGGTGATGGAGTGTACAATATCAAGTGCAGCGGGCGGTCTTAGAATAAGGGGGATGAGAGATGGTGCAGCCTTTCTTTGCTGCTGCTGTTGTTGTTGTTGTTGTTATTATTGTTGTTGAGCTTGGTGACAGTTTTGAGGGCTGGTCTTCAAACACTCTTTTCCTCAGGCAGCCGAAGGCGCACTGGAGGCAGTATTGGATCTCGTCGTCAATGCCTGCTCTTGTTGATAGGAGGCTCCCGAGATAAGAGAAGTGGTCCACGTTGTCCAGGGCCACGCTATGGATCTTGATGACTGGGGGGCAGTGCTGTGCTTTGTTTCACTAATGTTTAGCGTAAGGCCCATGCTTTCGTACGCCTCAATAAATACATCAACTATGTCCTGGAGTTCAGCCTCTGTGTGTGCACAGACGCAGGCATCGTCCGTGTATTGTAGCTTGACGACAGAGGTTCAAGGTGGTCTTGAACCTAGCCTGAAGATGGTGAAAGTTGAATAGCTTCCCACTGGCTCTGTAGTTTAGTTCCATTTCAGCAGGGAGCTTGTCAATTGTGAGGTGGAGCATGGCAGCGAGGAAGATTGAGATCGGGCCGTAGTAATACCCGTCCTCCTGTATGGCTCAGAGACATGGACCATGTATAGTAGACACCTCAAGTCGCTAGAGAAATATCACCAGCGATGTCTCCGCAAGATCCTACAAATCCCCTGGGAGGACAGACGCACCAACATTAGTCTCCTCGTCCAGGCCAACATCCCACACTTGATCAGCTCTGCTGGGCAGGCCACATAGTTCGCATGCCAGACACAAGACTCCCAAAGCAAGCACTCTACTCGGAACTCTTCCACGGCAAACGAGCCAAAGGTGGGCAGCGGAAACATTATAAGGACACCCTGAAAGCCTCCCTGATAAGGTGCGACATCCCCACTGACACCTGGGAGTCCCTGGCCAAAGACCGCCCTAAGTGGAGGACGTGCATCTGGGAGGGTGCTGAGCTCCTCGAGTCTTGTCACCGAGAGCATGCAGAAATCAAGCGCCAGGCAGCGGAAGGAGCGTGCAGCAAACCAGACTCCCCGCCCACCTTTTCTTTCAACCACTGTCTGTCCCACCTGTGACAGAGACTGTGGTTCTCGTATTGGACTGTACAGCCACCTAAGAACTCATGCTAAGACTGGAAGCAAGTCTTCCTCGATACTGAGGGACTGCCTATGATGACGATTATTGTTACTGTTGTAACTGTTCTCAAATTAAAAGTTTTTTGTAAGTTATGTAAATTTACAAGTTTATAAATGATCTCAAAGTTTTTAGGTGATCTTAAAGAGTGATCTTAAAGTCAAGTTTGATACAAGAATCATTTTATTAAAGTTAAGTTATTTAAACTTTTGAATAAAATATATTTTACATTAAAACTGACCCATGTTCCATTAACACAACACAACATTACGGAACAGCTCCAAACAGTAAACATGTCCGTGTGGAATAGTTGTCACTGACTTAAATTTAACCTTTGAAAGAAGCTCAAAACAGCAGGAAAGCAGGCAGCACAGGATCGCAGTTGTATCTCTCCAGGTCTGTATGGATGGACCACACTCAAAGGTCTTGTGACTTCTCCTCTCTCCCCCTGCCCCCCCTTGAGTCTTGTGACTTCTCTCTTTCCCTCCCCCTCCCCAGGCTCCAAGCCTTCTGATCGGCACCTCTCTCTCTCTCTCCTCTCTCCCCCGCACCCCCTCCCCCCAGCCTTTATTAATTGTTTTGACTTCTCTCTCTCCCTCCCCCTCCCCAGACTCCAAGCCTTCCGATCAGCACCTCGCTCTCTCTCTCTCCTCCCCCGACCTCCCATGGCTTGTTTTTAGCCGAACCCCGAGCCGCTGTGTCTGAGCGTGAGGCCGATTCTGCCGGCCAAACCTGCAACCCTCCAGGCCTTCTTCAAGACGTTCGCTGGTGGCGTGTGAGTGAGTAAAAAAATGAGAAAACTTGTGAAATCCAACAAATTTACACTTTTACCTTGACAGGTAAAAAAAAGTTGAACTTTATTATTGATTTTGACAGTGTTCTTGACTCCCTCCAAAATCTTCGATTTAAAAACAATGCAACTTTCAGCGCAGATTTGTGAATGTGCGCTGGTTTTCTTAACTCACCAGAAGGTTTTTCGGGAGTGGCCAGATACGCTGACCTAAGAGAAAAAAATGTTGGCCAAACTGCAAACAATTGAAAAAACCGACGCAGACATGAGGGAACATCAAAAAAAACTGGCCTAGAAAAATCGTAACTAAGTCGGTTATACTGGCGCAGATCACAGGGGGAACGTTTGAAAAAAGTAAATATGCCAGAAAAAAAGGCACGTGCCAAAAGAACGGCGCAAATGACCGGGGAAAATTGAGCCCTATATAGAAATTTACAGCATGGAAGGAGGTCATTTCGCCCCATCATGTCCATGCCGGCTGACAAAGAGCTATCCAGCCTGATCCCACTTTCCAGCTATTGGTCTGTAGCCCTGTAGGTTACGGCACTTCGAGTCCACATCCAAGTATCTTTTTAAATGTGGTGAGGGTTTCTGCCTCAGGTTCATGTGCCTCAGATTGTGCGATAGTGTAAATGCTCGACATGTTATGCACCCTTCTCTCCATCCACTCTATCAAACCCCTTTAGTAATTTTAAAGACCTCTATCAGGTCTCCTTTCAATTTTCTCTTCTACAAAGACTGAGGAGACGCGATAGAGGGTTTTAAAATGATGAAGGGGTTCGCTAGGCTTTATGTGGAGGTACTGTTTCCATTTGTGGGTGAGTCGAGAACAAAGGGAGCATCAATGTAAGATAATCACTACCAGATCAAATAGAGTTTAGGAAGAATTTCTTTATACAGAGAGAGATGAGAATGTGGAAGGCGGCAGAGGGTCGCGGGCAGGCTACTGGTTATCTAGCCAGATTTCAGGGAAGTACATTGTTGTGCCAAAAAATTTGATGCTTTTCGGATCAACTCACATACCAATATTTTCACTGCTTCTTGGGCAACATTTCAGCATTTTGGCACATATAGCTTGTGTAGCATGTTGGTCTGGTCCTGGATATGCTGTGCCTGACCTTGGGAGGACTTCATCCTGAGGATGGTTGCTAAAAGTGGAAAATGTTGCACTTCTTAACATTATCAGAGGGTTGTGAATCTTTGGAATTCTCTTCCCAAAAGAGCTGTGGATACTAACTCATTGAATATACTCAAGGCTGAGATTGATACATTTTTGGAATCAAGGGATATGTGGATCGGTTGGGAAAGTGGAGTTGAGGGCGAAGATCAGCTTTGATCTTATTGAGGCTTGAGGGGCTGTATGGCCTACTCCTGCTCCTAATTCTTATGTTCTTATCATTGTACAAAATTCACCTCCACAATAAAAATAAAAGAACAATTTTGATAAATGTTTGTGAAACAGTTATTCATTATTGCAATAATAATACTGTTTAAAAAGTAGTTCCTGGGATGTGGGCTTCACTGCGTGGTGAAGGTACTCCAACAGTGCTGCTAGGGAGGAAGTTCCAGGATTTTGACCCAGCGACTATGAAGGAACGGCGATATATTTCCAAGTCAGGATGGTGTGTGACTTGGAGGGGAAATTGTAGGTGATGGTGTTCTCATACACCTGCTGCCCTTGTCCTTCTAAGTGGTAGAGGTCGTGGGTTTTGGAGGTGCTGTCGAAGAAGCCTTGGCGAGTTGCTGCGGTGCATCATGTCGATGGTACCCACTGTGTGCCAGTGGTGGAAGGAGTGAATGTTTAAGGTGGTGGATGGGGTGCCAATCAAGCGGGCTGCTTTGTCCTGGATGGTATTGAGCTTCTTGTGTGTTGTTGGAGCTGCACTCATCCAGGCAAGTGGAGAGTATTCCATCACACTCCTGACTTGTGGCTTGTAGATGATGGAGAGGCTTTGGGGAGTCAGGAGGTGAGACACTCGCCGCAGAATACCCAGCCTCTGACCTGCTCTTGTAGCCACAGTATTTATGTGGCTGGTCCAGTTAAGTTTCTGGTCAATGGTGATCCCCAATACACTGTGGTTACACTGTGCTTCTGGTGAGAGATAAACCAGTAAAGAGAGCAGCTCTCACCCAAAAAGAACCATTATATTACCTGGCTCTGAACTGCACTCTGATCTCCAGGAAAGAAATCTATGCATGAGTTCCAGTAAATGCAGTGTTTTGAAGAATCTGGTTAGGTGCATCCATTTTGGCAAACCATTACAAAAGATGTTTCAGTTTCCTAAGTTCCTGGTGGTCCAATGGACACCTAGAACATTTTTTTAAACCTGGCTGCACATCTGACTGGAGTTGTACTGCATACAGTGCCAAGTCCAAGTTTTGTGAGTCAGCCTCTCCAAGGCCCCTTCCACTGCTGCATTCTGGACTCTTACTCCGGCTCGACCCTGGAATACCGCTGTCACTCATGGATCGCTGCAAAGTACAAATCGCTTTGCAGTGGTGCAAAAGTGGCAGTATAACTGCATCCAAATAGAAAAGGCACAGTTCAGCAAGTTACTTATAAACACAATTCTTTTCTGCGGTGAGTATTGTGGAGCAGGTACCTTTTTATATTGTGGAGAAATAGAGCTTGAAATGTTGCAATTTTGCTACCAACCAAATGTTATTGCTTCCTTCTCAATTCAGTTAAGTCTAGGCATCATTGTACCAACCTGTCCAGCTATGTTTAACAGTTTTATTGGATGGCAAAGTTGGTATGGGCATTGTCTTTTGATCTGGTTTCTGATCTAACCTAGTTTGCTGAGATGAGATGTGCTAACTCTAAGGGTCCTCGGTGAGAAGCATTTATGTAGTTTCAATCCATTCCTGCTGGGCATGAAATTGGTAATTTCACATCAACAGCAACAACTTATACATATATAGTGCCCTTAATGCAATAAAATATCTCAAGGCGCATCACAGGAGCTATTATCAAACAAAATTTGACAACAATCCATATATGGAGATATTAGGTCAGGTGAACAAAAGTTTGGTCAAAGAAATAGGCTTTAAGGAGTGTCTTAAAGGAGGAGAGTGGTAGAGAGGCTGAAAGGTTTCGGGAGGGAATTCCAAAACTTAGTGCCTTTGCAGCTGAAGACACAGTCGCTAATGGTGGAGTGATGGAAATTAGGAATGCACAAGAGGCCAGAATGGGAGGAGTGCAGAGATCTTGGAGGTTTCTAGGGCTGGCGGAGGTAACAGAGACAGGGAGGTGAGAGACAATGGAGAGATTTGTAAAGAAAGGTAAGAATTTTAAAATTGAGGCATTGCTAGATTGAAAGCCAATGTAGATCAACAAACACAGGGGTGATGTGTGAACAGGACTTGATGCATGTTAGGCTACTGGCAGGAGAGTTTTCGATGAGCTCAAATGTATGGAGGGTGCAAGATGGTTGGCTGGCCAGGAGAGCATTGGAGTAGTTGAATCCAAATGGATGAAAGAAAGAAAAGAAAGACTTGGATTTATATAGCGCTTTTCACGACCACCAGACATCTCAAAGTGCTTTACAGCCAATGAAGTACTTTTGGAGCGTAGTCACCGTTGTAATGTGCGAAATGCAGCAGCCAATTTGCGCACAAACAAGCTCCCACAAACAGCAATGTGATAATGACCAGATAATCTGTTTTTGTTATGTTGATTGAGGGATAAACTTCCCTGCTATTCTTCGAAATAGTATCATGGGATCTTTTATGTCCACTCAAGAGAGCAGATGGGACTTCGGTTTAACATCTCAGCTGAAAGACAGCACCTCCGACAGTGCAGCACTCTCTCAGCACTGCTCTGGAGTGTCAGCGTAGATTTTTCATGCTCAAGTCCCTGGAGTGGGACTTGAACCCACGACGTTCTGACTGAGAGATGAGCATGCTACCCACTGAGCCACAGCTGACACATCAGCAGCAATGAACTGAGGCAGGGACGAAGACTAGCGATGCTACAGAGGTGTAAGTAGGCTGTCCCGATGGAGAAGATATGGGGCAGGAAGCTGAGGTCAGGGTCAAATAGAACGGCAAGTTTGCGAACAGATTGTGGTGGGGAGCGTAGACAATTGCTTCAGTCTTCCTAATATTTTATTGGAAGTAATTTCTGCTCATCCATTACAGGCCATAAGTAAGATTGCTGTTGGAAGCAGGAAACATTCACACCTGTACAAATCCAAAATACTGCAATGGTGGAAGTCTGAAATAAAAACAGAAAATGCTGGAAATACTCAGCATCTGTGGAGAGAAAAACAAAGCTAACGTTTCAGGTCGATGACCTTGCGGCAAAACTGGAAAAAAATTAGAGCTAACAGGTTTTTAAGCAAGTACAAAGGCAGGGAAAGGGGGGAGGGAGGGGAGGAAAGAACAAAAGGGAAGGTCTGTGATAGGGTGGAAGGCAGGAGAGAGTAAATGACAAAAGGGATGGTGGTGCAAGGCAAAAGGGGACGATAATGGAACAAGTAACGAAACAAAAGATGGGTCTAGAGGAGGTGTAAATGGCAATAGCAGAATCATTACCAACAGCTGCTGTCCAATAAAATGGAGACAAAGTTTACAGTCTGAAATTGTTGGTCAATGTTGAGTCCAAAAGGCTGCAATTTGCCCAACCGAAACACTTGAACTTGCTTGGGGCAGAGTGAAAAGAGTTGCTCTGCAGTCAGCTGTGCTATAAGCAAAAAAAAAAACTTTCTACAGAATGTCGACTTATAAATATTAATAACTCTTATCCCTGATCTGACATCTGCAACCTGCCATGCAGCGTTCTGCTTTCTCTTTCCATTCATGTCATATCGCAATTCCTGCACATGCTTCACCATTCACCTTTCGGTTACTGATTCACGTTTGGGAGTTGCTCCCTTTTCAGTGTTTTTTTCCCATTACTCTTCTCTAAGCTATACACTTGCCTCATTGCTGTTGGGCTTTATGTCGGTTTGCGATGGGATCACTGTCCTCATAGACGTCTCACCAGAATGTCTGGTAATACTGAATTTTTGATTCAATAGCCCATTTGAAATGATCCTGTGTGGGGCAGTTGTCTGATAATATCCCTTGCAGTTGTAGAAGGTAATATATATTCCAGCTCTGTGAAGCAGCCTCACTCTGCAAGCTGTGCTGTCGAATAATTATACAAGTGTTGATGGAAGGTGATAGTAAGGATAACATTATACTTCCTTGCTCACAATGTTCATTGTTAGATATTCACAGCAGCTGTTTGCCAGTCTACTTTGGTACAACTAAGAACGTATTGATTTTAGGCTGGCGATATGCAGAAGTATTTGTAACAAAGGATTGCAAGGTTCTGACAGTCTGTAACAAATCTGCACCTATTCCGAACTACTTCGACAGAGCACATCAAGATTTTAGCTGCAGTCTTTGTATGGCTGCACACATAACATCCGTCATTGTTTCCTGCCTTGGGGTTGTCACTCAGGCTTGGCGTTTTATCAGGCTGAATATTTTGAATACTTTCCATCCCTATTTCACTTTTGTTCTCTGACTCTAATGCACAAGAATGTATACTAGGAAATGCTACCTTCAAAAAAGAAAAGAAAAAGTCTCCATTACATAAAGGGTTGGTTTGCTGTCAGCTGTGGTTCAGTGGGTAGCACACTCACCTCTGTGTCAGAAGGTGTGGGTTCAAGTCCCACTCCAGGTACTTGAGCATATAAATCTAGGTTAACACTCCAGTGCAGTGCTGAGGGAGTGCTGCACTGTCAGAGATGTCGTCTTTCGATGACATGTTAAACCGAGTCCCCGTCTACTCTCTCAGGTGGACATAAAAGACCTGACGGCATTATTTCGAAGAGAAGGGGAGTTATCCCCGGTGTCCTGGCCAATATTTATCCCTCAAACAACATAACAAAAATAGATTATCTGGTCATTATCTCATTGCTGTTTTTGGAGCTAGCTATGCGCAAATTGGCTGCCGCATTTCTCACGTTACAACAGTGACTACACTCCAAGAGTACTTCATTGGCTGTAAAGTACTTTGGAGACATCTGGTCGTGAAAGGCGCTATATAAATGCAAGACTTTCTTTCTTTTGCACTGTTTCATGGGAGGGCATGCTGTTTATTAAGTCTATAATCCCTATCTTGCTATGTAGATGATTAAGTTACTGGGGATGAAATTGGTCTTTGGCAGGAGCAGAAAACAGCCATTCGCAGCCCGATTTTCAGGCGGACTGTAAAACTGCCGATTCTCTATTGCTCAACTTGAGATTCATTTCACCCCCATTCATGGCTGCACAGAAACATATTTTTGTTAAGTGTAGAGTTGTAAGAACATATTTTGACGTGAAGAAGTGGCGTTTCTTCTTGGTTATTCTGTAGTGTATGTAGCCACCTTTGGTAATGACTCCACGAGGCAGGATATGGTACTTAAACTGTGCAGACCTGCAGTCCTTTATTAGCAGCTCCTGAGTGATGACAACAAGCTGTGTGTTCCCCTTTTATGCTGGGTTACCTGCAGTGTGCAGGCAACCCCTGGGTCTCCAGCAACCGCACCCTCTAGTGTACCAGTAAGGTGTGTACAGTACAAGGGTACATTCAATGTTGCATACAGTGTTACAGACATCACACAGTGAACAGGCATGCCTACACAACATATTCGATCGGCTGGAGTGAGGTGGGCCGGCACTTATACCTGCCCCCCGATATGCCCTCCTGACCCTGCCTGCTTTTCTGATCCTGTGGTCAACACCATATGGGAGGTAGGTGCCCCGGCTTTTGCTGAGGAGTCATGCTGATCTAGACGTGGAAATATGCTGCGGCACCAGAACACTGTTGGCCTAACAGGTGACCCTAGCTTCCAGCATTGGAACAGTACCAAAGACAGGAAACATGGCAGAGCACCTGCGATTTAAATGTGACACCTACATATCTGTGACGGCACATTCAACACCTCTAGGTTACCATCTGGAAATGAGAGGGTAGTGGAGTCACCACACAATCTATCTCCAAGCACATTTCCAGACCCATCTGCCCTGGATGCATCAGAAAACTAGTGGGAAGGGGTTGGGAGTCCAGAGGCCATATAGTTTTGTAGTTTGTGCTACAATGTACACTTAAGCAGCTGGTTAATGACAACTATTATACAAGTACGAATCGATATTTGTCGAAAGAAAAAGACTTGCATTTATATAATGCATTTCATGACCTCAGGACATCCCAAAGCGCTTTGCAGCTAATGAAGTATTTGGAAGTGTGGTCACTGATGTAATGTAGGAAATGTGGAAGCAAATTGGCATACAGCAAGGGTCCCACAAGCAGCAATCTGTTTTTTTTTGGTGGTGTTGATAGAGGGATAAACATTGCCTACAATCTCGGGAGAATTACTTTGCTCTTTGAACAGCACATGGAATTTTTTTACAGCTACCCGAGAGGGCAAATGGGGCCTCGGTGTAATGTCTCTCCCTGAGTACTACACTGCAATACCAGCCTAGATTATGCCCAGTAATCTCTGGAGTGGGGCATGAACCGAAAACCTGCTGATTCAGAGACGAGAACGTGACCACTGAACCAAGCCTGTCATCTTTCAGATTCTATAAAGCTTTTTCATGCTCCTAGCACTAATAGAGCGAACTTTCAGCATACCAATTTAACCTTACAACCAGCAGCTCCTTTCTTGCCAGATAATTCTTGTGTTTTATTACTTATGGGAAAAATCATTATTAATATAGCCAAGGAAGAGCAGAGATGTGTTCCGACGTTTGCAATTCCTAGCTGTAACTCCAATTTGCATCAGAAATATAGTGTGTGTCTCTTAAGTGCAGGTGAAATCTTATTGTTATTCAGTTCTTAGCGGAATACAGTGAAGGATTCACATTTAAGCCTGTTGACGTAAGCGGAGATGTACATATGGGTTGCACCTTGATGAATTCATTCACTTCTCAGTGTGCTTGATATCCCTACAACCACTTCCCAGAGTACAGTGTGCACAGAAAGCAAAATATTGGCCCTGAATTTGCGGCTCCCTACGGATTCGTACGAGGTGTGCACTTGGCTCGAGGGTTTAGGCATGTGAAGCGCATGTGCCTAAACCCGGAACTTGCAATCTGTCAAGAATCCTCTTGATGGATCGCCGCATCCGGTAGTAAAGGGCCTCCGCGGGTGGAGAGTTGGGCTATTTGCCCAACTTCTGCTCAGCGAACGCACCTGAAATTCTTAATAAGGCCTGCTTTTTAACAGCGTAAGACTTTTAAAGGACAGAAAAATATATTTGAATCAATAATTTAAACAGTTAGGGGTGCATCTACCGTTTATGACGTGTTCGGGCCGCCACAATGCATGCGGCGGCCTATCCAGAGAAATTCGGCTCCTCATCGTTTATTTTCCAGCGGGGCGGGAGTAGGTCATGATGGGGGCGGAAGTGGGGACGGAGTGGACCGTCATTAGTGGGGAGAAAGTGGGGGCGGGACGGGGAAGCCGCCACTGTCAGACATCAGCGCCGGGCTGATGACATCAATGCGCTGGCACGTCACAATGTCTCTCCCCTTCAGTCAAAGGGAAGAGCTGCTGCGAATTCTGCATTTATTTCACTTGGGTCCATTGGACTACCAGGGAGGGTTCCGGCCGGGCCAGCGGCCAGGCATCCATGACGAGGTGCCAGGCTGCCTGTTGGCGGCCCGGCGGAATCCAGGGGCATAATTGTCGAGTGGACCTGGCAGACGGTAATGGGTTGGCGTGTGCACGCAGCGGCGGGAAAACCAGTAGAGCAATCCCGGACATTGCTCCGCTCCTGAGGAAGGGCAATTTCGAAAATGGCAGCCCCTCCACGGAGAGTTGGCGGCCATCCCGCGCTGCCCCGTAGCCGGCGCTTTCAGGCGGTCAGAGGCCTTATTGGAAGTGACAATTTCAGCCTCTTAAAAGCCTGTCAAATAAGGTAAGTTTATTTTTAGACCCTTTAAAATATGTAAATTTATTTTTCAAAAATTTAATTTTTTGTTTTAAATAATTAATTACATTCAATTTTAATTAATTTTAAATATGTGGGGGCCGAAATTGCCCTCAGCGAGAAATTGTGGGGGGGTGCAATTCGAATTAGCCGGAAAATTAGGGTCCGGCGGGAGTCGGAGGGAAGAGCTGGAAAATTCGACTATTTAACTCTGACTCCAGCGCTGTTGGAGGGTGGGTTGGGGTCTGGAGCGAGGCGATGATGATGTCAGCTTCACTTAAAGAGAGGGGCCACTGCAAAGCCGAGTAAGGCCTCTGTGGAGCTCACTGGGCCACCAGGGAGGGGTTTGGCTGGGCCAGTGGCCCGGCACCCAAGAGGGGGTGCCGGGTTGCCTGTTGACGGCTCAGTTGAACCAGCGGCCGCCATTATCGGGCCGACTGAGGAGTCGGCCGACAATTAAAACAAAATGGCGGCCGCAGCGATGCGCCCTCCCCTTTAAGGGCGGACACACCGCCCGGCCACTGGCAGCTTCCCGTCTCACAAAGCTGTCTGGGGCACCGACCGGTGGCGACTGCGCTCCCACGGGTCAAGTTCCCCTGCGCGGTGGAAAAGGGATCGTCGCTGGACGGTAAGGTGTCGGCGCGCAGCCGACAAGGGGTCAGGACGCCAGGCGGGTGGAAACATGAGGCGTGGTGGAAACTCGTTTCCGCTGCCCCCAGCCCGGGAGCAATTGTGGATGGGACAGCACCGTTGCCTTCCCCCGGTTGGAAAGGCCTTACCGCCCCTTTACCACCACTTAGAGGCCTTTTTCTGAAGAGCAATTTCCCCTCCACGATTTAAAAAAAACATTATTTTAAGTGTTTGTTTGTTTGTTTTTGGGAGTATTCCCATTCATACTTATGGTGATTCCATACAAACAGAACTCACCACAAGTATGAATGAGAATACCCACACTTGGATTGGTTGGGCCGGCCCACAAGATTCCAGGGATGTGTACGAAGCGCTTAAGTCCCTGGGATATGTGGGCCTCTATGCAGGCCTTGCGTAGAGACCCAGAATTGCAAGTCTCCGAACCTCCCAGACCACCAGGCAGATTCATAGAAATTTTGGCATTCATCCACGTGAAGCCTCTGACCACAATTTCTGGGCCATTGTCCTTGCCAATGCAAATCTGCTATTAAATGTTGCAACTTTCCTGAATTCAGGCACCCACATATGCAGTGCGCTCACCTCACCTATTTTGAATGCGGGTTAGATTCTCGGCTTTTGGGAACTTCTTTCTTATAGCTGAACCATTAATTTCTCTGTCAGCCGTGGCTCAGTGGTAGCACACTTCACCCAGAGACTTAAGTACATAAACTAGGCACACTGAGGCATTGCTGCAACACCTGAGATGCTCAGTCGTTTGGATTAGACGTTAAATCAAAGTCCCGTCTGCCTACTCGGGTGGATGTAAAATATCCTAGGGTGCTATTCAAAGAAGAGCAAGGGAGTTCTTCATGATTTGCTGACCAATATTTATCCCTCAACCTACATCTAAACAAATATTCTGTTCTTTATACATTACTCTGTGCAAATTGGCTGCTGCATTTCCGACATTACAACCCTGTAAGAAAGTACTTAGTTGGCTGTAAACGGCTTTGGGACATCCTGAAATCATGGAGACAATGCATATGGATTCTTTACTGGAGAAAACATCGCACCACCACACCTATGCCGTGAATATGCAGTCTCCAGAAAATACAACCATGACACCAGCAAAGACATGCCGATCCAGGCTGACTTGAACAACCTACCACCAACCCAGTTCAAATCTAGAAGGTCATTTTGGACCATCGCTGAAGCCCTTCAGCAATCTCCCCTCAACCTTGATGACCAATGACGAAATGCTTTGAAGAACTGCGACATACGGAATGGATTCCTTGTAGAGGACCCCACAGTACAACTTGAAGGATCAAACCTTCCTCGCAAACAGTGGACAACCATCAACCTCCTCAGAACCGGTCATGGTAGATGCTGCCATCTTCCCCATAGGTGGCAGATTAAAGCATCCCCATCATGCGACTGTGGAGCTCCTAATCAGACCCTGGAGCATATTATTAGAAACATAGAAACATAGAAATTTACAGCGCAAAAGGAGGCCATTTCAGCCCATCGTGTCCACGTCGGCTGACAAAGAGCTGCACGGCCCTTGGTCAGCAGCCCTGAAAGTTAAATATAAACTAATGAACAATGACGGAAAGGCAAAGATCACCCAGCCCAACCAGTCCACCTCACACAACTGCGAAACTCCTTATAATGAAACATTCTACACTCCACCCCAACCGGAGCCAAGTGATCTCCTGGGAGAGGCAAAAAACAGATAAAAACCCAGGCCAATTTAGGAAGAAAAAAATCTGGGAAAATTCCTCTCCGACCCATCCAGGCGATCGAAACTAGTCCAGGAGATCACCCTGGCCATATTCTATTCCCTGCAGTACTTAGCATTATATCTGCACCGTCCAACAAAAGGTCATTCAATCTAATTCCAATTACCAACTCTAGGTTCGTAACCCTGCAGGTTACTGCACTTTAAATGCCCATCCAACCATCTCTTAAAAGTGCTGAGGGTTTCTGCATCCACCACTTTTCCAGGCAGCGAGTTCCAGAAACCCACAATCCTCTGTGTAAAGAAGCCCCCCCTCAAAGCTTCCACTAACCACCTTAAAACTATGCCACCTCATACTAGACCCCTCCACCAATGGAAATAGGCCCTTACTATCCACTATGTCCAAACCCCTCAATATTTTGTACACCTCAATGAGGTCTCCTCTCAACCTTCTCTGTTCCAATGAGAACAAACCCACCCTATCCAATCTGTCCTCATAACTCAGATTCTCCATTCCAGGCAGCACCCTAGTAAATCTCCTCGGCACCCTCTCTAGTGCAATCACGTCCTTCCTATAATACGCCGACCAGAACTGCACGCAGTACTCCAGCTGTGGCCTAACCAAAGTATTATACAATTTAAACATAACCTCCCTGCTCTTATATTCTATGCCTCGGTCAATAAAGGCAAGCATTCCATATGCCTCCTTAACCACCTTATCCACCCGGTCTGCTACTTTCAGGATCTGTGGACAAGCACTCCCTTTATTCATGTACACTATTAAGTGGCCTACCGCTTAATGTGTATACCCTTTCCTTATTAGCCCTCACACATCTCTGAATTAAATTCCATTTGCCACTGCTCTGCCCATCTGACCAGTTGATTGCTATCCTCCTGCAGCCCATGACTTTCCTCTTCATTATCAACCACACAGCCAATTTTAGTGTCGTCTGCAAACTGTAACCTACACAGAGCTCTAAATGTAAAATATATGGATCCGGAATTTGTGGTCAGTGGCGAAGTGAAGGCATTCGACATTAATCCCGAAGCAAGCTTTGCACAAAGACTTTGCGATCTCTGCGTCAAAAAGTCTGAGTTTTCAACATTCAATTCAAATCAACGGAGTATAGTGGGGATCCCCTTGTGCGAACTGCTGTGATGTCAACAAGCTGTCTAAGCAGCCAATCAAAATGCAGAGTCTCACAGACAGTGAACCAGGAAGTGGGTAAGCTCTTAAAATTCGAATGGGAAGAAATTGGGAGCAATTTTTTGAAAGCTGGGAAGCATTAGCGCCAGGCGCTAAGTTTCCCAGCTTTCAAAAGTTACTGCCCGCAAAGTGAGCGATAATGAATTACACTCCCTTTTTAAAAATGTTAGAGAGAGAAAAACAAAGATTGGGGCTCTCACGTGGGGAAAAGGCAAACCTGAAATAAAGATGAAGAAACTTTTAAAAAAAAATGTAAATTAAAAAAAAAATTACATTTAAAAAAAAATATTTCTTGAAAATTTTACTTTTTATTAAAATTAATAAATTTCATACTACACAAAAGTTAAAATTAGTTTCTGAGGCCTTTGTTTTAGCAATTAATATGCGATTAACACTCCAGTTACACCTAATTCCTTTGAGTCTAACTTTTAGCAGGGAATTTAACAGCGTAATTACTGCGGAAGAGCCGAAGTTTTCGTCAGTTTCGTTTATTTGAATGAGCACACCGCCGCTTGTGTTGGAGCAGTGAATGACAGGCCGCAACTTCAGGATTTCTGCTTGCACCAAATGCCGAAGAAGCGGTCAGTTTCAAATGGCGGAATGACAGCGAATGCTATCAGTTCACTGTATCCGGACCGCAAATTCCGGATCCTTGTGACAGACAAGTCAACCCTACAAGAGGAAAAGATAACCAACTATAACGTTAGCCACAGCTTACACCCAAGTTAACGGTGTATGTAGAACCAATTTACAATAATCAATAACACAGAAGCAGAGGCATTGTGTAGATAAAGAGAGTTATGCCATGCAATATTTTACAGTAGCCTTATCCCGATCATGACTGTACTACAATAAACCAGGTATACTGGAGCAATTTATTCTATACCTGACATTTATGGTTATGCTCGAGATTTGATAAAACTTGGTCACAAGCCAAGCATGAAACCTGACATTTTTCTGTTCCTTCACAAAGAACTGTTGATTTATATGTTCACCTTGCTGTGAAATAAAACAGCTTAACAATTCGTATCGAGCCTCTCTTTATCATGTGTTAACTCGGTCTATTGTCGGAGAGATTGAAGAGTGCATCTGTAGAAGACACGACTATCTGATCTGGGTCACAAGGAGATGTTATTGTTCTGTCCCTGGGTTATGCTGGTGCATAAGTAAATCCGGGGTAGTAGGAGTCAACTCTCAGGAATGAAAGATGCTCAGACAACTTAAGGGACTGACTAAAATTAAACACGAGAAGGGATCTATGACATACCTAAATTTATAACAGGAAAGGATAAAAGACAGAACAGAAGGACAAAAATGACTGACTGTGGGTGCGGGGGTGGGAGGGGTGAGGAGGGGGCAGGGAAGTCCCTATAGTTAAAACCTAACTCCAATTTACTTGCCTCAGTCAAGTGAATTTTGTCAGTTCTTAGCCTGGTCACTGAAGGTGAAACCTGAAACTAGCTGAGCTGATCTGCTTTAGCAGTTGTACCCTGTAATATCACCAGTGGTGGTGATCTGCTGTTTCTCTTACAAGTTGTGGGTCCAAGTCTTCACCCAAGTAAATGCGGCTGCTACACATGGCTTGAGCCCAACACAAGTCCCTCGCAAGTGAACAAATCACTGATGAGGCAGAATGGATGTGATTTTCCAAGCAGTGGTAGAGGATGAACCTCACTTCTGATTTTTACGACATACTCTGGTGGTGGGAAACCTTAGAATCAGAAGAAGATAATTCAGCCCATCGTATCTGTGCCTGCTCTTTGAAAGAGCTATCCAGTTAAAACCACCCCCTCTTCCCTTTCCCCATAGCTCTGCAAATTTGACCCTTTCAAGTATTTATCCAACGCCCTTTTGAAAGGTACTATTGAATCTGCTTCCTCACTACCCTATCAGGCAGTGCATTCCAGATCATAACAACTTGCTGCGTAAAAAGATTTCTCCAGTTATACCCTCTTTTTCAAATTATCTAAAATCTGTATCCTTCTGCCATTGGAAACAGATTCTCCTTGCTTACTCTATCAAAACACCCAATTATTCCAAACACCTCTATTAAACCTCCCCTTAACCTTCTCTGCTCCAAGGAGAATAATCCCAGCTTCTCTAGTCTTGCCATATAACTGAAGTCCCGCATCCCTGGTACCATGCTAGTAAACCTCCTCTGACTCTTCTCTGATGCCATGGCATCCTTCCGTAAGTGTGGTGCCCAGAATTGGACACAATACTCCAGCTGAGGCCAAACCAGTGATTTATAAAGATTTAGCATTACTGCCTTCGCAGAGCCTGACAACCATTAAATTTAAACCGGTCTCCCAATTGCTCTGTGGGAGCCTGATTTAAATATTATAATGAGGTGTTCCACCTCTCCAAGGTGATACACACGCACGCCTCACAACCCACTGCCGTACAAATGGCGGCATGTGCGAACGCGGCAGGTTAGGATCTCCATTCGCGATTTAAAATTTTTAAACCCTGACCCTCTCCCTGCCGTCCTGGGGTCGAGCTTAACATTGAAATCCTATGCCTCTATTTATAAAGCCAAGAAACTTGTATGCTTTTTTAAGCATCTGATCAACTTGCCCTGCAACTTTCAAAGATTTGCAGACGTAAAGCCCCAGGTCTCTCTGTTCCTACACCCTGTTTCGAATTGTACCATTTAGTTTATATTGCCTTGCCGACGATTTTCCAAGTGTGCCCTGCTGGAGGGCACCTTCGCCTATAGTTTCCTGCCCATCGGTTTCATAGAATCATAGAAATTTATAGTACGGAAGGAGGCCATTTCGGCCCATTGTGCCCGCGCTGGCCGACAAAGTGCTATCCAGCCTAATCCCATTTTCCAGCTCTTGATCTGTAGCCCTGTAGGTTACGGCATTTCAAGTGCACATCCAAGTACTTTTTAAATGTGATGTGGGTTTCTGTCTCTACCACCCTTTTAGGCAGTGAGTTCTAGATCCCCACCACCCTCTGTGTGAAAAGATATCTCCTCAAATCCCATCTAAACCTCCTACCAATTACTTTAAATCTATGCCCCCTGGTTGTTGTCGACCCCTCTGCTCAGGGACATTTACCCATTGCCACATCCACTCAGTCATATCTGAAACATCGACCTCTCTGCCTCCGTCAGGTTCTCATCAGCCATCCGTGCATTTCCAGAAAATTCCATTTTTTATTTTATTGCAGATTTCTAGCATTCACAGATTTTTTTATTCCCATTGATTTCTGCAAATCACGTGCAACTATTTCTGCAATGTATGTATGGGCACCTTCCTATTATATAAATACAACTTTTAAAAATTGAAATGTAAAATATTTCTGGATTCTTATATATATATGTTACTTTTGATTTTCCTTTTGCGGGGAACTGCTGTTTCCATCTTTGCACAGAGATAACATTTGCCATTTACTGATCTCGCCTTCACCCAAGTTATTTACCTCAGTGCAAGGGGATGATTGCTTGGAAATATTCAAACATGAATTCCCTCCTTGGCTCTTGTCCAACATGTTCCTTCATCAGACCTACAATACCTTAGCATTGATGCAGATAATACTTTTCCCAGTACAAACCCTCATTTTTTTTCCAGTAATAGGTGTTATATATGTGGACTTGTATTTACTCTGTACAGCCACCAGAGGGCTCATTCCATGGTGTCCCAAGGGATCCAATAATCCCTTGGGAGCACAGGTATTTAAAAAGGCTTCACAGGTTGGAGAGGCACTCTGGAGACCTGCAATAAAAGACTAAGGTCACACTTTACTTTGAGCTTACAGTGTTCAGTCTGACTCTTTCTCCATACACAACAATAGGGTCAAAAATGCACTTGGCCTTTGGCGATGAGCTTAAACATCCATCAACCGAGTTACGGAGACCTTCGCAGCACAGGTTGTTCTATTCAGACGTAAGTAGAGGATAAGTGATCTGAAAGGCAATAAAATCTATTAGTAATATACTGAACAAAAAGATGCACCAGAAGAATGTGTTCTTCAGGGATAAGCTGGCTATGAAAGTTTTGTCTCCCTGATGTAGAGGAGACTGCACCTTGACCAGCGACTATAGTGCACTAGTTTGCAGGAGTGACAAATAAATTGCCCTAAAGGAATGTTTGTGGTGTGACTGCAGTGGAATGTGCAGGTGTCACGTCTCCTGCCTGTGCACAGGAAGGTGGTAAAAGGATGGAGAACAGGTGGTAAAGGGGTGATGGAAGAGCGAACCAGTGTCACGGAGGCTCGTCCCTTCGGCATTTGGAGAGGAGAGGCGAGGGGAAGATCTGCTTGGTGGTGGCATCACGTTGGAGATGGTGGAACATGATTCATCCATTGAAGGTGCTGGCTGGCGGGATACACGGTGAGGACAAGGGGGACCCTATCATGCCTACGGGAGGGAGGGAAGATGTGAGGAAGTGGTGAAGCCAGAAGCATGGAAATTAGGACAATCCCGGTCAATGTTTCCTGTTTACTATAGTGTATGGTAACATTTGATTTTAAAAGGAAAAGAAGGCACATTAGATGAATTAGGTTAGGTAAGGTGTAAAAATAATAAAAATGGGACAGAATGGGTGAAAAAGGAAGACAATGTTGGCAGAAATATTTACTCAGCCATTGCGGTAGACTCCCAACATAACTTCGATGGGGATCTGGTGGAACAGCGTGGGAGTTCCCGCTCAGCCTGGTAAGGTGTGGGGAAGGAGGCGGGGACTTCCTATGTTGAGAGTGCCTTTTTTCCAACCTCAATGGAACCCAGGCTACCTGCTGAGCTCGCTGCCTGGAATTTATTGGGGCTGGCCTCCCACCTTCTACTCTCAGTAAGCTTCAGCTCATCAAATGCTCCCGACTTGCACCAAGTCCCAGTCACTCATCACCCCTGAGCTTGTTGGCCGAGATTGATTCCTGGCCCAGCAATGCCACAAATTTTAAATTCTCGCCTTTGTATTCAATTTGCTCCATGGCCCTGCCCCTCCCTATCTCTGCAACCTCCTTCAGCCCTACAATCCTCTGAGAGCTCTACATTCCTCCAATTCCGGTCTCTTGCGCATCCCCAATTTCTTTTGCCCCTTCATTGGTGCCCTGCCTTCAGCTGCCTCGGCCTTAAGCTTTGGAACTCCCTCCCAAAATCTCTCCACCTCCCTACCAATCTCTCCTCCTTTAAGACGCTCCTTAAAACCTATCTCCCATCTGCCTTAATATCTCCATGGTGTCAACTTTTTTCTGATAACGCTCCTGTGACGCACCTTGGAAGGTTTAGTACGTTACAGGTGCTATATAAATACAAGTTGTTATAAATGAACAAAATGATTGGCTGAGGGAGACTGCAATTCCACTGCAGTCCAAGGGTTAAAAAACGTAACAAGAAGGTTTCATTATTGCGCTGACGTCCATATTCAGCATGGGGTGAGCTATGGGCAATTAGCGCTAATGTTTATTGCTATTAGAGAGTAGTCAGAAAACAGCAGGGTTACTCTATTCAGTTACGTTTCAACTTGAATTTTGCTGGATCCAATTTCAGTATTCGTCAGTCTGTTGCATTACAGACACATTTATTTCTGAGAGCCATTGATAGTAGTTTGCATGTATGGACTAAGTAACCAAACAGAGGCTTCTACATGATGAGTACGGCCCACTATGTTCCATGAAAGACTATGAAGTACTTAAGAAGTATATCTGACTGTCTTTGTCACAAATGCATCTAGTTCCTACCAACCAAAGCCTTTTACAAAGTTAATTTACCAGAATCATTTAGATTGTCAGAAAAAATACAGTGCCTACGCAATGGAGTGTGAGGATAACAGAAAGCTTAAAGAAAAAATAAGTTGTGCACTCTACTTGATTGCACAGATGCCTTTGTTTCTCTCATGCCCGAAGGCCAGATTTATTCAAATTCTGGCTACAAAAGCAGGTCGAATGCAGAAGTGGATTAGGGGTAGAAATGGCAGGTTTATAGCATTAACACCAATCAAAATTCAAAGTATCATTGGGTGGATTTCAGTATTTCAAATATCAGAATATATGTGCCCTTTGAGATGGTTTGAGAAAATAAGTTTTCTCCAGAAATGTAATATTAAAGGAGATATCCCTGGATCTGCACACAGACACACTGGACCACATGGGCACAGGGCAATATTGGGCATGGTCAAGAGCACGTCTTTAGGATAAAACATTAAAACGAGTCTGCCCGCTCAGGTGTATGTAAAAGATTCCATGGCACTATTCAGAGAAGAGCAGGGGGATTCTATCTGGTGTCCTGGCCAATATTTGTATCTCAATCAACATCACTAAAGCAGACTATCTGGTCATTTATCTCACTGCTGTTTGTGGGACCTTGCT
Organism: Pristiophorus japonicus; assembly: GCF_044704955.1. Taxonomy (NCBI): domain Eukaryota; kingdom Metazoa; phylum Chordata; class Chondrichthyes; family Pristiophoridae; genus Pristiophorus; species Pristiophorus japonicus. The sequence goes on along the minus strand of NC_091981.1, from coordinate 32,009,625 downwards.
ATGTGTAATTTGGCTAATGCGTATCCTACATTACAGCAATGACTAAATTTCAAAAAGTACTTAATCGACTGTAAACCACTTTGGGCACTTATATAAATGCAAGGCACTATATAAATTCAAGTTCGTTCTTTCTAGTTAGGCTGGCCCCAGTATTTGCAATCAGGCCTATCCAGGAGTGGACTGGCTCCCCGTGAAAGAGTCTGAGATGCTTCAGGAGTCGTATGAAAAAGGGAGTGGTGACGCTGATAATACAGCGCTGTGGAACCATTCACAGGGACACCTGGGAAGTCTCACCATTCTCATCAGGTGGGTGCAGGAAACACAGTGCCATTTCTCCCTCGGGGTTTGACTCAAGGGGAAGAGCTAGACTTGTGTTTACACCTAAAATGCAATTAGTGCTTCTGAAAGGTGAAATGAGTTTATCAGTTGTCAAGAGCAGAATGCATGAAAATACTGCATTTATTTTAATATGCAGAATTTTTGACTGCTGAAACGACCATTTATATAGCTGCACCAAGGGAAATTACCACACAAGTTTCTGGTAAATTGCGCAATTATTTACTCATTTCCCACTGTTTACAATTTCCTTATGGAAACAAGGCCAGCATACACACAGAATCCCACTTCCACCAGGCCAAATGGTTCTAACATGGCACTACCTGAGCTATATAATTCCCGTCGATCTTATACAGGATTACATAAGATATATGGCACAGAAACAGGCCATTCGGCCCAACCAGTCAATGCCGGCATTTAAGCTCCACTCGAGCCTCCTCCTGTCTTTCCTCATCTAAATCTATCCGCCTAACCCTCGATTCCCTTCTCCTTCATGTGCTTGTCTAGCCTCCCCTTGAATGCATCTATACTATTCGCTTCAACCACACCCTGTGGTCACGAGTTCCACATTCTGACCACTCTTTGGGTAAAGAAATTTCTTCTGAATTCCTTATTTAATTTCTTGGTGACTACCTTATATTGATGACCTCTAGTTATGCTCTTCCCCACAAATGGAAACATTCTCTCTGTATCCACTCTATCAAACCCTTTCACAATTTGAAAGATCTCTATTAGGTCACCGCTGAGCCTTATTTTTTCAAGAGAAAAGAGACCCAGCCTGTCATTCTTTCCTGATAGGTATACCCTCACATTTCTGGTATCACCGTTCTAAATCTCCTCTGCACCCTCTCCATTGCTTCTTGTGCAAACAATCTACTTTAGGGCAGATTTCGATTTATAACAGAGAGTCGAGATAAATGGTTCATTCTCTGGTTGGCAACCAGTAAATAATGGGGTGCCGCAGGGATCAGTGCTGGGACCCCAACTATTTACAATCTATATTAACGACTTGGAAGAAGGGACTGAGTGTAACGTAGCTAAGTTTGCTGACGATACAAAGATGGGAGGAAAAGCAATGTGTGAGGAGGACACAAAAAATATGCAAAAGGACATAGACAGGCTAAGTGAGTGGGCAAAAATTTGGCAGATGGAAAAAAATGAAAGAGCAAGTTATTATTTAAATGGAGAAAGATTGCAAAGTGGCGCAGTACAGCGGGACCTGGGAGTACTTGTGCATGAAACGCAAAAGGATAGTATGCAACTACAGCAAGTGATCAGGAAGGCCAATGGTATCTTGGCCTTTATTATAAAACCAGGGAAGTCTTGCTACAGCTATATAAGGTATTGGTGAGGCCACACCTGGAATACTGCATGCAGTTTTTGTTATGTGTGCAAGCATTCTAATAATGATTCCACGAGGTAAAGGTATTGTACTTGAACTGTTGTGACCTTAGTCCATTTATTGTAGCTCCCTGATTGAGGACACAATGAGGTGAGCTCCCTTTTATACTTGGTTACCTGCAGTGTGCAGGTGGTCCTTAGGTCTTCACCAGTAGCATCCTCTGGTGGTACAGGTATGGTGTATACAGTGTTAAGGTACATTCAGTGGTCTAGGGTTACAGTACATACACTATACATACATAACAACACTCCCCCCTAAGTCTTGTGCCACAGGCTTTTGCACTGTGTACTCTGGCCCTCGACCTGGGTGCCCATAGCCCTTGCACTTTGTCTTTGCTTGGGAATGGCTCTCTCCCTGTAGACCCCCATGTCCTTATTGCCACGATATTGTGAAGTGGTCGGCAGTGAATGGTTGGAGGTTGTGGTGAGGGTTGTCTGGGCATGATTCATGTGTCCATGGCTACATACATCCATTCCCCCCCCCGCCCCCCACCATACATAGACCATGTGTTTGGCTCAAAACCTGCATTGGCATATGTGTATAGAAAATAAAGATTCGGATTGGTTATGTCATTGTTTTAGAGTTCAGCAGTGGTGAAGCAAATACATTTTACAGGTAGGATACATATGTGATATTGCGGCCTGACCCTTGGGGTGTGGATGCAGGTGGGTGAGGATCTCCCTGCTGCCCTTCAGCGGTGGTGGAAGTCTGGTCATCCCAGGTCCCGTTGGGAGGGCTGGAGGGTACTGGCCTCTTGCTCCCAGTGCTGGTCCTAGTGGCCAGGGGGGTAGAACCGATCTAAGGCAGGGTGCTAGTGGTGGTGCCTGTGCCGTCCATTGATCGCTGGCTCTACAGTGGGTATGCTCCCATTGTGTGTGTGTGTGCACCCTCCCTGGGGCATTACATTGGTCCCGGAGGTGCAGTACCCTGGACCTAGGTGCTTCCCATGGGGGGGTTACCTTTGGCTTTGTTGGCGTACATGTAGAACCTGGCATCACATCTCATTTCAACATTAACATTCAGATACATTGGCTCCAACCGTAATCAGCCGACTTTACATTGTTATTTGTCATTACACTTTCGCGTTTGTCAATTACATCACTTTCCCGTGTACTATCAGCATCTCTGTGCAAGGTTACATTTGGATACTTACATTTGTCAATTAAATTTTTTTCATTATTATTACCAGCATCACTCTTCCACAGTACATTTATATACTTGCATTTGTTGATTACATCTTTCACATTAGTGTCACCAGCATCACTGTTCAACAGTACATTTGAATACTTGCATTCGTTAACTATATCTTTGTTATTAGTGTCACCGGCATCGCTGCACAAAGAAGGGAATTGTCCCTTTAATAGTTCTGGGTTGTCGGTCTCCTTTAAAAGGGCCTTGCAATCTTTACCCCAATTCGGTTCGCTGCTCGGCAACACGTGTTGCTCCCTCAATGCTGCCCCTTGTGGTCGGGCCGCAGCCATCTTGATTTCAGGTACTTCACCTCATGGCGCGGGCGCCATCTTATTCCTCTCCACGAAGTAGGCTGAGGTGATCCTTTTCTCCCCAGGTTCTGCCACGGAGGCCGGGAATCTGCATTCTGCGCCGATCTTCTTCCCTCGGAGTCCTGCCACTGGAGCCCGGAAGGTGAGGTCTGGTCATTCAGGTTGGATCATCTCGCCATAGAGTTGTGCAGTCTGTGTCGTCGCCACGCAGTCGAGTCGGACGGTAGGATTTCTGGGTGCTGTGATGGATCCAAGATTGGGGCCGCCAAGGACGTCAATCGCCGGGGCCTGGAGGTTTTCCCAGCTCCAACAGATTTGGATTTGCTTCATCCATCTTCTTCCCAGCAGCGTTGGACCATCACCAGCAACGATCCACAAAGGTAGCTTGTGCATCGTGCCACCATGGGACACCTGGACATCCACGCTGCCAACGACTGGGATGGTATCTTTTGTGCAGGTGAACAGCTTCGCCTGGATTGGGAGCATTTTGGGTCATTCGGCGGGATTGTCCCAGAGTTTCTCGAAGGCCACCTGATTCATCAGTGACTGGCCTCCTGTGTCGACCTCCATCGAGACTGGAACAGACTGATTTCTACTTCCATTTTCCACGGGGAACTCTCGGTGGAGCAGGTATACACTCTGTACACCTCTTCCAGGGGCTGAGCCACTTCATAGACTCTCTCTTCGTCTTCATCAGGGCTGGAGCCCGGGTGATCAGCCAACTCCTCAGCGACTCGGTGAGTAAAATTTCTTCCACACATTCACTGGCGATGACCTTTAGTGTCGCAGCCTTTGCAAGTATAGTCTCTATATCGGCACTGGTGGGCTCTGCACTGGTGGGTTTCCTCCACAGCGCCAACACGGGGCTAGCCGGTTGGTCCCATGTGGCGGACTCAGGGTTGCGGGACTTGGGGCAGTAGCCTTGCCTCTGAAAGGTGCCATTCGGTTCACTGTACTCGTCTGGTTAGAGTCCTGAGGGTGAGTCATCATTCTCTTGGAATCGCAGGCTGAAATCATGAATGCCTGACTCACTTTAATTGCCTTCTGCAGGGTGACCATAGTGTCCGCAGAGAACAGCTTGTTGAGGAGGCCCTCGTGGCCGATCCCAATAACAAAGATGTCACTTAGTGCCTCGGTGAGGTGGTCGCCAAAATCACACGGTGCAGCCAATCGTCTCAGGTCTGCAGCATATTTTGCAATTTCTTGACCTTCGGGCTGTCAGTGGGTGTAGAACCGGTGTCTGGCTGTGAGGATGCTCTCTTTAGGCTTGAGCTGTTCCTGTGTTAGTGTTACGAGCTCTACGTACATTTTGGTTGTCATCTTCGCTGGGTCTAGCAGGTCCCTGACAAGGCCATGCACTATGGGCCCACAACTACTGAGCAGATGGCTCTACGCTTATCAGCCAGCGAGGTCGGTGTCTCTCCAGCCAGGTCGTTCGCGATGAAGTGTTCGAGCTTTTCCACAAAGGCATCCCACTCTTCCCATCAGCGAATTGTTGAAAGTTGCTTAGGTTAGCCATGTCGCGCATGGAAATTCGTAATCTCGTCACCAGTTGTTATGTGTGCAAGCACTCTAAGAATGACTCCTCGAGGTAAGGGTATTATACTTGAACTGTTGTGACCTTAGTCCATTTATTGTAGCTCCCTGAATGAGGACACAATGAGGTGAGCTCCCTTTTATACTTGATTACCTGCAGTGTGCAGGTGACCCTTATGTCTCCACCAATACCCTCTGGTGGTACAGGTATGGTGTATACAGGTTGAAGATACATTCAGTGGTCTAGGGTTACAGTACATACATTATACATACATAACAGTTTAGGTTTCCATATTTACGAAAGGATATACTTGCTTTGGAGGCAGTTCAGAGAAGGTTCACTCGGTTGATTCCGGGGATGAGGGGGTTGACTTATGAGGAAAGGTTGAGTAGGTTGGGCCTCTACTCATTGGAATTCAGAAGAATGAGTGGTGATCTTATCGAAATATATAAGATTATGAGGGAGCTTAACAAGATGGATACAGAGATGAAGTTTCCACTGATGGGGGAGACTAGAACTAGAGGGCATGATCTTAGAATAAGGGGCCACGCATTTAAAACTGAGATGAGGAGAAATTTCTTCTCTCAGAGGGTTGTAAATCGGTGGAATTCGCTGCCTCAGAGAGCTGTGGAAGCTGGGACATTGAATAAATTTATGACAGAAAGAGACAATTTCTTAAACGATAAGGGGATAAGGAGTTATGGGGAGCAGGCGGGGAAGTGGAGCTGAGTCCATGATCAGATCAGCCATGATCTTGTTGAATGGCGGAGCAGGCTCGAGGGGCCGCATGGCTTACTCCTGTTCCTATTTCTTATGTTCTTATATTCTTATAAAGCTTGAGAAACTCTGAATGAATTGGGTCTGCATCCAAGGACTTGTGGATGACATGTATCTCACATTACTGTATATAACTGTATCTTACCATGCTATACATGACTGTAACTGGATACGACCTGTAACAATAAGCATACCTTACCACCAGGGGTGCACTTGTAGGAGGCACTCCATACCTGTCCCACTGAGGTACATAAAGGGAGATCTCAGGCAAGTGCAGCACTGGAGAGCTGGAATTAAAGGTGCAGGTCCTGAGTGACCTTGACTTCAGCATGTGTCTCGTGTAAGTCAGTACATTAGAGTCAGGACTTAACAGTGACGACGAGTTACGGGATCACAGAATCCACAGAATGGCTACCAACAGCTCAGATGAGAAATACAATGCTGGAGACAATTGGGATGACTTTATAGAAAGGCTTCAGCAAAGCTTTGTGACCAAAGACTGGCTAGGCGACGATAAGGCAGACAAGGAAAGAGCCCATCTCTTGACCAGCTGTGGCTTGAAAACATATGCTTTAATGAAAGACCTGCTGGCACCCGAGAAACCAGCAAGCAAGTCATTTGAGGAGTTGAGCACACTGGTGAGAAACCACCTGAAGCCAGTGAGCAGCCTACACAGGGCCAGACACAGGTTCTACAACTACAGACACTGTGTGGGCCAAAGCATACCCGACTTCGTGGCGGAACTTCGGAGGCTGACTAGTTCATGTGAGTTCCCCGATGAACTAAGGAGAGAAGTACTGAGAGACTTTTTTATTGAAGGAATAGGCCATGCAGGCATATTCCGAAAGCTTATAGAGACTAATAACTTGACTCTAGAGGCAGCAGCACTGGTCGCACAGACGTTCTTGGCAGGCGAAGAAGAAACGAGGCTGATCTATACTTCGGTTACGACAACCAACGAGGCATCGGAACAAGGGGTTCACATTGTGAAACAGACCACTACCCCGACACACAGACAAAGGCAGGAGAGCAGGCCTTCAACAGCAGACAGTGGCACGAGAAGCCATCAAAATCAAGGGCCACATGAACGGCCGATCACACCTCATCAACCCACAATGCGAGCAATCAACAACAGATTGAGAGAAGCTCAAGGGAGATCAGCCAGATGCAACTCATCCTTCGGAAACAATGGAAAGGGTCTGTGTTGTAGATGTGGGGGAAGGCACTCAACCAGGGTGTGTCGATTTCAGCATGCTGTTTGCAGAAACTGCAACTACACAGGGCATCTGGCTCGCATGTGCAGAAAAACAGCAGCTCGGCTGGTATACGAATCAGAAGGGTCAGAAAGCGGACCAGAAGACGGTTGGAACAGTGCACGGAACGCCGAGGTACAGTGGGTTAACACGATCAATATCCACTGTTCTTACACCAAGATGCCTCCAATTATGATGAGGGTTCTACTCAACGGGATACCCGTCAACATGGAACTGGACACGGGGGCCAGTCAATCCCTCATGAGCGTTCAACAATTTGAACAGCTGTGGCCGCACAAAAGCAACAGACCAAAACTCACAAAGGTCGACACCAAACTAAGGACCTATACTAAAGAAATCGTCCCAGTCCTTGGCAGCGCCATGCTCTCAGTCACACACAAAGGGATGGTGCACCGACTTTCCCTGTGGATTGTCCCCGGGGATCTCCTAGCCCTGTTGGGGAGAAGCTGGCTAGCAGAATTTAATTATAAATGGGATGATGTTCACGCCATGTCGTCAGAGGAACAGTTCTAAGCCATTTTGAATACCACTTTCAGCCAGGTGTGGGCACCTTCAAAGGGGCTAAAGTTAGAATCTACATCACACAGAATGCCAGACCAGTCCATCACAAGGCTAGAGCTGTGCCTTATGTGATGAGGGAAAAGATTGAAAACGAACTGGACCGGCTTCTGCGGGAAGGCATAATTTCTCCCATGGAATTCAGCGACTGGGCAAGCCCCATCGTCCCCGTCATGAAGCCAGATGGATCCGTGCGAATCTGTGGGGATTACAAGTCTACCATAAACAGAGTCTCCCTACAGGACCAATACCCGCTGCCCAGAGCAGAGGACCTATTTGCCACGTTGGCTAGAGGAAAACTTTTCTCGAAACTTGACCTCACATCTGCGTATATGACGCAAGAACTAACAGAAGAGTCTAAGCTACTCACCACCATCAACACACATCGAAGCCTTTTTGTGTACAATCGATGCCCATTCGGCATCAGGTCGGCAGCTGCTATATTCCAGCGCAACATGGAGAGTCTACTCAAGTCCATCCCGGGGACGGTTGTGTTTCAAGATGACATACTCATCATGGGCAGGGACACCGATTCTCATCTCCGCAATTTTGAGGAAGTACGAAGTCGATTGGATCAGGCAGGCCTCAGAGTTAAGAAATCCAAGTGTCTGTTTCTCGCACCTGAGGTTGAATTTTTGGGCAGAAGGATTGCTGCTGATGGAATCCGCCCAACCGAATCCAAAACCGAAGCGATTCGCCTGGCACCCAGGCCCCGGAATGTCTCGGAACTGAGCGCCTTTCTCGGGCTACTCAATTACTTTGGGAACTTTATGCAGAACTTGAGCACACTGCTGGAGCCTCCCCATGTGCTACTCAGAAAGGGTTGCGATTGGTTTTGGAGGGATGCCCAAGAACGCACCTTCAATAAGGCACACAACCTTCTATGTTCCAAGAGTGTTTTAGCCTTTTTTGACCCAGGTAAAAAGTTAGTCCTTACGTATGATGTGTCAGCGTATGGGGTCGGGTGCATTTAACAGCACGTCAATGATGCGGGTAAATTGCAGCCCTTTGCGTATGCCTCCAGGTCACTTTCGCGGGCGGAGCGCGGGTACGGTATGGTTGAGAAGGAGGCGCTCGCGTGCGTGTACGGTGTCAAAAAGATGCACCAATACCTTTTCGGGGCCAAGTTTGCATTAGAAACCGACCACAAATCCCTCACTTCCCTATTATTCAGCGGTGAGCACTCATGCTGGCGGCTTACGACTACACGATAAGGCACAGACCAGGCACAGACAACTGTGCCGACGCGCTTAGCAGGCTACCCCTGGTGACCACAGAAGGGTCCGACGAACAGGGCTGTGAGATGGTCATGGCAATCAATGCCTTTCAATCCACAGGTTCGCCCATGACGGCTCGCCAAATCAGAGCCTGGACGACCAGCGACCTCATGTTATCTCTAGTTAAAAGATGCATTTTAACCGGTGACTGGGAAGAAGCTCGTGATGCCTGCCCCGAGGAGGTCGAACCCTTCCATAGGCGCATGCATGAATTCTCACTACAGGCAGACTGCCTGATGTGGGGCAGCCGAGTAGTTATGTCCTTACGAGGCAGGGAGGCGTTTGTCCGGGAGCTCCATCGCGAGCACCCGGGGATCATCCTTATGAAGGCCATAGCCAGACCTCATTTCTGGTGGCCTGGCATTGACACGGACTTGGAGCTATGCGTCCGTTGGTGCCCCATTTGTGCCCAACTCAGTAATGGCCCCAGGGAGGCCCCCCTAAGCCCCTGGCCCGGTCCACCAAACCGTAGTCGCGGGTGCATGTAGACTATGCGGGCCCATTCATGGGCAAAATGTTCCTCGTAGTCGTTGATGCATTTTCAAAATGGATCGAGTGCACCATTTTAAACTCGAGCACCACCTCCACCACTGTGGAGAGCCTTAGAACCATGTTTGCAACGCATGACATTCCTGACATATTGGTCAGTGATAATAGTCCGTGCTTCACCAGCGCAGAATTTCACGATTTTATAGTTGACCACGGTATAAGTCACGTTAAGACGGCACCTTTCAAGCCGCCCTCCAATGGCCAGGCGGAGCGAGCAGTGCAAATCATTAAACAAGGCATGCTCAGAATCCAAGGTCCCATGCTGCAGAGCCGCCTGTCGCGACTGCTGCTGGCATACAGATCTCATCCGCATTCGTTGACTGGGGTTCCCCCCGCACAACTATTGATGAATCGAACCTTAAAGACCAGGCTCTCGTTAATCCTCCCAGACATGCATGAAATTGTTGAGGCTAAGCGTCAAAAGCTAACTGAGTACCATGACCGAAATTCGAGGGGGAGGTGGAATGAGATAGGGGACAAAGTGTTTGTGCTAAACTATGGCCGGGGTCCCAAATGGCTTGCAGGGACAGTAACAGACAAAGAGGGAAACAGGCTACTGGTTGTACAAATGGACAATAGCCAAACCTGCTGGAGGCATGTAGACCAAGTAAAAAGTAGATTCACTGATAACACTGAAGAACCAGAGGCAGAGTACAATGTGGAACTCACACCACACCTGGTGGACAGACAGGTGGAACAACCTGAGGAAAGGGCAGTCTCAACAGACAGCCCAGGCGAGATACCAGCAATCACACCAAACGAAGAACAGGCACCAAGGCAAACAACTGAACCACAACTAAGACGCTCCACGCGAGAGCGCAGACCACCTGAGAGACTGAATCTATAAAGGCAATAAGACCATGGGGGAGGGTGATGTCATGTATTTCACATTACTGTATATAACTGTATCTTACCATGCTATACATGACTGTAACTGGATATGACCTATAACAATAAGCATACCTTATCACCAGGGGTGCACTTGCAGGAGACAGTCCATACCTGTCCCACTGAGGTATATAAAGGGAGGTCTCAGGCAAGTGCAGCACTGAAGAGCTGGAATTAAAGGTCCTGAGTGACCTTGACTTCAGCATGTGTCTTGTGTAAGTCAGTACATTAGAGTCAGGACTTAACAGTGGCAGGAATATTTTACGACATAGGTTTGAATAAATGGTGATGGTAATTGATACAGAACGAGCAAAGTGAAGGTCGTATAAAGTGATAAGCACATAATGATAGCCCAACTTATACTTCCTCCGATCACAGTCATCCGACGGAACAAAAGACAAAATCCAGTGAACATGTTCTTTAAAGCAGACATCTAAAATCCTGCAGTGGTAGATAATGAAAATATTGTTATAGCTGCAATCTTGGACCGATTTGATTGCTTGTTCTGTTTTTATAGACCTATTTGTGACAGTCTTTAGCAAATGATGCTCTGCACTAAGCATTGATTTTATTGTCCGAGAATTTGATGTCATTGCAATATTGCCATAGGTTGTGATAATTTGAACTTCAATGACAAAATGTGCTGGGGTTTTCATTAATTTAGCCAAGTATGTTAATAAAACAACATTTAGGCCCCGAAATTGTCCTTCGCCCCAATAGGGGGCAGTAACTGTCCTGGGCCGGGACTTAATTTGCCCAGCCTGGAAATCTGGTCCCCGATATGGAATTGAGCCGTGCGCCCCTCAAAAGGAAATGTAGAGCTGTCTCCGGTGCTCCACTTCCTTTGAGAGGCACTCCAGGAGTGGATGCGCAGCGCTGAGCCCAGAGCTGTGCTACGCAGATACTCCGCATAGTGCTGACATGCTACAACACTCCTCCCCTTCAATTAATGGAGAGGGCCACTGTGCACTCTGCGGGCCCTTTGATGGCCACCACTGGGCCACCAGGGAGACAATCGACCAGGCCAACAGCATGACACCCAAAGCAGAGTGCCGGGCTGCACAATGGTAGCCCAGTCGATGCGAGGGCCGCCATTGTCGGGCCGACAAATAAAAATGGCGACCCGAGGCGCTAAAGGCATTCCCTTTAAGGGGCGCCCCGGCGGCGGTGGTCCATCAGCTTCGCAACCTGCAACCCGCGAAGTTGCCGTTGACAGCAATTTCCCGCGCATGGCACAAAGGGGTCGGTGTGCGGTCGCCACACACGGCGATGACGTTATCGCAGGTTGCACGCCAGCCTGGGGCACTAATAATGGAGTGCAGCGCTGCCGGGACAGCGCCTCCAAAACCTTCAGGACAATTTTGCCAGAGCCTCCCCCGGGCAAAAGCGACATTGCGCCCCGTTAGCACCCGCTGGGGACACTAACAAGGCCTTAAAAATGAGTAATTTCTGTCCCTCGATGTCTTCATAAAAGCTACAAGGGATATTTTTTAAACATAAATTAGCTGATAAATTACTTAGGCAATATTAGCATGCAAAGCTTAACACATCCATATAACGCTAATGTTGCAAACAGTAGATTTTGTTTTATTTCTAGATTTGAGGTTAGGTTGCCAAGATTCAGTGACTGAGTGTGGCCCTAACTAAATTAAAGTGCATTAGGGATTCACTGTGGCGACTTGTGTTGGGTTATAGATTGTGACTGGCTTTTTAAAATATAATTCCAGGCCTATCTGAATACGTTACACACAAAGTAACAAGAATTAATCGACCTGAAACGTTAACTGTGTTTCTCTCTCTGGAGATGCTGCCTGTTCTGCTGAGTATTTCCAGCATTTTCTGTTTTTATTTAAGAATTCTCGAGATGTGGGCATCGCTGGCAAGGCTGGCATTTATTGCCCAGCCCTCATTACCCTGAGAAGACTCATTCGGTCCTAATCCGCTTCAGAGGAGAACTAAGAGTGAACCACATTGGTTTGGGACTGGAGTTACATGTAGGTCAGACCGGTATGTCTGGCTTTCTTCCCTGAAGGATGTTAGTAAACCAGTGAGTTCTTATGATCCAACAGCTTCATGATCACTTTTGCTGAAGCTAGATTTTTTAAACTGAATTCAAATTCTCAAACTGCCATGGCTGGATTTGAATTCAGGTTCTCTGGACTATTAGTTCAGTTATATAACCAGTAATATACCGTACCCCAGACTACTAGTGAAAACAAACTGACTTCACAGACAAAGTAATACATTTGTCAATCAGCTCAGGCAGCACCTGTGGAGAGAGAAACAGAGTTAACGTTTCAGGTCGATGACCCTTCGTCAGAACCTGACGAACGGAAATGCTGGGGCTGAAATTCCAGTCGGAGGCTTCCCGTGGGCAACTGCCTCCGACCTGAGATATTTCTACGAATTTATCTGTTGGTCCCGGAGGAGCCTGGCGATTCCGGTGGGGAGGCCTTCTCTTCCCGCGCTGCGAAGCACGCTCCCGTCCTCCAGGTTCCCACGCAGAAGATGCAGTCATGCGTGACTGCACAACTAATCAGGTAAAGTATTCCACAGCTTTCTCATTAATAGCAATGAGAACTCAGGGCCAGACTTTCAGCTTCATTGTCAGCGATTTTTTTTCAGCGTTACAGTTGGTTTTCCACCAGGCGAGAGTTTCCAGGTAAGTTTTTTGAACGTTATCGTCCACATCTGAATTTGCCCGCCGGGACCAAACCGCCCACGTGCAATGCCGAGAACAACCACCAGGGCATAAGTTTGGGCTCAATCGCCGACGTCGAAATCGCCAAGTGACCCGCCTTGTAAAAGCTGCTTTTACAGGGCGGTAAGGGGGAGACCCTGCAACGAAAAGTAAGTTAAAGCTTAGTTAATCATTTATTTTTAAATTTAACACGGTGATTGTGGTTAAAATTGTCTTGGGAATGGTTTGTACGTGCTTATTTTTTTTAATGAAAATTTTTCTGTTAAGTTTTCCCCCTCCCATCTAACCGCAGCCTCGGTCTAAGTTTCACTACGCACCGTCCATTCCGGGAACGACCGCCTATTTGTCTAACTTTGTACTTACTCGCTGAGAAAACCCCCAAGAATGAGTGTGCAACGCCCATTTTCTCGCCCGGCAATCAGTTCTACTTACTTTTACCTTCAAAATGAAAATTCTCAACAGCTTTTTTCGCCGAACGTCATCAGTCCTTCGGGCGTTGAAGGCCTTTATGGAAAGTCTGACCCTCAGTATCTACGAGTTCTCGTATTGCTATTAATGAGGGGAAAAAAACAAAGACACTAAACACATGTAATAAAAAATAAAAAACACACCTTACGTAATTAAAATTAATTGAAATTAAAGTTAATAAATATCTTAGAGAAATTATTTTTGCGATTTTGTAAAAAGCTTTTTAATTATGGTTAAAAATAAATGTAACGTAGTGGGCAGGGTTTTTAAAAATAATATGTGTTTTTTAATTTCATTTTATTATATTTTTGTATGTTTTTAAACTCTTACACCTGTAAAAGTTGGCTAAGCGCCTGCTTTTATCAGGCGCAAGAATTTTGAAGACATTTGCTGGGCAAGATATGGGTAAATCCTGCAATCTTTCTCTTGCAAATGTCCTCGCTCTCGATATGCCTATCGGCAAAGCTGGTTTTCAGCACATGCGCATTGTATGCTGAAAACCGGTTTTTGCAATGCCTTCCTGGGTCCGTACACACTCAGTTCGGAACCGGGGAGGGCCGAATTTCCAGGCCGTTGACTTTGTTTCGCTCTCCACAGAAGCTGCCCGACCTGCTGAGTATTTCCAGCATTTTCTGTTTTATTTCAGATTCTGCAATATTTTGCTCCTTTTTAAAAATGTGTTAATCGGATTGGCATCGTGATAGGGGTTTTCAAACCCCAAGGCAGGGGTTAACATTTACATTTTTATGAAAGAAATTGGAAGTAAATATAATTCCAAGCAATTATGCAACAATACACCGGCAAAAATAAATGGCAGCACCCGAATAATCTTTCACTTTCTGGCTGTGCTATTAGAAAGATTGACTGGGATGCACCCAACTTCTCCAGTACTCATGTCTGAGAAGAACCTCTTCATATTATGTTCAAGACTTTGGACATAATAATTCAAGGTCCTTGTAGGGAGCTGTGGCTCAATGGAAGCCCTCTCACTTCTGAGTCAGAAAGTTGTGGGTTCAAGCTCCACTCCAGTACTTAAACATAGAAACATAGAAAATAGGTGCAGGAGCAGGCCATTCAGCCCTTCTAGCCTGCACCGCCATTCAATGAGTTCATGGCTGAACATGAAATTTCAGTACCCCCTTCCTACTTGAGCATATAATCAAGGCTGACACATCCAGTGTAATAGTGAGGGAGTGCTGCACTGTCAGAGGTGCTGTCTTTTGGATGAGACGTTAAACCAAGGTCCCGCTTGCTCTCTCAGGTGGACATAAACTATGTCCAAGCATGCAGTTAATGAATAGGGTGGGTAGTGCTGGTTGCACCCCTGACTCATGATAATGAGGCCCAGACATGAATTTAACCAAATAACGAGGAGCGGGACATATTTTCGGGCTGCGGTCGACTTTCTGGGCTATTTGGTCTTTCTGCATTATTGGCACGTTTGTGCAAAAAACAGCCATGGCACTATTTCGAGGAAAAGTAGGGGCGTTCTCCTTGCTTATTTATCCCTTAACCAACAGCACTAAAACAGATTATCTGTTCTCGTTATCAAATTGCTGTTTTTGGGAGCTTGCTGTGTGTAAATTGACTGCAATGTTTCCTACATTGTTACACTGACTTCAAAAAGTAATTAATTGATTGTGAAGCACCTGAGACGTCCTGAGGTCGGGAAAGGCACCATATAAATGCAAGTCTTTATTTCTTATAACATTCAGCCACTGTATTTATGGGTTATACTTCTTGATTTAAGGTCTCACTGTTATTGTCTGCTTTTTATATTGTTCGTTGTATTACAAGCTATTTTATCGGGGCTTGTCATCTGCACAAGATCAGTCAACCATTGCTGCACACCTGGTGAGAAAGTGTATTCCAACACTGCGGCAAAGTATTGTTTTTTGCTGACATAACCCAAACAGAACTTTGCTCCAAGGCACATTTTTGGCCATAAATGTAAAAGAACTGAGCTAGTCTCAAACGATTAGAAAATTCACTGCTTCTAAACTTATCAGGAACAACTCCATTACACATGGAAACTAATCGATTTAGTTTCCCACATCTTCAACAAACTGCTTCAGGCATTTGAAGTGGATCAAATAGATTCAGTGGAGAATTATTGTGATTTGCGTTGGTATAAACTGAGCATTCCCACTATATTTTTGGGCCTGGTTTAATACCCTATTGCTTCTCATGTTCTCCTCGCTTTATATATATGGGAACGGTAGCATAGTGGTAACACCACTAGACTATTAATCCAGAGGCCTGGACGAATGATCCAGAGGCATGAGTACAAACCCCACCATGGCAGCTGGGGAATTTAAATTCAGTCAATTAAATAAATCTGGAATTAAAAAGCTAATATCAGTAATGGTGACCATGAAACTACCAGATTGTCATAAAAACCCATCTGGTTCCTGTAGGGAAGGAAATCTGCCAGCCTGGTCAAAATGTGACTCCAGACCCACAGCAATGTGGTTGACTCTTAACTGCCATCTGAAATGGTTTAGCAAGCCGCTCAGTTGTACACAACCGCGTCGAAAAACAATAAGAATAAAACTGGACGGACCACCCAGCATCGACAGCGACCTCCGCACCGGCTACAGACACAATGATGGCACACCCAGCTCAGTCAACCCTGCAAAGTCCTTTTCCCCAACATCCGGGGACTTATGCCAAAATTGGGAGAGCTGTCCCACAAACTAGTGTAGCAACA
The DNA here is from genome assembly GCF_044704955.1 of Pristiophorus japonicus. Taxonomy (NCBI): domain Eukaryota; kingdom Metazoa; phylum Chordata; class Chondrichthyes; family Pristiophoridae; genus Pristiophorus; species Pristiophorus japonicus. The sequence continues at coordinate 31,993,646 of NC_091981.1, read as the reverse complement.
GCTTGACAGAATCATACCTTTCAGCCAATGTCCCAGACTCGTCCATCATCATCCCTGGGTATGTCCTTTCCCACCAGCAGGACAGACCCATCATAGGTGGCAGCACAGTGGTAGGCAGTCAGGAGCGAGTGGCCTTGGGAGTCCTCAACATTGACTCTGGACCCCAAGAAGTCTCTTACTGATTACCATCTACTGCCCTCCCTCAGGTGATGAATCAGTCCTCCTCCATGCTGAACACCACTTGGAAGAAGCACTGAGAGTAGCAAGGGCACAGAATGTACTCTGGATGGGGGACGTCAATGTCCATCATCAAGAGTGGCTCGGTAGCACCACTACTGGCCGAGTCCTGAAGGACATAACTGCCAGACTGGGCCTGCAACAGGTGGTGAGAGGACCAACTCGAGGGAAAAGCATACTTGACCTCGTCCTCACCAATCTACCTGTCTCAGATGCATCTGTCCATGACAGCATTGGTAGCAGTGAACACCACACGTTGTGGAGACGAAGTCATATCTTCACACTGAGGACACCATCCATCATGTTGTGTGACACTAACACCGTATTTAATGGGATAGATTCAGAACAGACCTAGCAGCTCAAAACTGGGCATCAATGAGGTGTTGTGGGGCAGTAGCAGAATTGTATTCCACCACAATCTTTAACCTCATTGCCCGGCATATCCCTCACTCTACCATTACCACCAAGCCAGGGGAACAACCTTGGTTCAATGAGGAGTGCATAAGAATATGTCAGGAGCAGCAGCAGGTGTACCTACAAATGAGGTGCCAACCTGCGGATGCTGCAACACAGAACTACATACATGCTTAAAAGCAGAAGCATCATACTATAGACATACTAAGCGATCCCACAATCAATGGATCAGATTAAAGATCTGTAGTCCTACATAAGAACATAAGAATTAGGAACAGGAGTAGGCCATCTAGCCCCTCAAGCCTGCTCCGCCATTCAACAAGATCATGGCTGATCTGGCCGTGGACTCAGCTCCACTTACCCACCCGCTCCCCATAACCCTTAATTCCCTTATTGGTTAAAAATCTATCTATCTGTGATTTGAATACATTCAATGAGCTAGCCTCAACTGCTTCCTTCGGCAGAGAATTCCACAGATTCACAACCCTCTGGGAGAAGAAATTCCTTCTCAACTCGGTTTTAAATTGGCTCCCCCGTATTTTGAGGCTGTGCCCCCTAGTTCTAGCCTCCCCTACCAGTGGAAACAATCTCTCTGCCTCTATCTTGTCTATCCCTTTCATTATTTTAAATGTTTCTATAAGATCACCCCTCATCCTTCTGAACTCCAACGAGTAAAGACCCAGTCTACTCAATCTATCATCATAAGGTAACCCCCTCATCTCCGGCATCAGCCTAGTGAATCGTCTCTGTACCCATTCCAAAGCTAGTATATCCTTCCTTAAGAAAGGTGACCAAAACTGCACGCAGTACTCCAGGTACGGCCACACCAATACCCTATATAATTGCAGCAGGACCTCCCTGCTTTTGTACTCCATCCCTCTCGCAATGAAGGCCAACATTCCATTCGCCTTCCTGATTACCTGCTGCACCTGCAAACTAACTTTTTGGGATTCATGCACAAGGAACCTCACATCTCTCTGAACCACAGCATGATGTAATTTCTCCCCATTCAAATAATATTCCCTTTTACTGTTTTTTTCCCCAAGATGGATGACCTCACATTTTCTGACATCGTATTCCATCTGCCAAATCTTAGCCTATTCGCTTAACCTATCTAAATCTCTTTGCAGCCTCTCTGTGTCCTCTGCACAACCCGCTTTCCCACTAATCTTTGTGTCATCTGCAAATTTTGTTATATTACACTCTGTCCCCTCTTCCAGGTCATCTATGTATATTGTAAACAGTTGTGGTCCCAGCACCGATCCCTGTGGCACACCATTAACCACCGATTTCCAACCCGAAAAGGACCCATTTATCCCGACTCTCTGCTTTCTGTTAGCTAGCCAATTCTCTACCCTTGCTGATACATTTCCTCTGACTCCGCGTACCTTTATCTTCTGCAGTAACCTTTTGTGTGGCACCTTATCGAATGCCTTTTGGAAATCTAAATACACCACATCTATCGGTACACCTCTATCCACCATGCTCGTTATATCCTCAAAGAATTCCAGTAAATTAGTTCAACATGATTTCCCCTTCATGAATCCATCTTGTGTCTGCTTGATTGCACTATTCCTATCTAGATGTCCCGCTATTTCTTCCTTAATGATAGCTTCAAGCATTTTCCCCACTACAGATGTTAAACTAACCGGCCTATAGTTACCTGCCTTTTGTCTGCCCCATTTTTTAAACAGAGGCGTTACATTAGCTGCTTTCCAATCCACTGGTACCTCCCCAGAGTCCAGAGAATTTTGGTAGATTATAACGAATGCATCTGCTATAACTTCCGCCATCTCTTTTAATACCCTAGGATGCATTTCATCAGGACCATGGGACTTGTCTACCTTGAGTCCCATTAGCCTGTCCAGCACTACCCGCCTAGTGATAGTAATTATCTCAAGGTCCTCCCTTCCCACATTCCCGTGACCAGCAATTTTTGGCATGATTTTTGTGTCTTCCACTGTGAAGACCGAAGCAAAATAATTGTTTAAGGTCTCAGCCATTTCCACATTTCCCATTATTAAATCCCCCTTCTCATCTTCTAAGGGACCAACATTTACGTTAGTCACTCTTTTCCGTTTTATATATCGGTAAAAGCTTTTACTATCTGTTTTTATGTTTTGCGCAAGTTTACTTTCGTAATCTATCTTTCCTTTCTTTATTGCTTTCTTAGTCATTCTTTGCTGTTGTTTAAAATTTTCCCAATCTGCTAGTTTCCCACTAACCTTGGCCACCTTATACGCATTGGTTTTTAATTTGATACTCTCCTTTATTTCCTTGGTTATCCACGGCTGGTTATCCCTTCTCTTACTGCCCTTCTTTTTCACTGGATTATATTTTTGTTGAGCACGATGAAAGAGCTCCTTAAAAGTCCTCCACTGTTCCTCAATTTGCCACCGTTTAGTCTGTGTTTCCAGTCTACTTTAGCCAACTCTGCCCTCATCCCACTGTAATCCCCTTTGTTTAAGCATAGTACGCTCGTTTGAGACACTACTTCCTCACCCTCAATCTGTATTACAAATTCAATCATACTGTGATCACTCATTCCAAGAGGATCTTTTACTCGGAGATCGTTTATTATTCCTGTCTCATTGCACAGGACCAGATCTAAGATAGCTTGCTCCCTTGTAGGTTCTCTAACATACTGTTCTAAGAAACAATCCCGTATGCATTCGATGAATTCCTCCTCAAGGCTACCCCATGCGATTTGATTTGACCAATCGATATGTAGGTTAAAATCCCCCATGATTACTGCCGTTCCTTTTTCACATGCCTCCATTATTCCCTTGATTATTGCCCGCCCCACCGTGAAGTTATTATTTGGGGGCCTACAAACTACGCCCACCAGTGACTTTTTCCCCTTACTATCTCTAATCTCCACCCACAATGATTCAACATTTTGTTCATTAGAGCCAATATCGTCTCTCACAACTGCCCTGATATCTTCCTTTATGAACAGAGCTACCCCACCTCCTTTCCCTTCTTGTCTATCTTTCCGAATTGTCAGATACCCCTGTATGTTTAATTCCCAATCTTGGCCCCCCCTGCAACCACGTTTCTGTAATGGCCACCAAATCATACCCATTTGTAATTATTTGTGCCGACAACTCATTTACTTTATTTCGAATGCTGCGTGCGTTTAGGTAGAGTGTTTAAATACTAGTTTTTAAACCATGATTTTTAGTTTTGACCCCTCCTGCAGCCCCTTTATATTCATACATATTGTCCCTTCCTATCACCTTGTGGTATACACTTACCCCAGTGCTACTCTGCTCTTTTGCCTCCTGCCTTTTGCATTCTTTCTTAGGGTCCTGTTCATCTGAGCTCTCACCCACTCTAACTAGCTCAGAGCCCTCTCCTGGGTTCTGAATACTCCTTGCATTGAGGCACCGAGCTTTCATGCTTGCCTTTTTATTACACTTTGACCCTTTAGAATTTTGCTGTACAGTGGCCCTTTTTGTTTTTTGCCTTTGGGTTTCTCTGCCCTCCACTTTTACTCATCTACTTTTTATCTTTTGCTTTTGTCTCCATTTTGTTTCCCTCTGTCTCCCTGCATTGGTTCCCATCCCCCTGCCATATTAGTTTTACTCCTCCCCAAACGCACCAGCAAACACTCTCCCTTGGACATTGGTTCCGGTCCTGCCCAGGTGCAGACCGTCCAGTTTGTACTGGTCCCACCTCCCCCAGAACCGGTTCCAATGCCCCAGGAATTTGAATCCCTCCCTGCTGCACCACTGCTCAAGCCATGTATTCATCTGCGCTATCCTGCGATTCCTACTCTGACAAGCACGTGGCACTGGTAGCAATCCCGAGATTACTACTTTTGAGGTCCTACGTTTTAATTTAGCTCCTAGCTCCTTAAATTCGTCTTGTAGGACCTCATCCCTTTTTTTACCTATAGCATTGGTACCAATTTGCACCACGACAACTGGCTGTTCACACTTCCTTTTCAGAATGTCCTGCACCCGCTCCGAGACATCCTTGACCCTTGCACCAGGGAGGTAACAAACCATCCTGGAGTCTCGGTTGCGGCCGCAGAAACACCTATCTATTCCCCTTACAATTGAATCCCCTATCACTATCGCTCTCCCACTCTTTTTCCTGCCCTCCTGTGCAACAGAGCCAGCCACGGTGCCATGAACTTGGCTGCTGCTGCCCTTTCCTGATGAGTCATCCCCCTCAACAGTACTCAAAGCGGTGTATCTGTTTTGCAGGGGATGACCGCAGGGGCCCCTGCACTCCCTTCCTTGCACTGCTCTTCCTGCTGGTCTTCCATTCCCTAACTGCCGTGGACCCTTCACCTGCGGTAAGACCAGCTCGCTACACGTGCTACTCATGTCATTCTCAGCATTGTGGATGCTCCAAAGTAAATCCACCCTCAGCTCCAATTCCGCAACGCGGACCGTCAGGAGCTGGAGGTGGATACACTTCCTGCACACGTAGTCATCAGGGACACCGGAGACGTCCCTGATTTCCCACATAGTACAGGAGGAGCATAACACTTGTTCGAGCTCGCCTGCCATGACTTAACCCTTAGATTAACTTAAATTGGCAACAACTGTGCTAAAAGTTACTCACTGATATAGAAGAGAAAAAAGAAAAACTACTTATCAGTCACCAGCCAATCACTTACCCCCTTGCCACATCCAGTCGTGAATGGTGGTGGACCATTAAACAACTAACGTGAAAAGGAGGCTCCATGAATATCCCTATCCTCAATGATAGTGGAGCCCAGCATATAAGTGCAAAAGACAAGACTGAAGTGTTTATATTCACCTGCAACCAGAAGTGCTCAGTGGATGATCCATATCGGCCTCCTCCTGAGGTTCCCACCATCACAGAAGCCAGTCTTCAGCCAATTCGGTTCACTCCACATGATATCAAGAAACAGCTGAGCACACTGGATACAGCAAAGGCTATGGGCCCCGACAACATCCCGGCTCTTGTGCTCCAGACCTAGCTGTGCCTCTAGCCAAGCTCTTTCAGTACAGCTAAAATACTGGCATCTATCTGACAATGTGGAAAACTGCCCAGGTATGTCCTGTCCACAAAAAGCAGGACAAATCCAATCCGGCCAATTACCACTCCATCAGTCTACTCTCAATCATCAGCAAAGTGACTGAAGGTGTCATCAACAGTGCTATTATGCGGCACTCACTCACCAATAACCTGCTCACTGATGCTCAGTTCGGGTTCCACCAGGACCACTCAGCTCAAGACCTCATTGCAGCCTTGGTCCAAACATGGACAAAGGAGATGAATTCCAGAGGTGAGGTGAGAGTGACATTTAGGCAGCATTTGACCAAGTGTGGCACCAAGGAGCCCTAGTAAAACTGAAGTCAATGGGAATCAAGGAGAAAACTCTTCACTGGCTGGAGTCATACCTAGCACAAAGGAAGATGGTTGTGGTGGTTGAAGGTCAATCATCTCAGCCCCAGGACATTGCTGCAGGAGTTCCTCAGGGCAGTGTCCTCGGCCCAACCATCTTCAGCTGTTTCATCAATGACCTTGTATCCATCATAAGATCAGAAGTGGGGATGTTCGCTGATGACTACTCAGTGTTCAGTACCATTCGCAACTCCTCAGATAATAAAGCAGTCCTTGCCTGAATGAAGCAAGACCTGGATGATATTCAGGCTTGGGCTGATAAGTAGCAAGGCAATGACTATCTCCAACAAGCGAGAGTCTAACCACCGCCTCTTGACATTCTACAGCATTACCATCGCCGAATCCCCCACTGTCAACATCTTGGGGGTCACCAATGACGAGAAACTTAACTGGACCAACTACATAAATACTGTGGCAGCAAGAGCAGGTCAGAGACTGGGTATTCTGGGGCGAGTGTCTCACCTCCAGACAGCCCAAAGCCATTCCACCATCTACAAGGTGCAAATCAGGAGTGTGATGGAATACTCTCCATTTGCCTGGATGAGTGCAGCTCCGACAACACTCAAGAAGCTCAACACCACCCAGGACAAAGCAGACCGCTTGATTGGCAATCCATCCCCCACCTTAAACATTCACTCCTTCCATCATCGACGTACCGTGGCTCGAGGGGCCATATGGCCTACTCCTGTTCCTATTTCTTATGTTCTTATGTTCTTATCTGGTGGAATGGCCTTCATCACCAAATCACACCTCTGTTCTTATGTTCCCCACCACAAACTCCATTCCCTAGCCACTGACTCCGTCTCTCTCCCAACTTCTGTTGAGGCTGAACCAGACTGTTTGCAACCTTGGTGTCATATTTGACTCTGAAATGAGCTTTTGATCACATATCCACAGCATAACTAAGACCGCCTTTTTCCACCTCAATAACATCACCCATCTCCGCCCTTGCCTCAGCTCATCCGCTGCCGAAGCCCTCATCCATGCCTTTGTTACCTCTAGACTTGACTATTCCAATGCACTCATGGCTGGCCTCCCACATTCTACCCTACATAAACTAGTGGTGATCCAAAATTCGGCTGCCTGTGTCCTAACTCGCACTAAGTCCCACTTACCCCATCACCCGTGTGCTCATTGATCTACATTGGCTTCCGGTTAAGCAATGCCTCGATTTCAAAATTTTCATTCTTATTTTCAAATCCCTCCATGGCCTCGCCCCTCCCTATCTCTGGAATCTCCTCCAGACCCACAACCCCCCGAAAATGTCTGCGCTCCTCTAATTCTGCCCTGTTGAGCATCCCTGATTATAATCGCTCAACCATTGTTGGCTGTGCCTTCTGTTGCCTAGGCCCCAAGCTCTGGAACTCCCTCCCTAAACCTCTCCGCTTCTCTACCTCTCTTTCCTCCTTCAAGGCGCTCCTTAAAACATACCTCTTTGACCAAGCTTTTGGTCACCTGCGCTAATTTCTACGTCTGTGGCTCGGTGTCACATTTTTTATCTCGTAATACTCCTGTGAAGGGCCTTGGGATGTTTCACTATGCTAAAGGTGCTATATAAATGCAAGTTGTTATTGTTGCTGCCCAGTCCTTTAAAACCAAAAGTCCCCAAATTCTTCGATTGAGCAAGAAAACAAGTCACTTTGTTGATAAGAAGCAGACTTTAATTTCCACCAGCTACAGCAGCAGAGAATGATGTTGCCATCCTCACTGCGACATGGGACTAATTAGAAAGAGCATGAGTTGGAGATTTTCATTAATAAATTCATGAAAAAGAACAAAAAAAATTTAAATAGAGGTTTAAAAAGACCATATTTGACTATATCAGGTGTCTGTGAAACAAATTGCCCCAAAATAGATTAAGCTCCCTAGCAGAAGGATTTAAAGATTGCAGGGAGTTACTTAATGACACAAAATGGGTGTCAAAGGAAAAACTATCTCATTAATAAAGGGCTGCAAAGCAAGCACAGAGATGATAATTACTTTCACCACAGAATGAAAAATGGCCACCCAGATCCATCTGAGCACGAAGAAATGTGCTCACTGAATCAACAGATTCTGGTATGCAATCTTTTTTTATATTTTACATTATCATTGTCGTTGATTTTAAGTACATAAAGGTTTTGAGAATATCCATCACACTCTAGACATTGCATTCCAGGTATTATACATTATATAATACCATCAACAACTGAAAGGTTTTTTTTAAAGCATACAAAATTAAGAAGAAAGTTAATTATTTTCTGCTGCTTTTCTGACCTTGAGATAACCTGGAATGGTTGTTGACATAATGAGGTGTTTTAGGTGGCCATCAGGGATGTCTGGAAAATTGTCCGACCCCAATTTTGTTGGTCTCTAAAATATGGCCTTGTTGTGCCCATTTTATGAGCACAACACAATCCAATTTCTACCGCAATATTTTCCCCTTAATTATCTACTTTTTCCATCATTTTGCTGTGTGGAAAAGCTGGGCTTTGAGGTCAGCTGGGCAGTGCGAATACTTGAGTAGTACTATCTTCCTTTAGCCGTTACTTTCTGCACGCAACTGGCTTTTCATGTATGTGGGTTGGTGCTGATCAGCAGCAGCTGACCAGCGCCAACCGACCTGGGAATTCGGGAGGCCAAGAGTCTGAGGAGCAGGAGGACAGGAGGTAGGTGAGGAATTCACTTCTGACGAGGATCGGAGAGTCAGAGAATTGGAGGAACGGGCAGTTTAAAAAGAGTGGGAGCCGGAGAGGAGCGGGCAGTTTAAAAAGAACGGGAGCCGGAGAGTCGGAAGAGTGGGCAGTTTAAAAAGAGCGGGAGCCGGAGAGAAGGAGGAGCAGTTTAAAAAGAGCGGGAGCCGGAGAGTCGGAGGAGCGAGCAGTTTAAAAAGAGCGGGAGCCGGACGAGCGGAGGAAGTCGGAGCGGAGCAGGTCAGGAGCAGCGAGGCCCATAAAAGGGGGCCCAGCAGTCAGAGGAGGTCAGCTGGTACAGGGGCAGGGGTAGAAGGTAAACAAAGAAGTAAAAAGAAATCGAAGTGTGAAGTCACAGCCAAGCGGGTAAGTGATTGGCTGGTGGATTGGTGAGTATTTAATCTTTTTCTTTTCCTTTTATGATCAGTAAGAAACCTTTGGCATTGTTAACAATTAGGTTAATTTAAGGGTTAAGCCATGGCAGGAGAGCCTAGACCCATGTCATGTTCCTCGTCAGCTATATGGGAAGTCAGGGACGCTTCCAGTGTCCCTAACAACTATATGTGAAGGAAGTGTATCCAGCTACAGCTCCCAACATACCGCATTGTGGTACTGGAGCTGCGCATGGATTCACTCTGGAGCATCTGCGATGCTGAGGATGTCATGAATAGCACGTTTAGTGAGTTGGTCACACCGAAGGTAAAGGTTACACAGCCAGATAGGGAATGGGTGACCATCAGGCAGAACAGTGGAAGGAAGGTAGTGCAGGGGTCCCCTGAGGTCATCTCCCTCCAAAACAGATACACCTCCTTGGGTACTGTTGGGGGATATGGCTAATCAGGGAAAGGCAGCAGCAGCCAAGTCCATGGCACCAGGAGGGCAGGAAAAAGATTGGGAGAGCTAAAGTGATAGGGGATTATATTGTAAGGGGAATAGATAGGTGTTTCTGTGGCCGCAAATGAGACTCCAGGATGGTATGTTGCCTCCCTGGTGCAAGGGTCAAGGATGTCTCAGAGCGGCTGCAGCACATTCTGAAGGGGGAGGGTGAACAGCCAGCTGTCATGGTTCATGTAGGTACCAACGATACAGGTACAAAATGAGATGAGGTCCTACAAGCTGAATTTAGGGAGCTAGGAGTTAAATTAAAAAGTAGGACCTCAAAGGTAGTAATCTCAGGATTGCTACCAGTGCCACGTGCTAGTCAGATTAAGAATCGCAGGATAGCTCAGATGAATACGTGGTTTGAGGAATGGTGCAAGGGAGAGGAATTCAAATTCCTGGGACATTGGAACCGGTTCTGGAGGAGGTGGGAGCAGTACAAACCGGACGGTCGGCACCTGGGCAGAACTGGAACCAATATCCTAGGTGGAGTGTTTGCTAGTGCTGTTGGGGAGGGTTTAAACTAAAAAGTCAGGGGGATGGGAATCTATGCAGGGAGGCAGAGGGAAGTAAAAAGGGAGCAGAAACAAAAGGTAGGAAGGAGAAAAGCAAGAGTGGAGGGCAGAGAAATCAAGGGCAAAAATCAAAAAGGGCCACATTACAAAATAATTCTAAAAGGACAAAGCGTGTTAGAAAAACAAGCTTGAAGTCTCTGAGTCTCAGTGCGAGGAGCATTCGTAATAAGGTGGATAATTAATTGTGCAGATAGATGTTAACAGATATGATATCATTGGGATTATGGAGACATGGCTCCAAGGTAACCAAGGCTGGGAACTCAACATCCAGGGGTATTCAATATTCAGGAAGGACAGACAGGAAGGAAAAAGAGGTAGGGTCATGTTACTGGTTAAAGAGGAGATTAACGCAATAGTAAGGAAGTACATTAGTGTGGATGATGTGGAATCTATATGGGTAGAGCTTTGAAACACGAAAGGGCAGAAAACGTTAGTGGGAGTTGTGTACAGAACACCAAACAGTAATAATGAGATTGGGGATGGCATCAAACAGGAAATTAGGGACACATCCAATAAGTGTACAGCAGCTATCATGAGTGACTTTAATCTGCATATTGATTGGGCTAACCAAACTGGTAGCAATACTGTTGGGGAGGATTTCCTGGAGTTTATAAGGGATGGTTTTTTAGACTAATATGTCGAGGAATCAACTAGAGAGCAAACCATCCTAGACTGGGTCTTGTGTAACGAGAGAGGATCAACTGGCAATCTGGTCATATGGGGCCCCTTGGGGAAGAGTGACCATAATATGGTAGAATTCTTCATAAAAATGGAGAATGAAACAGTTAATTCAGAGACTAGGGTCCTGAACTTAAAGAAAGGAAACTTTGACTGTATTAGACGTGATTTGGCGAGGATAGACTGGAAAATGATACTTAAAGGGTTGACGGTGGATAGGCAATGGCAGACATTTAAATATCACAACAATTGTACATCCCTGTGTGGCCAAAGAATAAAAAAGAGCAGGTGGCTCAACCGTAGCTAACAAGGGAAATTATGGAAGGTGTTCAATCTAAGGAAGAGGATTATAAATTGGCCAGAAAAAGCAGCAAACCCGAGGACTTGGAGAAATTTAGAATTCAGCAGAGGAGGACAAAGGGTTTAATTAGGAGGGGGGAAATAAAGTATGAGAGTAAGCTTGCAGGGAACATAACAACTGACTGCAAAAGCTTCTATAGATATGTGAAGAGAAAAAGATTAGTGAAGACTAATGTAGGTCCTTTGCAGTCAGAATCAGGGGAATTCATAATGGGGAACAAGGAAATGGCAGACCAAATGAACAAATAGAAATATAGAAACATAGAAAATAGGTGCAGGAGTAGGCCATTCAGCCCTTCGAGCCTGCACCACCATACAATAAGATCATGGCTGATCATTCCCTCAGGACCCCTTTCCTGCTTTCACTCCATACCCCTTGATCCCTTTAGCCGTAAGGGTCATATCTAACTCCCTCTTGAATATATCCAATGAACTGGCATCAACAACTCTCTGCAGCAGGAAATTCCACAGGTTAACAACTCTCTGAGTGAAGAAGTTTCTCCTCATCTCAGTCCTAAATGGCCTACCTCTTATCCTAAGACTATGCCCCCTGGTTCTGGACTTCCCCAACTTCCCGTATCTAACCTGTCCAGTCCCGTCAGAATCTTTTATGTTTCTATGAGATCCCCACTCATACTTCTAAACTCCAGTGAATAAAGGCACAGTTGATCCAGTCTCTCCTCATATGTCAGTCCAGCCATCCCTGGAATCAGTCTGGTGAACCTTCGCTGCACTCCCTCAATAGTAAGAACTTCCTTCCTCAGATTAGGAACTGAACACAGTATTCCAAGTGAGGCCTCACCAAGGCCCGGTACAACTGCAGTAAGACCTCCCTGCTCCTATACTCAAATCCTCCAGCTATGAAGGCCAACATACCATTTGCCTTCTTCACCGCCTGCTGTACCTGCATACCAACTTTCAATGACTGATGTTCCATGACACCCCAGGTCTCGTTGCACCTCCCCTTTTCCTAATCGGCCGCCATTCAGATAATATTCTGCCTTCGTGTTTTTGCCCCCAAAATGGATAACCTCACATTTATCCACATTATACTGCATCTGCCATGCATTTGCCCACTCACCTAACCTGTCCAAGTCGCCCTGCAGTCTCTTAGCATCCTCCTCACAGCTCACACCGACACCCAGTTTAGTGTCATCTGCAAACTTAGAGATATTACGCTCAATTCCTTCATCTAAACCGTTAATGTATATTGTAAAGAGCTGGGGTCCCAGCACTGAGCCCTGCGGCACTCCACTAGTCACTGCCTGCCATTCTGAAAAGGATTCGTTTATCCCGACTCTCTGCTTCCGGTCTGCCAACCAGTTTTCTATCCACGTCAGTACATTACCCCCAATACCATTGGCTTTGATTTTGCACACTAATCTCTTGTGCGGGACCTTGTCAAAAGCCTTTTGAAAGTCCAAGTACACCACATCCACTGGTTCTCCCTTGTCCACTCTACTAGTTACATCCTCAAAAAATTTCAGAAGATTCATCAAGCATGATATCTCTTTCATAAATCCATGCTGACTTGGACCGATCCTGTCACTGCTTTCCAAAAGCGCTGCTATTTCATACCTAATGATTGATTCCAGCATTTTACCCACTACTGATGTCAGGTTAACCAATCTATAATTACCCATTTTCTCTCTCCCTCCCTTTTTAAAAAGTGGTGTTACATTAGCTACCCTCCAGTCCATAGGAACTGATCCAGAGTCGATAGACTGTTGGAAAATGATCACAAATGCATCCACTATTTCTAGGGCCACTTCCTTAAGTACTCTAGGATGCAGACTATCAGGTCCCGGGGATTTATCGGCCTTCAATCACATCAATTTCCCAAACACAATTTCCTGCCTAATAAGCATTTCCTTCAGTTCCTCCTTCTCACCAGACCCACTGTCCCCTAGTACATTCAGAAGGTTATTTGTGTCTTCTTTCGTGAAGACAGAACCAAAGTATTTGTTCAATTGTTCTGTCATTTCTTTGTTCCCCATTATAAATTCACCTGAATCTGACTGCAAGGGACCTATGTTTGTCTTCACGAATCTTTTTCTCTCCACATATTTATAGAAGCTTTTGCAGTCAGTATTTATGTTCCCTGCAAGCTTCCTCTCATACTCTATTTTCCCCCTCTTAATTAAACCCTTACTCCTCCTCTTTTGAATTCTAAATTTCTCCGAGTCCTCAGGTTTGTTGCTCTTTCTAGCCAATTTATATGCCTTTCCCTTGATTTTAACACTATCCTTAATTTCCCTTGTTAGCCACGGTTGAGCCACCTTCCCCATTTTATTTTTACTCCAGACAGGGATAAACAATTGCTGAAGTTCATCCATGTGATCTTTAAATGTTTGCCTTTACTTATCCACTGTCAACCCTTTAAGTATCCTTTGCCAGTCTATTCTAGCCAATTCGCGCCTCATACATTGAAGTTGCCTTTCCTTAAGTTCAGGACCCTAGTTTCCGAATTAACTGTGTCACTCTCCATCTTAATAAAGAATTCTACCATATTATGATCACTCTTCCCCAAGGGGACTCGCATAACAAGATTGCTAATTAGTCCCTTCTCATTACACATCACCCAGTCTAGGATGGCCAGCTCTCTAGTTGGTTCCTCGACGTATTGGTCTAGAAAACCATCCCTAATACACTCCAGGAAATCCTCCTCCACCGCATTGCTATCAGTTTGGTTAGCCCAATCAATATGTAGATTAAAGTCGCCCATGATAACTGCTGTACCTTTATTGCACACATCCCTTATTTCTTGTTTGATGCTGTCCCCAACCTCACGATTACTGTTTGGTGGTCTATACACAACTCCCACTATCATTTTCTGCCCTTTGGTATTCCGCAACTCCACCCATACCGATTCCACATCATCCAGGCTAATGTCCCTCCTTACTATTGCATTAATTTCCTCTTTAACCAGCAACGCCACCCCGCCTCCTTTTCCTCTCTGTCTATCCTTCCTAAATGTTGAATACCTCTGGATGTTGAGTTCCCAGCCTTGGTCACCCTGGGGCCATGTCTCCATGATGCCAATTACATCATATCCGATAACTGCTATCTGCGCAGTTAATTCGTCCACCATATTCAGAATACTCCTCGCATTGAGGCACAGAGCCTTCAGGCTTGTCTTTTTAACACACTTTGCCCCTTTAGAATTTTGATGTTATTGTGTTCCTAACACAGTTGAGACTGCACACAGGGAGGTTAAAGTAACAGTGACCTCAGTCTTTATTAAGACACTCCAGAGTGAGGAACAGGCCTTCGGGGCCGGCTTATATACAGTGCTCCCAAGGGATGCTGGGATCCCTTGGGACTTCAGGGGATGCGCTCCCTGGTGGCGGAACAGATATACAACAGATGTAATGTGGCCCTTTTTGTTTTTTGCCTTGTGTTTCTCTGCCCTCCACTTTTACTATTCTCCTTTCTATCTTTTGCTTCTGCCTTCATTTTATTTCCCTCTGTCTCCCTGCATAGGTTCCCATCCCCCTGCCATATTAGTTTAACTCCTCCCCAACAGTACGAGCAAACACTCCCCCTAGGACATTGGTTCCAATCCTGCCCAGGTGCAGACCGCCCGGTTTGTACTGGCCCCACCTCCCCCAGAACCGGTTCCAATGTCCCAGGAATTTGAATTCCTCCCTTCTGCACCACTCCTCAAGCCACTGAGCTATCCTGCGATTCCTACTCTGACTAGCACATGGCACTGGTAGCAATCCTGACATTACTAGTTTTGAGTCCTACTTTTTAATTTAGCTCCTAGCTCCCTAAATTCATCTGGTAGGACCTCATCCCTTTTTTTACCTATATCGTTGATACCTATATGCACCACGACAACAGGCTGTTCACCCTCCCTTTTCAGAATGTCCTGCACCCGCTCCGAAACATCCTTGACCCTTGCACCAGGGAGGCAACATACCATCCTGGAGTCTCGGTTGCGGCCGCAGAAACGTCTATCTATTCCCCTTACAATTGAATCCCCTATCACTATAGCTCTCCCACTCTTTTTCCTGCCCTCCTGTGCAGCAGAGCCAGCCACGGTGCCATGAACTTGGCTGCTGCTGCTCTCCCCTGATGAGTCATCCCCCTCAACAGTACCCAAAGCAGTGTATCTGCTTTGCAGGGGGATGACCACAGGGGACCCCTGCACTAACTTCCTTGCACTGCTCTTCCTGTTGGTCACCCATCCCCTATCTGGCTGTGCACCTTTAACCTGCGGTAAGACCAACTCTCTAAAGTGCTATTCACGTCATTCTCAGCATCGTGGATGCTCCAGAGTGAATCCACCCGCAGCTCCAGTGCCGCAATGCGGTCCGTCAGGAGCTGGAGGCAGATACACTTCCCGCACATGTAGTCGTCAGGGACACTGGAAGCGTCCCTGACTTCCCACATAGTACAGGAGGAGCATAACATGTGTCCGAGCTCTCCTGCCATGTCTTAACCCTTAGATGAACTTAATTTGGCAACAACAATGCTAAAGGTTACTTACTGATAAAGAAAAGAAAAAATAAAAGCTACTTACCAATCTCCAGCCAATGACTTACCCGCTTGGCTGTGACGTCACCTTTTGATTTCTTTCTACTTCTTTTTTGCCTCCCTGCTGCAGCTGCAGTAGGCATCCCAACTCTGCTGCTCCGCCTCTCTGACGCCTCCTCGACCTCCCGCTGGCACCTCCCAACTGATGGGCCTTTTGTAGGCCTCCCAACTCTGCTGCTCCGCCTTTACGACACCTCCTCGACCTCCTGCTGGCACCTCCCGACTGATGGGCCTTTTGTAGGCCTCCCGAACCTGCTGCTCCGCCTCTCCGATGCCTCCTCAACCTCCCGCTGGCACCTCCCAACTGATACTTTGGTTCAGTCTTCACTAAGGAAGACATGAATAACCTTCCGAAATTACTAAGGGACCAAGGGTCTAGTGAGAAGGGGGAACTGAGGGAAATCCTTTTTAGTCAGAAAATGGTGTTAGGGAAATTGAAGGGACTGAAGGCCGATAAATCCCCAGGGTCTGATAGTCTGCAACCCAGAGTACTTAAGGAAGTGGCCCGAGAAATAGTAGATGCATTGGTGGTCATTTTCCAACATTCCATGGACTCTGGTTCAGTTCCTTTGGATTTGAGGGTAGCTCATTTAACCCCACTTTTTAAAAAAGAAGGGAGAGAGAAAACATGGAAATATAGACCGGTTAACCTGACATCGGTGGTAGGGAAAATGCTGGAATCAATTATTAAAGATATAATAGCAGCGCATTTGGAAAGCAGTGACAGGATTGGTCCAAGTCAGCATGGATTTATGAAAGAGAAATTGTGCTTGACAAATCTCCTTGAGTTTTTTGAGGATGTAACTAGTAGAGTGGATAAGGGAGAACCAGTGGCTGTGGTGTATTTGGACTTTCACAAGGCTTTTGACAAGGTCCCACACAAGAGATTAGTGTGCAAAGTTAAGGCACATTGTATTGGGGGTAATGTATTGATGTGGATAGAGAACTACTTGACAGACAGGAAGCAAAGAGTGGGAATAAACGGGTCCTTTTCAGAATGGCAGGCAGTTACTAGTGGGGTGCCGCAGGGTTCAATGCTGGGACCCCAGCTATTTACAATATACATTAATGATTTAGACGAAGGAATTGAATGTAATATCTCCAAGTTTGCAGATGACATTAAGCTGGGTGGTAGTGTGAGCTGTGAGGAGGATGCTAGGAGGCTGCAGGGGGACTTGGACAGGTTAGGTGAGTGGGCAAATGCATGGCAGATGCAGCATAATGTGGATAAATGTGAGGTTATCCACTTTGGTGGCAAAAACCGGAAGGCAGATTATTATCTGAATGTTGACAGATTATGAAAAGGGAAGGTGCAACGAGACCTGGGTGTCATTGAAGGTAGGCATGCAGGTACAGCAGGCAGTAAAGAATGCAAATAGCATGCTGTCCTTCATAGCTAAGGAATTTGAGTATAGGAGCAGGGAGGTCTTACTGCAGTTGTATGGGCTTTGGTGAGACCACACCTTGAGTATTGTGTGTGTAAAGTCCTTACTCTACAGCATGAAACCACACGAGGCACATTCCAGGGACAAGGCCACTCTGTGACCTTAACTCTTTATTACAGGACTTCAGAAGTGATGACCCTGTGTGGGACCTCCCTTTATATACCTGTGTGATCAGGTAAGGAGTGTCTCCCACAAGTTCACCCCCTGTGGTCAATGTGTGCATCTGAGTTGAGTGTATACAGTAATACAGTGGTGTTACATTGTAGTTACAAACATGACAGAGTGCAATTTTTTTCTCCTAATCTGAGGAAGTACATTCTTGCTATTGAGGCAGTGCAGCGAAGGTTCACCAGATTGATTCCCGGGATGGCAGGACTGACATATGAAGAAAGACTGGATCGACTTGGCTTATATTCACTGGAATTTAGAAAAATGAGAGGGGATCTCATAGAAACATATAAAATTGTGACGGGATTGGACAGATTAGATGCAGGAAGAATGTTCTCGATGTTGGGGAAGTCGAAACCAGGGGTCACAGTCTAAGGATAAGGGGTAAGCCATTTAGGACCGAGATGAGAAGAAACTTCTTCACTCAGAGAATTGTGAACCTGTGGAATTCTCTACCACAGAAAGTTGTTGAGGCCAGTTCGTTAGATATGTTCAAAAGGGAGTTAGATGTGGCCCTTATGGCTAAAGGGATCAAGGGTTATGGAGAGAAAGCAGGAATGGAGTGTGGACATTGCATGATCAGCCATGATCATATTGAATGGTGGTGCAGGCTCGAAGGGCCAAATGGCCTACACCTGCATCTACTTTCTATGATAGAAACTGGGCCTGCTCTTTGACTCATTTTGTGTGTCTAGATGGTGAGATGGTTCTTTTTTAACCTTTTGTGATTTTTTTTTAAAACTATTGGGTCTGGTTGTTTCTTAGTTTTTCTCTGAGTGAGAAAAAGGGTGAAATAAAGGATAGCGATATGGGGCCAGAACCTCCACTTTTGTGCTTATTGCCCAAAAATGGGCGTCATTTCCGGCATGGGTGTTAAAAAGGTTTTTCAGATCGCCGGCTTCTCGCCCATTCTCAAAACACCTAGTTTACGTTTTTGAAAATGGGCGTTAACACGAGCTATGTTATATGGCGGTAGCATTAAATTATTCTGACCTTCTGCCGTAAAGTGTGGCCGTCCTTAGCAATGGCATGGCAACACTCGATTCCTGCGATTCAGGAGGTCAAGAGTCATCCTGACATGCATAGAAGAGGAGACAGAGAGAGAGGGAGCTCAGAGGCACTGAAAGCGTGTGTGGCTGTGGTGTGTGCTTGTTTGGCTGTTGTGGGAGGAACGGCGGAGATTCACCAGCAGCAAAAAGCCTGCTAAGCATCAAGAACATAGTTGGCATCGAGATTTTGTCCAACAAAAAAGATATAACATGGAAGGGATGGAGGAGCCCCTGGAGCTGGTAACCAGGAACACTGCTGGCAGAGGGCTCCCAGTGGTCCCGGAGTGCCTCACTGCACCCCAAGGTGATGCACCCCCATTGGCAACCACATATGAGAGCCAGCAGCAACACTTGCTTATGGTTCAGAGGACGCTCCCACCTCAGGACCATCCTCTCCCGTATCCGTCCAAGCAGCACTTCGGCCATCACCCCCAGCCCACAATGAAGCATCGCCCGAAGACCTTCTCGGCTAGGTGGCTTGGAGTCAAGGGGAAGAGATAGAAGTGGGGAGGAGAAGCCGGTGACGGGGGCGGGGGGGGTGGGGGGGTGCGGGGGGAAGGGTTGGTTTGTACAGAAATACTAATTTCAGACTAATGTTCGGTTTCAAGGTTTTTTACTTCACAAAACCTTGTAGCACATTGGCTCAGATAGCTGCACCATTACACGCTGGTGATTCCTTAACATCAAAGGCTATGATCACACTTTACTTCAATCAACTTAAACTTTAACTGTCACCAAGGTGATGCCCACCATTGAAGTATGACCTGCACACCCAGCAGTGTGTCAGCCTCGTAAATAACATCAACGTTCTTTCAGGCAAAGCAATCATTGATGAACTCCTGACATAAGGCTCATGGGCCCTTTCATGCAGTCTACAGGGGGGGCGGGGGCATGGCTTCAGCTTCAGCCTGATTGTCTGGGCCAATGTCAGCGTCCACCTCTTCGTCCTCCTCTTCCTCTCTCTGGTGAGGTGGACTGTCAGACTCATCAGGCAATTCTGGTCCCCTCCTGATAGCCAAGTTGTGCAGCATGGAGCACACCACCACGAATTGAGCTACCTGCTCAGGGTGGTATTGGAGCTCGCCTCCTGAGTGGTCCAGGCAGCTAAAGCGCTGATTCAGCACTCCAATGGTTTTCTCCACGATATTGCGAGTTGCTCTATGGCTCTCGTTGTATCGCCTCTCGGCCTCGGTGTGGGTGTCACGCAGAGGGGTCATCAGCCAGGTGGCGAGGCCATATTCTTTGTCCTCAAGCATCCAGCATTGTCATCATCATCATCATCATCATAGGCAGTCCCCCGGAATCGAGGAGGACTTGCTTCCACTCCCTAAGTGAGTTCTTTGATGGCTGAACAGTCCAATACGAGAGCCACAGACCCTGTTACAGGTGGGACAGATATTCGTTGAGGGAAGGGGTCGGTAGGGCTGGTTTGCTGCACGCTGCTTCCGCTGCCTGCGCCTGGCCTCTTCATGCTCTTATGTCGAGACTCAGAGAGCTCAACGCCCTCTCGGATGCACTTTCTCCACCTCGTGCGGTCTGCAACCAGGGTCTCTCAGGTGTCAGTGGTGATGTACCAGGAAGGCTTTGAGGGTGTCCTTATAATGTTTCCGCTGTCCTCCTTTGGCTCGCTTACAATGAAGGAGCTCCGCATAAAGCATTTGCTTAGGGAGTCTCGTATATGGCATGCGTACTACGTGGCCTGCCCAGCGAAGCTGACCGAGTGTGGTCAGTGCTTCAATACTGGGGATGTTA
This sequence comes from Pristiophorus japonicus, assembly GCF_044704955.1. NCBI lineage: Eukaryota > Metazoa > Chordata > Chondrichthyes > Pristiophoridae > Pristiophorus > Pristiophorus japonicus. Next base: position 31,973,487 of record NC_091981.1, on the reverse strand, counting down.
GCCTGGTCGGGGACACTGATGTTGGTGCGCCTGTCCTCCCAGGAGATTTGCAGGATCTTGCGGAGACATCGTTGGTGATATATCTCCAGCAACTTGAGGTGCCTTCTGTACATCGTCCATGGCTCAGACCCATACAGGAGGACGGGTATTACAACAGCCCTGTAGACCATGAGTTTGGGGTAGATTTGAGGGCCTGGTCTTCAAACACTCTTTTCCGCAGGCGGCCGAAGGCTGCGCTGGCGCACTGGAGGAGATGCTGAATCTCCGCATCAATGTCTGCCTTTGTTGATAAGAGGCTCCCGAGATATGGGAAATGGTCCACGTTGTCGAGGGCCGCACCCTGGATCTTGATGATTGGGGCAGTGCTGTGTGGCTGGTGAAGGACCTTTGTCTTACGGATGTTAAGTGTAAGGCCCATGCTTTCATATGCCTCAGTGAATACATTGACTGGAGTTCAGCCTCTGAAAGTGCACAGACGCAGGCGTCGTTCGCGTACTGCAGCTCAATGACAGAGGTTGGAGTGATCTTGGACCTGGCCTGGAGGCGACGTAGGTTAAACAGCTTCCCACTGGTTCTGTAGTTTAATTCCACTCCAACGGGGAGCTTGTTGATTGTGAGGTGGAGCATGACGGCGAGGAAAATTGAGATGAGGGTTGGGGCAATGACGCAGCCCTGTTTGTCCCCGGTCCGGTCGTGAATTGGGTCTGTAATGGATCTGTTGTTAAGGATCACGGCCTGCATGTCATCGTGAATGTGGAAGAAATTTTAGTTCACGATATAGGAAGGGGTTAAATTTCTCTTCTGCAGTAAGTTTAATTCTGTGCTGAGACTGCAGAATCCTGCAAGGCCAGAAAATACTTGATGTCTCTTCTTTGTTAGAAAAGAACAGATAACATGAAGGCTGTACATCTGGTATTTGTATATGTTAAGATACCCCCATTGCCTGGACAAACTGATTTCTCTGATATGCGAAAACAGATAAGAGGGGCTTTTAGTGATGATCTTGCTGACCCTCGAAAAGATTGAATAATGACGTGACAAGATACTGTTAGGCTTTGTAAACTGACCTTTGTGCCCTGTTTAGAATTAGTGATGTTCCTGAATAATGAAGTTATCAATTGTAAGAGATAAAATTCCTTTGTTTCTGTATAAAGATGGAACAAGTTTTCTGTAGAATTCAGAGTTTTTGCCTTGGTACGGTCCAAGCAGGCTCTCCGAGATATATCTCGCATTTTAAAATAAATTCTCTCGAAGTGCAGTTCTGAACGTCTCCGCCTGAGTTAATTTAAGCTAAATATTTCCTCGACAGTGAAGCAGGCGAAGGATGTTGACAAACTTTTGGGGGCATCCGAAATGGAGGAGGACGCTCCATAGACCCTCATGGTTGACAGTGTCAAAGGCCTTTGTAAGATCGAAATAGGCCATGTATAAGGGCTGGCGCTGCTCCCTGCATTTTTCCTGCAACTGGCGCACTGCAAAGATCATTCTGTTGTGCCCCGTAGGGGACGAAATTCGCATTGTGATTCTGGGAGGAACTCCTCGGCCACAGGGAGAAGACGATTGTACTTTGTGGCTGATTGTTAAACAAATCAGATACAGTGCTCTCACGCAGGATGTGAGCATCATGGATGCTACCTGGAAATTGAGCATTCGCTGCCAATATAATTTGCTGGTGGTTGACAACCAGCTGGACATTCAGGGAGTGGAATCCCTTGCTGTTCCTGAAAACCTCAGCATCCTGAAAAGGTGCCCACATCACGATGTGCGTACAGTCTATTGCTCCCAGCACGTTGGGGAACTTTGCAATTCTGGAGAATCCTAGAGCCCTCTCACTCTGTGCCTCCCTGGTCATAGGTTTGCTAATCAAGTCCCTCCTGCATGTGTTTAGGGGTTCAATGACCTGTCTAATGCAGCGATGTGTGGCATGCTGAGAAAGTCCGCAAATGTCACCAGCTGTGGCCTGAAAAGAACCCGAGGCGTAGAACGACAGTGCCGCCGTGACTTTGACCTCGACGGATGGTGCAGATTTGATGGTGCTGGCAGGCTGCAGATCTGCCCTTATCAGCTGGCATACCTCAGTGATAACCTCTTTGTGAAAGTGCAGTCTCCAAAGGCAGGTGGTGTCAGGCAAGTTGAGGTAAGAATGCTTCTCCTTGTACTTGCGGTGGGTGTAATGTCTGGTCCTGCTCATTTGTCCATTCCTCACTTCGTACATTGGGCACATAATGCAGTGGAGCATTCCTTATGTGATGTCGAGTCTACTGCATGTATTTGGTCACCAAGAGAGGATGAGAAAGGACAGGCCCCATTGCAGTAGCTCTCTGTTTTCCATCGATTGCTCACAAACAAGGAATGTCCCATCTGTAATATCTGTAGCTCCACACTGTGGACGCCTGTGTTACTGCAGCTGGTGCTGTTTAATAAAGAGTAGGTCACCTGACCAGCAGGTCAGAAGATTCCGGAACCTGCAGCTATCTTACAGGTTGTGTGTTGTGTGATTTCCGAAGATATGACATTTGGCGACGAGAATGGGATGTAATCGGATAATACAAAGATGACATTTTTGTTGGTGAAGGATTCAGTCAGCCGACAGAGAGACTTTGAGAGCTTCTCTGTTTTGGGAAACAGCTACAAATCCAAAGTAAATTACGAACACACTTGGTTAAACTGCCGGAGTCAAAATGGCTGCCCCTATGGGAGTTATAGGGCATTTGGGGGCATTTCAATGCAACCGTGAAAGTTTCAGAGTGTATGTGGATTGGCTAGAAATGTTTTTCACTGCAAATAATATCATCGAAACCATCGGTAATGAAGACAATAACCGGGCGGTTTTGAAACAAAAAAGAACTATATTCTTAACTGAGGCCAGGCCCAAGTTGTATGAAATGCTGACAAATTTGCTTGTGACTGACAAGCCAAAGGATACAATGCTGAAGCAGATTCTAACTAAGTTAGAACAACATTAGAGCCCTGTTCCGTTAGAAATTGCTGAAAGCTATCGTTTCGGAAAACAAAATCAGAAGGTCGAAGAAAATATCAGTGAGTACATTGTAGCATTAAAAAAGCTATCTATTCACTGTAATTTTAGAGACTTTCAAAACCAAGCATTGCGAGACCGCTTTTTTGTGGGAAAGAAAAACTGGATACAATCAGAAATGCACCCACTCCCAGGAATGTCACTGAACTTCGATCATTTTTGGGTCTTTTGAACTATTATGGGAAGTTCCTACCAAATTTGGCTACAGTATTACATCCACTGAATGAACTATTGAAAAAAACAGGTCCATTGGAAGTGGTCAAAAGAATGCAATACAGCATTCAGGGAGTGCAAAAGTAACTTGGTAGTGAGAACCATGTCAGTTCACTATGACGTATCTCAGGAGATCAAGCTAGCATGTGAGGCCTCTCCATATGGATTTGGGGCAGTAATCTCTCATGTATTACATAGTGGGGAGGAGAGACCAATTGCGTTTGCTTCACACACTCTCAGTGCCAGTGAGCGTAATTATGTGCAAATCGAAAGAGAAGCTTTGGCATTAATTTTTGGGATCAAAACGTTCCACAAATACTTGTATAGTCGTAAGTTTACTCTCGTTACGGATCATAAGCCCCTGACAGCAATCCTCCATGCAAAGTCCCCAGTTCCAACATTAGCTGCAGCCCGAATGCAGAGATGGGCTTTGATTTTGTCAGCATATACATATGATATTGAATACAGATGATCAGCTGATCACAGTAATGCTGATGCTATGTCTAGATTGCCTTCCCCATCACAAGTTACACCCGATAGGGAAGAGGTGTTCTATTTTTCATACATTGATAAACTGCCAGTCACAGTTGAAGAGATTGGTAGAGCAACCAAACGTGACCCAGTGATGTCAAAGGTGTATGAGTATATTGCAAATGGATGGCCAAACCAGGTAACAGACAAAGATATTCATCCATTCTTCATTCATTGGAATTAATTATCAGTGGATAAAGATTGTATCATGTGGGGTGTAAGAGTGATTATACCAAATAAATTCAGGTCCAAATTATTAGGAGACCTCCATGACCAGTACCTGGGAATGTGCTTAACCAAGAGTTTTGCACACAGTTATTTATGGTGACCAGGTCTTGATAAAGATATCGAGTACATCATGATTCAGTGTACGACATGTCAATCGGTAAGCAAGCAACCACCATCAGTACTATTACAACCATGGAAATGGCCTCCCATGGTGTGGCAAAGGCTACATATTGATTTTGCTGAGCTAGAAGGACAACAATTATTCATTATGATTGATAGCCATTCAAAATGGGTCGAGGTATTTCCAATGTGGAAAATAACAACAAGTAAAACATTAAACATTTTGCGAAGATTATTTTCTTTATTTGGCCTCCCAGAAGAAAATTGTTTTGGATAATGGACCACAATTTCGTTCAGAAGAATTTGCACAGTTCACGAGCAAAAATGGTCTGAAACATACCAAGGTTCCACTGTACCACCCTGCTTCGAATGGTACAGCAGAACACACTGTACAAATTGTAAAACGTGCCCTCATCAAACAAATGTTGGATCCAAATCCAAAGAAACAAATTGACTAATTTTCTAATAATGTATCGTAATACAGTACTCCTCACACAACTACTGGTAGAACACCAGCAGAGTTGTTTCTCAAATGATAGCCATGAACCAGATTCTCGTTGTTAAAACCCAATTTGGCACAGTCCCGTAGAAGAGACACAATTAAGACAGAAAGAGAATCATGATAGAGGTAGAGTAAAAGAGAGAAATGTGAAATTAAATCAGAAGGTGAGAGTGAAGAGCCATCAGCATAAATGATTAAAGTGTTTACCAGGAAGAGTGGTGAAGATATGTGGTCCTCGCAAATATTTGGTCAAGATGTTTGATAAAGGACTGGTTAGGTTTGTTCACATTGATCATATTTTACCCACAGACATGGAAGTAGTTGAGATTGGGAGTGATTCAATTATTTCTGATTCATCAGATAGTTTTGATACATCAGCAGCATATCCTACGTCCAATGTACTGGAAACAAATCCAAGAGAAAGTAAGAATTTAAGTCCGAGTCCGAGTCAAGAAAACAAACAGTCTGAAGTTAGAGCGCACTCAAATGCAAATCAAGGGCATCCCTTGGAGGAAAACTTCCTCCAGGATCAGCCTCGAATGAGTTTAAATTCGACACCATGTTTGGAAGGTTCTTTTCGAGAGTGAAGGTATCCTCTTCGAAATAGAGAACAAGTGATTAAGTTTGATTTGTAAATATGGCAAAATAAGTCCATATCCTTTGTTATGTATAGCCATGCAAGTTATGTATGATGATTGTTTGTTACAATAACCTCTTCATTAAGGAGGGAGAAGTATAATGTCTGTAGCTCCACACTGTGGACGCCTGTGTAACTGCAGCTCATGCTGTTTAATAAAGCAGGTCAGAAGATTCTGGAAGCTGCAGCCATCTTTCAGGTTGTGTGTTGTGTGCTCTCCGAAGATATGACACCGACGAACACACCTCTTCAATTCCAATCGGTCACAGTGTGGTCAAGATATTTTTAGAGATGTTCACATCAACTTCAACGACCTGCAGAGTACATCCGAACTCCGCCGAGGTTGAAGCACAGCAGCTTTTTAAAGGATGCGACTTTTAATCTACAACATGGCGTCCATAACGCTGTGATTCGTCCCGGTTAGTTTCACTTTTTGTGGGTGGTTTTTTGAGCAAGTGATATTGTGGCGATATGTGTGCGAGGTGGTGAAATTGACAATGGGCAATCTCCATGGCCGCTAGTTTGGGTAAATATACTCTTTACGACAAAGAACAGTGGGCGGGCGTTAATATTGAATCTCGGCATTAATTCTGCGCAGAAAGTAACGCTGGGCGATATTATGGCGTTGAATTCGCCCATTCTGCTGATTCCGCCCAAAAAAAGTGGGCAGGTGGCAATATTTTTTCTCGGCGTTAAGCACATGGAGAAAGTAACGCTCGGTGATAAGTTTCTGAAAAATGCCCGCCAGTTTCCATTTTGTGCCAAAATGTGTGATATATGGGCATTATGCGTCATTTCAGCGGTAAAATGGGCATTAAGTGGGCGTTAAGCAGGCAAAAAAAGTGGAGGTTCTAGCCTATGAAGCCTTACAATGGCTATATGTAGGCCTGGACCCTTCGAATTATCCCTGGGAGGGGAGAAGCCTCTCTGTTATTGCCCTAATGCCTCAGTTATACTCCATCTAACAATGTACCAAATGTTCATTTCGAACAGCTTAAATGAGTAACTGTTGAACTAGCTCATGGATCTGTACCATACAAAATGGAAGAGGAATAAACCACAGCTATATTTAAGGTTTAAAATAACTTCATATACAGCAGCATTTAGCAGCTCCTGTTACTTTACAATCTCCATTTTGTGGACTGCCTAACTCCAATAAGGATAATTGCACAACTGATATATTATCACATACGATTGTCGAGGTACACTGAATGTCACTACTCATCATCAACCTAATATGAAACAATAATGCTTACTGAAGTAAAGGAAGATTATGTTGTTGGGGTTAGAGCATAAACATCAGCATAAACCAGTTGGGCCTAATGGTCTGTTTCTGTGCTTGTACATTCAATGTAATTCTATGTAACATTCATAAATATTCACACTATAATATTCCAAATACATAGTCAACACTTAGCCTTCAGGGAAAACTGAGCTGACTGCAGGTTACATGTATGAAGCTCTGCTCTCTAACATCTGTCTGCCTATGGCATTTCTTAAGTCAGAAAATAGCAAAGTAGTCAGATTTGTTTTGTTAGAAATTGAAAGATGGTGCAATGGGTTGCCGGAATATCTTCTTTTTTGATTGTGAGCTTAAACACTGTTTGCGGCCAGAACGAGGTTTTCTCCCAGGTGGTTTCAAAATGACTGTCCTCGTACCAAATGTGCAGAGAACTTGAGAATCAGAAATATGCAGCACTGTAGTCCAAAGGCTCGTGAGAAGGAACAAGTACTCAGCCTTGGATATCACTGGCTTAAGATGCTCTTCATTTATCTAAATGGCCACCTCTAAAAATCAGGGGAGATGGAATTGTCTGGAGCTGGTAGTCACATCATTGGAAAAGGTCACACTGGCACTCCAATGATGTGCGGTCTGTGTGATGGTCTGAAAATTAGTGGGCTCATGCTGATACTGTAACCATCGGACATTTGCACAAGGGCAATTAAAATAGCCCTGGATAAATAAATTGACTGTCGCTTGTGGCATGACCAATTGTGGATGAGGTTCTGAAGTTAAGAATCAGAACTTTTTGAATAAAATCCATTGTCAAATTAATGCACACATATTATGAAGGAGACTTAAAAAAATTGTGGTTGTGAATGCTCTTTATATCATTAATATGTATAGGAATCTAATTGAACGGATGTATCATATTTTAAGTGACCTTGCAGTAGACTACCGCTTAATCAAATTCTGCCGATGATGTATTTTAGTGTTAATGTAATAGGACATTGAGCTGCTGTGAATAAAAACCTGCAAATGTCTTTCTTGGTTTTGACAGGTGTACTATTTTGATGTTGTTACTTGTCATTTCTAAGACATGCTGCTCTACTCAGTCAGGAGGAACCTTGGTTTTTGGTACCTTCATACTCTGTTGGTGAAAATGGATCCTGAAGCTGTGCTTTAAAAATTAACACTTTTTGAAAGATGAGAGGCAAAAATGTGAATATTTATAACTTCAGTTCAGAAAAAATGTCAGAGAACAAAGAATAAAATGTTATATTCTAGACAATGGTCATCTCAGTTTTGGCCCGTATATTTAAGGACAAATGTTGAAATCCGATGAGTACTATTGTTCATTCTAAAGTTATTCCTGAAGCTTTGACATTACACCATGGGATATCAGCAAACAAATACTAATGCATTCACCTTTAATTCCTCCGCTGCTTTACAGAGAGGGGAATTTTAGAGGGTGCATTAATCACGTACAATTTCAGGGCTTAATAGGGAGTAGAGGATATATGGAAAAGAGTGTTTCCAGACAATATCCTTCGGAGGAAACAAGACTTAAGTGAAGTGACATTTAGAATCATGGAATCATAGAATGATATAGCACAGAAGGAGGCCATTTGGCCCATCGTGCCTGTGCCAGCTCTTTGAAAGAGATATCCAATTAGTCCCACTCGCCTGCTCTTTCCCCATAGCCCTGCATTATTTTCCCCATCAAATATTTATCCAAGTCCGTTTGGAAAGTTACAATTGAATGTGCTTCCACCACCTTTTCATGCAGTGCATTCCAGATTATAACAACTTGCCGTGTACAATTTTTTTCTCTCATCTCACCTCCGGCTGATTCTTTTGCCAATTACCTTAAATCTGTGTCCTCTGGATACTGACGCTTCTACCACTGGAAACAGCTTTCTTTCATTATTATATCAAAACCCTTCAAGATTTCGAACAACTTGACCAAATCTCCTCGTATCCTTCGCTGCCCTAAGGAGCACAATCCGAGCTTCTCTAGTCTCTCCACATAACTGAACTCTTGCACCCTGATACCTTTACCAGTAAATCTCCTCTGCACACTCTCCAAGGCCTCAACATCCTTCCTAAAGTGTGGCACCCAGAATTGGTCACAATATTTCAGCACGGATTCAACCAGTGTTTTTTTAAAGGTTTAGCATAATTTCCTTGCTTTTAAGAACATAAGAACATAAGAAATAGGAGCAGGAGTTGGCCACCTGGCCCCTCGAGCCTGCTCCTCCATTCAATAAGGTCATGGCTGATCTGATCATGGATTCAGCTCCACTTTCCTGCCCGCTTCCCATAATCTTTTATTCCCTTATCGCTCAAAAATCTGTCTATCTCCGCCTTAAATATATTCAATGACCCAGCCTCCACAGCTCTCTGGAGCAGAGAATTCCATAGATTTACAACCCTCTGCGAGAAGAAATTCCTCCTCATCTCAGTTTTAAATGGGCGGCCCCTTATTCTGAGACTAAGGGCCCAAGTTTTCGTAATCCGCTAGAAGTTGAAGAGGTACGTCCGATTTTTTCGTGGCCCAACTACGCCAGAAAAAAAAAGTTCAGAGTTTCGACGGAATTATCTGTGAAATTGGCACGACGCACATTGGCCTTAAGCTCTGTGGGTGGAGCTTAAGGCCTGCGCCAAAAACTGATGTTACCGGGGTAATGAGGGACGCTCTGAAGGGCTGATGCTGGGAATGGAAACTGACCAAGGGCTGAGGCTGGGCTGGAAAAGGAAAGTGACGCTGCTGCCTTCCAGGACCGAAAGGACCCGGCACTGACCTGCACCCATCCCGGACTGAAAGGACCCCGCACCAACCCGCACCTATCCCAGACCGAAAGGACCCTGCAACGACCCGCACCTCTCCCGGACCGAAAGGACCCCACACCGACCCGCACCTATCCCGGACCGAAAGGACCCCACACCTATCCCGGACCGAAAGGACCCCGCACCAATTAGCACCTATCCCGGACCGAAAGGACCCCACACCGATACCTCCCCTCGCAGTGTCTTCAGCTCAGCTGAAACAATGGCATCTTCTCTCTGCCGATTTTGTCTTCTCTGAGCCGATTTCCTTAAGTGCAGGAAAGGTTTTTCAGAAGGGAAACGTCTCCTTCCATTAAGTGTCACTCTTGAAAACATCAACCTGAAACTATCAGTTATATAAGAACATAACATAAGAACATAAGAATTAGGAACAGGAGTAGGCCATCTAGCCCCTCGAGCCTGCTCCACCGTTCAATAAGATCATGGCTGATCTGGCCGTGGACTCAGCTCCACTTACCCGCCCGCTCCCCGTAACCCTTGATTCCCTTATTGGTTAAAAATCTATATATCTGTGACTTGAATACATTCAATGAGCTAGCCTCAACTGCTTCCCTGGGCAGAGAATTCCACAGATTCACAACACTCTGGGAGAAGAAATTCCTTCTCAACTCGGTTTTAAATTGGCACCCCCCGTATTTTGAGGCTGTGCCCCCTAGTTCTAGTCTCCCCTACAAGTGGAAACAACCTCTCTCCCTCTATCTTGTCTATCCCTTTCATGATTTTAAATGTTTCTATAAGATCACCCCTCATCCTTCTGAACTCTAACGAGTAAAGACCCAGTCTACTCAATCTATCATCATAAGGTAACCCCCTCATCTCCGAAATCAGCCGAGTGAATCGTCTCTGTACCCCCTCCAAAGCCAGTATATCCTTCCTTAAGTAAAGTGACCAAAACTGCACGCAGTACTCCAGGTGCGGCCTTACCAATACCCTATACAGTTGCAGCAGGACCTTCCTGCTTTTGTACTCCATCCCTCTCGCAATGAAGGCCAACATTCCATTTGCCTTCCTGATTACCAGCTGCAACTGCGAACTAACTTTTTGGGATTCATGCACAAGGACCCCCAGGTACCTCTGCATCTCAGCATGATGTAATTTCTCCCCATTCAAATAATATTCCCTTTTACTGTTTTTTTCCCAAGGTGGATGACCTCACACTTTCCGACATTGTATTCCATCTGCCAAACCTTCGCCCATTCGCTTAACCTATCCAAATCTCTTTGCAGCCTCTCTGTGTCCTCTACACAACCTGTTTTCCCACTAATCTTAGTGTCATCTGCAAATTTTGTTACACTACACTCTGTCCCCTCTTCCAGGTCATCTATGTATATTGTAAACAGTTGTGGTCCCAGCACCGATCCCTGTGGCACACCACGAACCACCGGTTTCCAACCCGAAAAGGACCCACTTATCCCAACTCTCTGCTTTCTGTTCGCCAGCCAATTCTCTATCCATGCTAATACATTTCCTCTGACTCCGTGTACCTCTATCTTCTGCAGTAACCTTTTGTGTGGCACCTTATCGAATGCCTTTTGGAAATCTAAATACACCACATCCATCGGTACACCTCTATCCACCATGCTCGTTATATCCTCAAAGAATTCTAGTAAATTAGTTAAACATGATTTCCCCTTCATGAATCCATGCTGCGTCTGCTTGATTGCACTATTCCTATCTAGATGTCCCGCTATTTCTTCCTTAATAATAGTTTCAAGCATTTTCCCCCTCCAGATGTTAAACTAACCGGCCTATAGTTACCTGTCTTTTGTCTGCCCCCTTTTTTAAACAGAGGCGTTACATTAGCTGCTTTCCAATCCGCTGGTACCTCCCCAGAGTCCAGAGAATTTTGGTAGATTATAACGAATGCATCTGCTATAACTTCCGCCATCTCTTTTAATACCCTGGGATGCATTTCATCAGGACCAGGGGACTTGTCTACCTTGAGTCCCATTAGCCTGTCCAGCACTACCCTCCTCGTGATAGTGATTGTCTCAAGGTCCTCCCTTCCCACATTCCCGTGACCAGCAATTTTAGGCATGGTTTTTGTGTCTTCCACTGTGAAGACTGACGTAAAATAACAAGGTCTCAGCCATTTCCACATTTCCCATTATTAAATCCCCCTTCTCATCTTCTAAGGGACCAACATTTACTTTAGTATTGCATATTGCATTGGAGTACATTTAAGGAAGTGTCCAAATGATAATTCTTTCCCAATAGATGTAAAATGACTGTCTTGAAGAAAACTGTATTTCTAAGGGGGAGTTACACTGTTTTTATCTTGGCCTATCTCTTGTAGTCTGTCCTGTCCTTGAAAGATCACGCTCCAGACATAACCACAGTCCAGTCATCATGCTCCCTGTATCAAGCTCCCTGTATCACACTCCAACACTCCGTGTACCATGCTGTATTTCAGATGCAGATCAATCTTAAAATGCTGGTTGAAACTGACAACCACATTCTAATCTCCAACATGCCCTGGCCAAACAAGTAAGCCTGTGTGCCCTTAAAGGGACATGGCACCACTTTTTCAAATGTATATGAATGATGGGGAGAAAAAGATCAGCTGGTCCATCAAGCCTGCACCACAGTCATAGTGGTTGGATCATGATGACTAGACACGTTCTATTCCCTATCCCCCACCCCCCGCTCCCAATCGCCATGTAATCTGCTGGGAGAGGTGTAAGAATATAGTTATGTTTTTACATTATTCTAAAACAGAAAAATGTCATAGCAGCTAATGTAGGAAGAGTTGGTTCGAACTGTGCGCTCACAAATTCTATCTGTGCCCCTCAATGACACTGATAACTTTTAAGAAGGATGCATTTCGGGGACAAAGACATTGTACTCTGAGGATAGGCACATGTAGATTAGTAAATAAGCAAGCTATTTGGCATTAATGATATATTAGGAAGCTAAAAGGGTTGTTAGGTTAATACACTGGCTTTTTTTTAATCACAGCAGAGGAGAGTGTAAAAGCAGGAAATTACTGCAGTATAAATAAGGGACTAGGTTCATTTCACTATAGAAGTTGCAATTAGGTGTTAATGTGTCTGCATCAGCCGGGAGCCTACATTTGCTTATTTATAAAAAGAGAAACAACTGTCCTCACTCAGCAGATATAAGAGGTTTTAGGCCATTTTCAGTGATGTGTTTAATGCTTTAGTCCTTTGTGTTTAATGCTTCCCACCCCTTGTCTTTGGCTGTGCCTGCACTGAACTTAACTCTAGGTAAGGTTTTTCAGAACTTATAATAGTGAACATTTACTCCGTTCTAAGTTAGTTTGCAGTAATTTTTTGCAGTTCAAAGTTGAAAACAGGCCTAAGTGGCTGGACACAACCCCTTTTGAAAAGAAAGCTGAACTAAAACAAAACTAAACTCACTCACTAGAACGGGAGCAAACTAAATGCCGAGAATTGCGATTTTTAAGATACTCCAAACTAAACTAATTGCTCCAACAACTCCACCCGAAACTTGGGCCCATATCTCCGGAATCAACCTAGTGAAGCTTCTCTGAACAGCCTCCAACGCAAGTATAATCTTCCTTAAATACGGAGATCAAAACTGTACATAGTACTCCAGGTGTGGCCTCACCAATATCCTGTACAGTTGTAGCAAGACTTCTCTGCTTTTATACTCTATCCCCTTTGCAATAAAGGCCAACATTCCATTTGCCTTTCCGATTACTTGCTGTTCTTCTATTTATAAAGCCAAGGATCCCGTATGCCTGTTTGTAACAACCTTCTCAGCTTGTTCTGCCACCTTCAAGAATTTAATCTTTGATTCCAATCCACCTGGGCCAGGTCACTTTTCAACTCACTGAAAATAGCTCTCTAGTTGAATATTTTCACATTTGATTTTTCCTTGTCCTTTACCATAACTGCTCTCTAAACCTACTGATATTGTGATCTCTGTTTTACAAATGCTCCCCCACTGAAACTTGCTCCACTGGCCCCACTTTATTCCCCAGTGGCAGATCCGCACTGTTTGCTTTGTTGTTGGGCTGGACTATGTACACATTTCAGGAATTCCTGCCACTCTTTGTCCTTTCCCAGTCTGTATTAGGATAATTGAAGTCCCCTATTATCACTACTCAAAATTTCCTGCACCTTCCTGTAATTTGCCTGCAAAGTTGCTATTCTAACTCCTTCCCACTATTTTCTGGCTTATAGTGCACACCCAGCAGGAGTATAGCTCGTCTATTGTTCCTTGATTCTAACCAAATTCTGGGCTGGATTTTCGGTTCTGCTCATTTCGGAGCGGCAATGGCGGCGGGGCAGTAAAATTTGTGCCTCAGTCAACAAAATTTATCAGCTGGGCCCTGAGTGTGGGACGGAGCGCTAAGGGAGATATTGCGCACCTCTCTTAGGGTGGTAGACTGGCTGAGCAAGTGAAAATCCAGAACTAAACAGCTGGCCTCGGAGCAAAAATCTTGAAAAAAAACCACCAAAAACATTCCCAATTCATAACTGACGCCACCACAACATAAAACGCAAAAAAAATAAAATAAAAACAATCACACTTACCTGAGGTCGACATTACTTAACTCACTGCGGCCGCTATAGCTCGGACTGCCCGCTTTCATAGTTGGTTCCAGCACGGTACTCTATGAAGCACTACGAATTGGGCAGGAGCCAAAAGTCAAGCCGGTGTCGCAACCAGGGTGCTGTGCACTGGCTCGCCTCTTCCAGGCGGTAATGCTCCACGCTCCACCGAAACCGGCACCGAAAATCCCAGCGGGGCGGTGGAAGCTGGCCGCCCACCTGGAAATGCTTACCGCCAACATAGCCGTCCCTCCGGGGCGATAACACGGGGGGGCAGAAGACCGAAAATCCAGCCCTCTCTCTTGGACCCCTTAAGTACATGATCCCTTTCCAGTGGTATAACAGTATTTTTGATCAGTACTGCTCCATGTTTTCCTTCCCTATTTTTCCTGAATACCGTGTAGCCAAGAATAGTAAGTTCCCAATGCTCCCTTTGTTTGAGCCAAATCTCCATTATTGCCACTGTATCATAATTCCATGTGAAATTTGTGCCTGCAGCTCACAAACCTTATTGATAGCACTCTGTGCATTTATGCACCTGCACTCCAAACCCATCTTGGTCTGCCTCGCATTTGTTTTACACCATCTCTCCCAACCCTGCCAAATTTCTCCTATTTCAAACTACTATTTAGTCCCAGTGCTCTGTGCACTTTGTCTCTCTAATGTTTCATTCTGGTGCCCGTCCCCCTGGTAAATTAGTTCTCAACTTCTTCTCAAGAAATTGAGCTGTTCACAGTTCAGAGTAGGATAGCAACTAGGCCTAGAGAACAAGTATCCAGAAAATACACTTCAATTACATGGAGAAAATAGAGAAGCTAGGATTCTTCTCCTTCAAGCAGAGGTTAAGGGGAGATTTAATGGAAGTATTCAAAATTATGAGGGGTTTTGCGAGAGTACATAGGGAGAAACTGTTTCCACTGGCAGGAAGGTCGGTAACCACTGTTATGTCTCAAATAAAGTATTGTGTCTGTAAGCACTCTAGTAATGATTCTACGAGGTAAGGTATTGCACTTGAACTGTTGTGACAGTCCATTTATTGCAGCTCCTGAATGAGGGTACAGTAAGGTGAGCTCCCTTTCATACTTGGTTACCTGCAGTGTACAGGTGACCCCTAGGTCTCCACCAGTTGCACCCTCTGGTGGTACAGGCATAATGTATACAGTGTGAAGACACATTCAGTGGACTTATGTAACTGTACAATGAGTGTACAGGGTAAATACTTATTTTATACATACAAAACATCACTACCCCCTAAGTCTTGTGCCACTGACCTTTGCACTGAGTACTCTGGCCCTCAACTTGAGTGCCCAAAGACCTTGCACCTTGCCTATGCTTGGGAATGGCTCTCTCCCTGTAGACCCCCAAGTCCTTATTGCCACAACATTGGGAAATGGTCAGTAGTGGATGGTTGAAGGTTGCAGTGCGGTTTGTGTGGGTTTTAGTGTGATCTATGTATGTCTATGGCTACATAGATCCATAAAGACATACATAGATCCATTTCCCCCCCATACATAGACCATGTGTGTGGCTCAACACCTGCATTTGCATACATGTACAGAGAAAAAAAATAGGATTGGTTACATCACTGTTTGGGTTTAACAGTAGTGGAACAAGTACATTTTACAGGTAAGGTACATAGGTGCTGTTACAGTCTTGCCCCTGGGGTGTAGGTGCAGGTGGGTGAGGATGCTAGTTCCAGAGTAACCGGACTGTGGCTAGGTTGTCTGATGGTGGCGCTGTGCCCACTGCCAGCTGGGTGGGCTTGGATCGCTCACCTGGCTGAAACTCCGGGCCTTTGCTATTGCCTAATGTTGGGCAGAGCCACAGGAATGTGTGGCCTCCCTGTCCTCCTTTGAGGACTGCTGTGTCTCCCTGCTGCCCTTCAGCGGTAGAGGGAGCCTGGAGCATTCGCGATGCTGAGGATGCTGTGTATAGCACGTTTAGTGAGTTGGTCATACCGCAGGTAAAGGTTACACAGAGAGATAGGGATTGGGTGATCAACAGGAAGAGCAGTGGAAGGAAGGTAGTACAGAGGTCCCCTGCGGACATCCCCCTTCAAAACAGATACACCATTTGGGTAATGTTGGGGGGGGATGACTCATCAGGGGAGGGCAGCGGCAGCCAAGTCCATGGCACCATGGATGCCTCTGCTGCACAGGAGGGCAGGAAAAAGAGTGGGAGAGCCATAGTGGTAGGGGATTTTATTGTAAGGGGAATAGATAGATGTTTCTGCGGCCGCAATCGAGACTCCAGGATGGTATGTTGCCTCCCTGATGCAAGGGTCAAGGATGTCTCGGAGCAGCTGCAGGACATTTTGGAGGGGGAGTGTAAATAATCAGTTGTCGTGGTGCATATAGGTACCAACGATATAGATAAAAAACAGGATGAGGTCCTACAAACTGAATTTAGGGAGCTCGGAGTTAAATTAAAAAGTAGAAACTCAAAGGTAGTAATCTCAGAATTGTTACCAGTGCCACATGCTGGTCAGAGTAGTAATCACAGGATAGTTCAGATGAATACGTGGCTTGAGGAGTGGTGCAGAAGGGAGGGATTCAAATTCCTGGGACATTGGAACCGGTTCTGGGAGAGGGGGGACCAGTACAAAGCGGACGGTCTGCACCTGGGCAGGACCAGAACCAATGTCCTAGGGGGAGTGTTTGCTAGTACTGTTAGGAAGGGGTTAAACTAATATGGCAGGGGGATGGGAACCTATGCAGGGAGACAGAGGGAAGTAGAGTGGGGGCAGAAGTAAAAGATAGTAAAAGTGGAGGGCAGAGAAACTGAAGGCAAAAATCAAAAAGAGCCACATTACAGCAAAATTCTAAAGGGGCAAAGTGTGTTAAATGCGAGGAGCATTTGTAATAAGGTCCATGAATTAACTGCACGGGCAGCAATTAATGAATATTATATAATTGGCATCATGGAGACATGGCTCCAGGGTGACCAAGGCTGTGAACTCAACATCCAGGGGTATTCAACATTCAGAAAGGATAGACAGAAAGAAAAAGGAGGTGGGGTAGCGTTGCTGGTTAAAGAGGAAATTAATGCAATAGTAAGGAAGGACATTAGCTTGGATGATGTGGAATCTGTATTGGTGGAGCTGCGGAATACCAAAGGGCAGAAAACACGAGTGGGAATTATGTGCAGACCACCAAACAGTAGTAGTGAGGTTGGGGACGGCATCAAACAAGACATTAGGAATGCGTGAAATAAAGGTACCGCAGTTATCATAGGCGAATTTAATCTACATATAGATTGGGCTAACCAAACTGGTAGCAATACGGTGGAGGAGGATTTCCTGGAGTGTATTCGGGATGGTTTTCTAGACCAATATGTCGAGGAACCAACTCGAAGGCTGGCCATCCAAGACTGGGTGATGTGTAATGAGAAGGATTAATTAGCAATCTTGTTGTGTGAGGCCCCTTGGGGAAGAGTGACCATACTATGGTAGAATTCTTTATTAAGATGGAGATTGACACAGTTAATTCAGAAACTAGGTTCCTGAGCTTAAGGAAAGGTAACTTCGATGGTATTGGACGTGAATTGGTTAGAATAGACTGTCAAATGATACTTAAAGGGTTGACGGTGGATAGGCAATGGCAAACATTTAAAGATCACATGGATGAATTCAACAATTGTACATCCCTGTCTGGAGTAAAAATAAAATGGGGAATGATGGCTCAACCATGGCTTACAAGGAAATTAAGGATAGTGTTAAATCCAAGAAGAGGCATATAAATTGGCCAGAAAAAGTAGCAAACCTGGGGACTGGGAGAAATTTAGAATTCAACAGAGGAGGACAAAGGGTAAAATTAGGAGGGGGAAAATAGAGTATGAGAGGAAGCTTGCCGGGAACATAAAAACTGACTGCAAAAGCTCTTATAGATATGTGAAGAGAAAAAGATTAGTTAAGGCAAATGTAGGTCCCTTGCATTCAGATTCAGGTAAATTTATTATGGGGAACAAAGAAATGGCAGACCAGTTGAAAAAATACTTTGATTCTATCTTCATGAAAGAAAACACAAATAACCTTCTGGAAATACTAGGGGACTGGGGGTCTAGTGAGAAGGAGGAACTGAAGAAAATGCTTATTAGGCGGGAAATTGTGTTAGTGAAATTGATGGGATTGAAAGCCGATAAATCCCTGGGGCCTGATAGTCTGCATTCCAGAGTATTAAGGAAGTGGCCCTAGAAATAGTAGATGCATTGGTGATAATTTTCCAATAGTCTGTCGACTCTGGATCAGTTCCTATGGTCTGGAGGGTAGCGAATGTAACACCACTTTTTAAAAAAGGAGGGAGAGAGAAAAAGGGTAAGTATAGACCGGTTAGCTTGACATCAGTAGTGGGGAAAATGTTGGAATCAATTATTAAAGATGAAATAGCAGTGCATTTGGAAAGCAATGACAGGATCGGTCCAAATCAGCATGGATTTATGAAAGGGAAATCATGCTTGATAAATCTTCTGGAATTTTTTGAGGATGTAAGTAGTAGAGTGGACAAGGGAGAACCAGTGGATGTGGTGTATTTGGACTTTCAAAAGGCTTTTGACAAGGTCCCACACAAGAGATTGGTGTTCAAAATTAAAGCACATGATATTGGGGGTAATGTACTGACGTGGATAGAGAACTGGTTGGCAGGCAGGAAGCAGGGAATCGGGATAAACGGGTCCTTTTCAGAATGGCAGGCAGTGACTAATGTGGTGCCGCAGGGCTCAGTAAAGGGACCCCAGCTATTTACAATATACATTAATGATTTAGATGAAGGAATTGAGGAGAATATCTCCAAATTTGCAGATGAAATTAAGCTGTGTGGCGGTGTGAGCTGTGAGGAGGCTGCTGTGAGGCTGCAGGATGACTTGGACAGGTTAGGTGAGTGGGCAAATGCATGACAGATGCAGTATAATATGCATAAACGTGAGGTTATCCTCTTTGGGGGCAAAAACACGAAGGCAGAATATTATCTGAATGGCGGCAGATTAGAAAAAGAGGAGGTGCAACGAGACCTGGGTGTCATGGTACATCAGTCATTGAAAGTTGGCATGCAGGTACAGCAGTTGTTGAAGAAGGCAAATGATATATTGTCCTTCATAGCTTGAGGATTTGTGTATAGGAGCAGGGAGGTCTTACTGCAGTTGTACAGGGCCTTGGTGAAGCCTCACCTGGAATATTGTGTTCAGTTTTGGTCTCCTAATCTGAGGAAGGACGTTCTTGCTATTGAGGGAGTGCAGCAAAGGTTCACTGGAGTGATTCCCGTGATGGCAGGACTGACATATGAGGAGAGACTGGATTTACTGGGCCTGCATTCACTGGAGTTTAGAAGGATGAGAGGGGATCTCATAGAAACATATAAAATTCAGAAGGGACTGGACAGGTTAGATGCAGGAAAAATGTTCCCGATGTTGGGGAAGTCCAGAACCAGGGGACACAGTCTAAGAATAAGGTGTAATCTATTTTTGGACTGAGATGCAGAGAAACTTCTTCACTCAGAGAGTTGTTCACCTGTGGAATTCCCTACTGCAGAGAGTTGTTGATGCCAGTTCATTTGATATATTCAAGAGGGAGTTAGATATGGCCCTTGCGGTTAAAGGGATCAAGGGGTATGGAGAGAAAGCAGGAAAGGAGTACTGAGGTGAATGATCAGCCATGATCTTATTGAATGGTGGTGCAGGCTCGAAGGGCCAAACGGCCTACTCCTGCACCTATTTTCTATGTTTCTATGTTTCTGTGTCCGAGAGAGGTAGGGCCAATCTGGGCCAGGGTACCAGTTGTGGTGCCTTTGCCATCCGCTGATGGCTGGCCCTGCAGTGGGCATGCTCCCTCTGTATGTGGCAACACTCCCTGGGGTATCACATTGGTCCCAGAGGCACAGTCTACATGATCGGGTAGCCCGCTGGACCTGGGTGCTTCCGACGGGAGGTTGCCCTTGTTTTTGTTGGCGTACAAGTAGAACCCGGCATCGCACATCATTTCATCATTTACAGTCATTATACATTGGCTCCGGCTGCAATCACCCGATTCAACATTGTTAGTTGTCTTTACATATTCGCATTTGTCACTTACATCTTCGCATTTGTCAATTACATCTTTTCCCTGTGTACTACTAGCATCGCTGTACAATGTTACATTTAGATACATGTATTTGTTAATTACATCTTTTACATGTGTATCACCGGCATCGCTGTACAAAGAGTGGAACTGTCCATTTAATTGTGCTGGGTTGCCGGTCTCCTTTAAGGGCGCTTTGCAATCTTTACCCCAGTCTGGTTCGCTGCTCCGCATCATGTGTTGCTCCCTCAACGCTGCCCCTCGTGGCCTAGTCGTGGCCATCTTGACTTCAGGCACTTCACCTCATGGTGCGGGCGCCATCTTCTTTCTCGCCACGAGGTCAGCTGCGGTGATCCTTTTCTCCCCAGGTTCTGCCACGGAAACAGGGAAGTTACCTTCTGCGCCGATCTTCTTCCTCCAGAGTCCTGCCACTGGAGCCTGGAAGGTGAGGGCTGGTCGTTTGGGTTGGATCATCTCGCTGTTGGGTTGTGCGGTCTGTGTCGTCGCTGCGCAGTCGAGTCGGTTAGATTTTCAGCTACTGTGATGGATCCAAATTTGGGGCCACATAGGACGTTGATCGCCGGGGCCTGGAGGCTTTCCCAATTCCAACAGGTTGGGATTTATTTTATCCATCTTCTTCCTAGCAGCGTTGGACCATCACCAGCAACGATCCACAAAGGTAGCTTGTGCATCACGCTGCCGTGGGACACCTGGACATCCACCCTGCCAACAACTGGGCTGGTGTCGTTTGTGTAGGTGAGCAGCTTTAGCTGGATCGGGATCATTTTAGGTCGTTCGATTGGATTGTCCCAGAGTTTCTCGAAGGTCGCCTGATTCATCAGTGATTGGCTCACCCCTGTGTTGACCTCCATCGAGACTGGGACACCGTTGATTTCAACTTCAATTTTCAACGGGGAACTCTCGGTGGAGCAGGTAAACACTCCGTACACCTCTTCCTGGGGCTGAGCTTCCTCCTGGACTCTCTCTTCATCTTCATCAGCGCTGGAGCCCGGGTGATCAGCCAACTCTTCAGCGACTCGGTGAGTAAAATTTCTCTTACACATTCGCTGTCGATGGCCTTTCGCGTTGCAGCGTTTGCAAGTATAGTCTTTGTAGTGGCACTGGTGGGCTCTGTGATTTCCTCCACAGTGCCAACATGGGACTGGCTGGTTAGGCCCCATGTGGTGGACTCAGGGTTGCGGGACTCGGGGTCGCTGTCTTGCTTCTAAAGGGCGCCAGTCGGTTCACAGTACTTGCCGGGTCAGAGTCCTGGGGGTGAGCTATCATCCTCTTGGAATCGCAGGCCAAGACCATGAATGCCTGGCTGAAGTTAATTGCCTTCTGCAGGGGGACCGTGGTGTCCACAGATAGCAGTCTGTGGAGGAGGCCCTCGTGGCCGATTCCAATAACAAAGATGTCCCTCAGTGCTTCGGTGAGGTGGTCACCAAAATCACAAGGTGCAGCCATTCGTCTAAGGTCTGTTGCATATTTTGCGATTTCTTGGCCTTTGGGCCGACAGTGTGTGTAGAACAGGTGTCTGGCTGTGAGGATGCTCTCTTTCGGTTTGAGCTGTTCCTGTATCATCATTACGAGTTCTGCGTACGTTTTGGTTGTCACCTTCTCTGGGGCTAGCAAGTCCCTGACAAGGCCATAAACAGTGGGTCCACAACTGCTGAGCAGGATGGCTCAGCGCAAATCAGCCAACGAGGTCGGTGTGTCTCCAGTCAGGTCTTTCGCGATAAAAAGGTGTTCAACAAAGGCATCCCAATCTTCCCCATCAGCGAATTGTTGAAAGTTGCCAAGGTTAGCCATTTTTCACGTGGAAATTCGTAATCTATTCGCCAGTTATTGTGTCTGTAAGCACTCTAGTAATGACTCCACGAGGTAAGGTATTGCACTTGAACTGTTGTGACAGTCCATTTATTGCAGCTCCTGAATGAGGGTACAGTAAGGTGAGCTCCCTTTTATACTTGGTTACCTGTAGTGTACAGGTGACCCCTAGATCTCCACCAGTTGCACCCTCTGGTGGTACAGGCTTAGTGTATACAGTGTGAAGATACATTCAGTGGTCTTATGTAACTGTACATTGAGCGTACAGGGTATATACTTATTTTATACATACACAACATAACGCAATGTGACTGAGTAGTTTAGACTTGAGTAAGTGTGACCTTAGTCTCTTTATTCTGACTCCAGAGTGCTGGCACAGCATGGGAGGCCTGCTTATATACAGTGCTCCCAAGGGATGCTGGGATCCCTGGGACTCCAACAGATGCGCCTTTGGTGGTGGTAGAATGCTGGTTACAAGGTGTTGCATACATAATAACCACAGGACAAAGATTTAAGATAATTGCAAAAAACCAGAGGAGATGGGGAGACACTAGACACTTTTTTACACGTGAGTTGTTATGATCTGGAAAGCACTGCCTGAAAGGGGTGTAGAAGCAGATTGAATAGTAACTTTCAAAAGGGAATTGGATAAATACTTGAAATGGAAAAGTGGGACAAATTTGGAGCTCTTTCAGAAAGCCTGCACAGACACGATGGGCCAAATGGCCTCCTTAGGTGCTGAATGAAACAGTAACAGAAAGCGGGCTGGAGGGAGTGGGTTTGGCTATATTTTGTGAGGCCCCGTAAATCCCCTTTCTGAATCCCTCTCGGATAATAAAGGTACTTGTCTCAATGCCGCAGTACTGGCACAGGCAAACTGCTATTGATTCACACCTACCATCGAAGATATACATTTGCACTGTGGCCTCAGCATAACTCGCTTCCCAACTTGGACTTTTGTTGATCGAGCTCAAAATATGCAGCTATTCCAGTGGGAAGATATATCAAATTAATGGAGGAGCAATTTATACACATCTGACGTTAGCTCGAAGCAGTGAGTTCTCCCAACAAAAAGCCTTGCAGGTATACTCTGCATCCAAAGACTGACTCAGTCAAACATGTCATGATTTATTCATCTGGGCAAAGGAAGTTGAAAATGAATTTCCAGTAAATAAGGGGCCAAAATAAATCAAGCATTTTTATTAATAGTAACATGAGCTAACGGGAACATGTTTTGCCATCAGTGCAAAAATCCCCATGGCTTTACAGAATGTCACACACTTCAAATAAAAGTGGACCATAGTGTTAGTGGGGAATAGAGGCTGGATTCTGTCACAAAGGAACTCTTGTCCAAATGTGTAATTGTCATGGATCTCGCCTTCAAGCTTCTTGTGCTGTAAATTCAGGAGTTTATTGCTTTTTTCTATTAGATTTAAAGTGTCCTGAGGCAATTACTATGTAACACATGACTGCCTTTGGTTGTTTTTTTTTTAATATGAGACACAAGAGGAAAGAAATTCAGCAGATGAATAATTAAATGATTACATGTTTGCAGTAGATGCCTAGAACTTGAATTATGTGCAGTGTACACACTGGTCTCAATAATATTTGAATTACCTTTTTTCAAAGTACAACGTTTTATGAGGTTACCTTGCAATATCCTGAAATGAGACACTGGGTTTTATTTTGTTTCCAAAGCTGTACTGAAAAATAATCTTACTGGAAAAATTCAAGTTTCTTTTCCCCTCTGAGGTGAAAATGGAGAGGGAGAAACAGACTAGTCGCTTTACAGTCTCCTGAATTTAAACGTGGCACAGAGAATAAATGCTCCAATGGGAATATAATCAAAAATAAATGTGAACATTAAATTAACATAAAAACAGGTTGCTTCCATATTTAATCTTCAATGGCAAATGCAGTGTGGTGCACATGACTGGAGTCTGACTGCTGTACCTGCTGAGGACTGATACAATGCTATAGTTCAGAGGGATCAATATAGAAATGTTTTTATTATTTATTTATTCAGGGGATGTGAGGATCTCTGGCAAGGCCAGCATTTATTGCCCATCCCTAATTGCCCTTGAGGGGATGGTGATGAGCCACTGACTTGAACTACTGCCATCAGTGTGGTGAAGGTACTCTCACAGTACTGTTAAGGAGGGAGTTCCAGGAGTTTGACCCAGCGACGATGAAGGAACAGCAATATGTTTCCAAGTCAGGATGGTGTGTGACTTGGAGCAGCATTTGGAGGTGATGGTGTTCCCATTCGCCTGCTGTCCTTGCCCTTCTAAGTGGTTGTTAGCACGAATGGAGAATATCGGGGTTGTATGGGACAATGCCTCCCTCCGTTACTGCTTAACCGCAGACTCCGCTATCCATAGAGACAAAACGCTATACGGCGTCTCCCTGACAGGGTGCAAACAAAGGGGCGAGATCACAGTGTGCCCCCACCCGGTGGGACAGGGAGAATTAGACGAGTGTGGTTTTAATCGAACCGATGGATGCATTTTGCAAATAGTACCTGTCCCTACACATTTTGCCCGGGCCGAGTACGGGGGCAAAGGGAGATACTGTGTCTCCACCATGGAACATTCATATCAGTATAACGGCTTGCAATGCCAGATCCCGCACCAAATTTCTGCTTTACACCCCTACGACCCGTTACTATAGGGCAAGCCCGCATTATCCAAGTTAAACGGAGAGATATTGAAATCATTGATGCCACTGATCAACTACATGATCACCTGCAGGACTATGATGAGCCACAACAGGCCCCTATTCCCCATTTAGCAGAAGTACTAAGGGAATTAAGACTCAGAGTTGGACAGTCTGTCAAACTCTACCACCAACTGCAGATGAAGATTGAGATACTGGAGAAGGACATCGATACAGAGCTGCAGGGTGAGAGTTGGTGGAGATGGGTTTGGAACTGGGGGTGAATGTCAACATCCACCCCTGGATTTGAATTATATCACACATACTGGTCGGAATACAGTTAGTTTTAGCATTGACATGGGGCGTCATGGCTTGCCGGTCTTGCAGACATTATGCACAACAACGGAGGTTTAACACCAAGGCTCAGATAAGCAAGGAGATTCGCGTCATAGGCGAAAGGGGTAATTTAAACTATATTGATTTGATCTAACACAACTGGGATTCCTGAAATCGCGTGACTGGCCAGCACGTCGAAGCAGGGAGTACCGGGTGATACAAAACTAGAACAGAATATAAATTAGTGTCGGTTTCAGGGGGCTAGGACTAGCCCCTTGACCGAAAGGGGAGGTTGTTATAACGGAAAATTCTCCCCTAGGGCAGCAGCACCTGTAGCATAAGGTTAGAACTAAATATGTAACCCTAATATCATAAAAATGGCTGCCCGTGAAGCCTCAAGGGATTTCTGTTAGCTAAAAGAGACCACATTCCTAGAAACTGATAATTGTTGTTTCCCACACACAAGACTAACAAGCAAACTTTGCAACTGTCTCTAATCAGCTAGGCCGCAGACAAAATGTTCTGGTTCATGTTGGGACAATACAACTCTGTAACAGGACTAAGATAAGGAGGCTTCCCAGAGACAGCACCCAAGGACAGTAAGATAAGGGGGGCTTGGACCATGTCACAAGATACATAAGTAATTCCTAGCAACACACCCTTAGCAACACATCTCCTGGCAACACATGAGCCATTTTACATTTAGAGACCAACTCTATCTATTGGTCTAAATGAATCTAAATGTAATCTATAATCAATATGATTGGATAGTGTCTGGCCGAAATGAGCTGATGTAACTGTAGTAAACTGTAGTAAACTGTTGCAAAACATATACATATCCATGAAACTCTTTGTTCGGTGAGGAGAGATACCTGGACCCACCAGTTGCTTAATCTCCCCGCCGGCGTAATAAACTGTTTTGATGTATGGACTGACTCTGAGTGACGAGTGATTCTTGGAAGAGTACATTCACGCTATAACAGTGGTAAAGGTCGCAGGTTAGGGAGGTGCTGTCAAAGTAGGTTTGGCGAGTTGCTACAGTGCATCTTGTAGATGGTACACACTGCCACCATGTTGCGCTGGTAGTGGATGGAGCGAATGTTTAAAGTGGTGGATGGGGCCAAGTGGGCTGCTTTGTCCTGGAGATGCATTTAATAAAATAAAACTCCCCAAAATGATCTGAAACAGCTCACATCACCTCAAGTGCACCTTCCTAGCACGGATTATTGATTAGTGTTCAGCAGCCAGGATCCCTGCTTGTTTTTCTTTACCCTCTCCCTTACCCAGGAGTGTGCCTATTCCAATTGTACCACTCACACTGCAATTTGCAAAGCTGGACAATAATTTCTGAACAGCGTAGATTGGTGAGGTCATTTTATGTTAAACAATCCTAGAGATCATGGAAGACTATGTTTCTAAGGAGAGGAGAAATGGAACATTGCTTTTAATTAGCATGTGAGCTGTTGCAAATCATTCTTTGGGAGTTTCATCCCATTAAATGTATTTCCATGTTGATCCCTCTGACCTATAGCATAGTTTCAGTGCTTGGTAGGTACGGTATCTCCTTTCAGATATTTTCATCCACAAATTGCAACATAAAGTTAGGGCACTTTCCAGAGGTGCAGATGGGACAATACATTTTACGGGGGTTTGGGTGGGAGGGTGGTGTAGATGGAGAGATACACGTGTCGGGGGTGCAGATGGGATAATGCACTTCCGGGGGGTGGGAGAGGCAGCAAATGGAGCAATACAACTGTCTGGGGGTGCCGATGGGTTGATACATTTTTCGTGGGGTGCAGATGGAGCAATACAGTTTTGTGTGGGGAGGGGTAGATGGCGCAATACAGTCTCTAGAGGAGATGGTGGACGAAACGATATAGTTTCTGGGGGTGGATAGTGGACTGGGTCGATAAACTTGACACAGTCTTGACTCGAGCCGATGGGCTACAGATTAAAATGGCAGGCCACTGCTGGCCAGATTGTTAGATTCGTTTTTACATATAGAAGATTTAGAAAATGTAACATATATCTGCAGTTAAACTCCGGCACTGTACATTCGAAACACGATTTTGTTATAGACATCAATTATGGTGACAATGTTAGAATTCCTTCTGCTGACGAGCACGTTCTGTGCTCTGTAACAGGCATTAGATGTAATGTACACTTTTACAGATTGATAGTCTAACTGAATAGGGCATATGTTGCTTATACACCATGTCAAAATAAATATTAGAGCAAAATATAGCCCTGGAACTTTCTTCAGTTCTCAAATCACCGAATTAGAGAGAAATTAGTCCTGAGCCCTAATCGTTTTTCCAAAAATGTAAAGTGCAATTTTATCACAATTCACCTTTGTAACGGCCTCCTGGTCTAATCTGTGAGGATGTGAGAAAATCTCCCTCTAACTGTAAATGGAAGATATATATATATATTAAAAGTCTCATTCAGATAATCTCAATGATCTTTGAAGAGGGACAATTCTTCATAATGTGCGATACAACAAATAGATCACCCCATGCTTCATTCCCTTGTGATATAAGCTGCATGCCCCCACCTAATAAAACACATCTAGTTCTGGGGATTGTTCCAAAGATATGACATTTGTGGTGTACTGAAGTTAGATCTGGTGGGAGATAGCTAAAGTATCCTTCGCAAACAGTAACTTGAACATCCGTCCAATATATCACAGATTAATCAGGATGTCCTTTGTTCTCCTGTCGTTCAATGTGTACCAGTCCCTTATTCTCTAAGGAAGTGTTCTATTTTGCTAATAGAGACCAGGATACATGAAAGGGAGCAGTGCGTCACAGAAAATAAAGTACAAATGATATCAAGCCTAATAACTGACAGCAATATAGGCACAAATGACCCAAGATCCGGCTCACAATGCATTTGGTGTAACAGGATCATAAACATGTTGAGCGATCTTTCCCCAAGCTGTTATATTCATTTTACCATTTGTTTGTAGAGACAAGAAATGGGGATCTCCATGGCAGCACCTGGACCTGGCTCATGGTAAACTGGTTCTCTAACCCCTAGCCTACTTGTGCTTGCAGCCCAGATATTCCTCTCCATATCACCTAGCAACACTCAGTTCCCAGGTGCTATGGAAAGGAAAAGGGGGTGGCGACTTGTTGGGTTGGATCTCCCTCACTTTTTACTTTGACCACGGATTTCTACGGCTTCCAGACATAGCTAGACCTGGGCACAGGACCATGGCAGCCATAGAAAAGAGGCAGGAAGCATGTCGGCAACCCTCCACACCAGCCACCCCCCCCACCCCGCCGGCCCCTTACCCTGAAAACAATGGAAGGGCTGCCAATTTCAGGGGTGCCTCAGCAAGTTGACAATTGGCCTTGCACCAGGGATCCCCTCAGATTGGAGGGTGTGAAGGGCCCAGCAGTGTCAATGAGTAATATACATGGCTGATACAATACAATTAAACACCAAGGGTCTGAAATTGGGCTCCTGTACGCCTTATGTCATCGCTGTGCGCAGCGCCCCGTTACCGCCCCAGAATAGAAATTTGGCTGTGTCCCCTTATTTACCGCCTGGCACTGACAACAGCTTCAACTGTCGAGTTGCAGTCGTGAATCAGTGGAGGAGCGCTATTTAAAGGCGCCATCTTTACTAACAATTTGTCGGCCATTACTCTGTTCAGCTTGCGACTACATAGGCAGAGTGGCTGGTGGACAGATAGCAGTGATTTTCACTTCAAGGACTGTTTTGCCTCCTAACTATTCTTTTGTTTCATTGAGGGCTGATTTGAAATGACAACATTTATATGGCTTCATGAGGGCTGTGTTGGCACTCAACCTCCTGCTCCGACATCAGCATCGGAGGCTGCTTAGGCAGAGACAATTGCAGGGAGAAAGACAGGGAGCAGGACAGGAAGCAGGTCAAGGAGCAGGTCAGGGAGCAGGTCAGGGAGCAGATCAGGGAGCAGGTCAGGGAGCAGGTCAGGGAACAGGTCAGGGAGCAGGTCAGGGAGCAGATCAGGGAGCAGATCAGGGAGCAGGTCAGGGAACAGGTCGGGGAGCAGGTCAGGGAGCAGATCAGGGAGCAGATCAGGGAGCAGGTCAGGGAACAGGTCGGGGAGCAGGTCAGGGAGCAGATCAGGGAGCAGATCAGGGAGCAGATCAGGAAACAGGTCTGGGAGCAGATCAGGGAGCAGATCAGGGAGCAGGTCAGGGAACAGGTCGGGGAGCAGGTCAGGGAGCAGATCAGGGAGCAGGTCAGGGAGCAGGACAGATGGGTGTGCCACATCTCTTCCAGCCACCACATCAAGCTTGTGGCTGGCTGGTCGGAAGTACTATCCGCTCTACAACTGACCCACGACTGTCCTCCGCAACCCCAACACTCCTGCCCCACTCTCATACAATAAGAGCCATGTCGCCACCAGGAACATCATTGAGCAGACTATTTGAGTGCTGAAGCAACAGTTCCGCTGGCTTGACTGCTCAGGAGAAGTCATGCATGTTATGTATGGAACTATGTAATACTTGCCACCAGAGGGCACGACTGTTGGAGTCCTAATGGTCACCTGCACATGTGCAGGGCCAGTATAAAAGGCTGGCTGCCATGTTGTTTAGGCGCTCTGGAGTTGTAATAAAGAAGACTAAGGTAACACTAAGTTTAGCTCACAGTACTTAGCCTCGTGGAGTTCTTCTATACACAACAATTGGCGACGAGTTACAAATACAAACTTCACGCAACCATGGCTGCCATTGGAATATTAGAGAGATTCGTAGAGGGTGATGATTGGGAAGCCTTCGTCGAGCGTCTCAACCAATACTTTGTGGCCAATGAGCTGGAAGGAGACACTAACGCGGTCAAGCGCAGGGCGGTTCTCCTCACCGTCTGTGGGCCTAAAATATACGGCCTCATCAAGAATCTGCTCACACCGACAAAACCAATGGAGAAGGAATATACAGAGTTGTGCACGCTGGTTAGGGACCACCTCAAGCTGAAGGAGCGTATCTTTTTGTACAGATACAGATATGCACCATCGCTCCGGGGGTCAGGACATGTCAGATAATGTTGCCGACCTGAAACGCCTTGCAGGACCTTGCGATTTTGGAGCTGCATTGGGGCAAATGCTGCGGGGCTTTTTCGTGCTGGGCATCAGCCATGAGATCATTCTTCGAATGCTGCTAGCTGCTGAAATCCTAGACCTGAGCAAGGCTATTGTGATCGCCCAGGCATGCATGGCCACGGACAATAACACCAAACAGATATCTTCTCAACATCGAAGCTCACCGGCAAGTACTGTGCATAAAATGACGTCGCTAGCAGGCCGAACTGCATATGGCAGGGCCAAACCTCTGCGGCTACAAGACCTGTGATGACTCAGAGTCCGCCATCGGGGGTGAATCTGAATCCATTAGCATCGTGTTGGCACTGCGGGGGTAATCATTGGGCCCGTCAATGTCAATTCAAGCATAACATGTGTAAAGGCTGCGCAACGATGGGGAATCTCCAGCGAATGTGCAAACATGCTGCGACATACCACTTGGCAGAGGATGATCGATCCAGCGCAGATCACGCAGCATAGGCAACTCAACCCGAAGAAAAAGTGTATGGGGTACATACCTTCATCACCAAGAGCCCTCCTATAATGCTGAAAGTCAAATTAAATGGAGTTCCAGTATCCATGGAGTTGGACACGAGTGCGAGTCAATCAATAATGAACCAGAAGGCTTTCGAGAAATTGTGGGGCAATAAAGCACAAAGGCCCAAATGGACCCCAATTACTGCAAAGCTGCATACCTACACCAAAGAGCTCATACCAGTCATTGAAAGTGCAGCAGTGAAGATATCGTATAATGGAGCTGTGCATGACCTATCATTGTGGATTGTTCCAGGCAATGGCGCAATGCTGTTCGGCAAAAGCTGGCTCGAAAAGATTAGATGGAATTGGAATTACATCAAAGCACTATCTTCAGTGGATGACGCCTCGTATGCTCAAGTGCTGAGCAAGTTTCCCTTGCTATTCGAACGCGGCATCGGCAACTTCACAGGCGCCAAGGTACAGATCCATCTAGGCCCTAATGCATGGCCAGTCCATCACAAGGCTCAGGCGGTTCTGTACGATGGGCCCAATTCTGGCCATGACTTGCATCAATTTTTTTGGAGTAAGTTGTTTTTTCTGGCATAAGTTAAAAAATTTCATTTTCCCCAAAAATTTGCTCCAGAGTAAGTCAGTTAGGTACGATTCATTTTAGGTCAGTTTTATTTCAAAAGGGAGCATTCTCAGACACTTACGCCAGTTTTGGCCATTTATGCCACATTGTCCAGCAAAAACTTACTCCAGATCGACTTAGGTCAGCGTATGTGGCCAGCTCTGAAAAACCTTGCGGGCAGTGAAGAAAAAGCAGCGCACATTCGGCCGACATTAGGGCAGGGATAGGAGAGTGAAGGGAACTGGAGAGGACATCGCAAGGAAAAGCTCAAACAATTAAAATACTAATAAAAATGAAGTCAATCTTACCGGAGGGAGAAATGCGAGCTGCTGGCCGCGATATCACGGGGGCGGGGGTGAGGAGGTAACCAGAGAGAGAGTGAGAGATGCTGGTATACAAAACACTTTCTCCCCCCCCCTCCGGCAAAATACTCTTTCTCCCCTCTCCAAAACTCTCCTCCTCCCCCCCATACATTCTTTCCCTCCCTCCAATACACTCTTTCTCTCCCCCACCCCAAAACACTCTTTCTCCGCCCCCCAAAAACTCCAAAACTCTCCTCCTCTCTCCCCCAATACACTCTTCTCCCCCCCCATACATTCTTTCTCTCCCCCCCCAGAACTCTCCCCATCCCCTCCCAATCAAAAGTCTCAAGCACAGCCACTAAATAAAAAATAAAAGTGACGTCCTACCTGCCCAGGAACTCAGCGGGCCGGCCGGCTGGTGCGGGAGGCCACTCGGCCGGGGATAGGGGCTGCGAGAATCGGGTCCTGCTCACAGCCCACAGGACGTGCTGGGAGGGCAGGAGCATGCGCGCAGGTGCCGGCAGTGCTTTCTGCGCTGGCCTGTTGCTCCGTACCCCCCTTCAGTCTGCACGCCACGTCTCCAGGGACTCTGAAGTCAGGATGGGCCCCTTTTTTCTGGCACCCTTTCCAGCATGCAAAGTCGGCGCGCTTCAGGTCAGTACGGCAAAAAAACGGCTTGGGCAATGTTGGGCCCATGCTGAGGGAGAAAGTTGAGATCGAACTGGACAGACTCCAACGTGAAGGAATCATATCACCAGTCGAGTTCAACGAGTGGGCCAGTCCAATTGTTCCAGTGTTGAAAAGCGACGGCACGGTCAGAATCTGCGGAGACTACAAGGTAACAATTAACCGTTTCTCACTACAGGACCAGTACCCGCTGCCCAAGGCGGATGACCTGTTCGCAACTTTAGCGGGGGTGGAAATCGTTCACCAAATTGGACCTAACCTCCGCCTACATGACACAGGAGCTGGCTGAATCTTCAAAAAGACTGACGTGCATCAACACACGCAAAGGGCTATTTATATACCACAGGTGCCCTTTCGAGATTCGCTCAGCTGCAGATATTTTGCAGAGAAACATGGAGAGTTTTCTGAAATCTGTTCTGCGCACCGTTGTCTTTCAAGACGACATCCTGATCACTGGTCGTGACACCATTGAACATCTACAAAACCTGGAAGAGTTTCTAAGTCACCTAGACAGAGTGCTACTCAGGCTGAAACGCTCTACGTGTGTTTTCCTGGCACCAGAAGTCGAATTTTTGGGGAGAAAGATTGCGGCAGACGGCATCAGGCCCACGGACTCAAAGACAGACGCCATCAAGAATGCACCCAGACCACAGAATGTGACGGAGCTGCGTTCGTTCCAGGAACTCCTCAACTATTTTGGTAACTTTTTACCCGGGTTGAGCACGTTGTTAGAGCCTTTGCACATGTTGCTACGTAAGGGTGACGACTGGGTTTGGGGCAAATCTCAAGACACAGCCTTTGAGAAGGCCAGGAACTTGCTATGTTCAAATAAGTTACTTGTACACTATGACCCATGTAAACGTTTAGTGCTAGCTTGTGATGCCTCATCGTACGGGGTCGGCTGTGTGTTACAGCAAGCCAGTGTATCGGGCAACCTCCAACCATTTGCAAACGCGTCTGGAAGTCTGTCCAAGGCTGAGAGAGTCTATAATATGATTGAGAAAGAGGCATAAGCATGTATATATGGGGTTAAGAAAATGCACCAATACCTATTTGTACTTCGGTTTGAGCTGGAAATTGACCACAAGTCGCTCATTTCGCTGTTTTCAGAGAGCAAAGGTATAAATATCAATGCTTCGTCCCGCATCCAAAGATGGGTACTAACATTATCCGCTTATGACTATGTTATCCGCCACAGACCAGACACTGAAAACTGTGCCGAAGCTCTCAGCCGGCTACCATTACCCACCACTGGGGTTGAAATGGTGCAGCCAGCAGACTTGCTTCTGGTCATGGATGCTTTTGAGAGCGAGGTGTCACCCGTCACAGCTCGCCAGGTCAGGACCTGGACCAGCCAGGATCCTGTGCTATCATTAGTAAAGAGTTGCGTCCTAAATGGGAACTAGTTGGCCGTTCCCGGGGAAATGCAAAATGAAATTAAGCCGTTTCACCGACGCAAAGATGAAATGTCCATCCAGTCAGGTTATCTCTAATGGGGTAATCATGCGGTTTTGCCAAAAAAAAGGCAGGGAAACATTTATACACGACGTACACAATACCCACCCAGGCATTGTCATGATGAAGGCAATTGCCAGGTCGCATGTTTGGTGGCCGGGCATTGATTCGGACTTGGAGTTAAGCGTGCATCAGTGCAACACTTACCCGCAACTGAGCAATGCACCAAGGGAGGCTCCACTGAGTCTGTGGTCATGGCCCTCCAAACCGTGGTCCAGGATCCATGTAGATTTTGCCGGCCCCTTTCTAGGGAAGATATTTTTAGTAGTTGTGGATGCTTACTTCAACTGGATTGAATGCATAATCATGTCATCCAGAACGTCCACAGCCACCATTGAAAGCCTCCGGGCCATGTTCACCACCCATGGCTTGCCCGATGTCCTTGGCAGCGACAATGGACTGAGTTTCACCAGCTTGGAATTGAACGAGTTTATGACCCGCAATGGCATCAAGCATGTCAGGTCTGCTCCGTTTAAGCCCGCGTCTAATAGTCAAGCGGAGCGGGCAGTCCAAACAATCAAGCAGAGCATGAAACGCATGACGGAAAGCTCCTTGCAGACCACCTTATCTCGGGTTCTGCTCAGTTACCATTGCGACCTTACTTGTTCACCGGGGTTTCCCTGACAGAATTGTTAATGAAGAGAGCCCTCAAAACCAAGCTCTCTCTTGTCCACCCGGATCTTAATGATCGCGTGGAAACCTGGCGACACCAGCAGAACATGTACCACGATCGCGCGGCTGTTTCACGTGACATTGATGTTAACGACCCTGTGTTTGTCCTGAATTACAGTCATGGTCCCAAGTGGGTTGCTGGCATCATTTTGGCCAAGGAAGGGAATAGGGTGTTTATCATCAAACTGTTAAATGGCCAAATGTGCAGAAAGTATTTAGATCAGACCAAATTGCGATTTACTGACAACCAGAAATGACTTGAAGGCGACGATCCACCAACACACACCCAACCAGCAATCGACCTCGCTGTCAATCACGAGGATGAACCCACCGTTCCTGTCAGTCCGGTCAGACCAGCCACGGTGCAGTGCAGCAATGGTCCGGCCAACTCACACACGCCAGGGTTTGAACATAGACAATCAATCAGGAAGCGAAGGGCTCCGGATCACCTCAACTTGTAAATAACGTGCACCGAAGACTTTGGGGGGAGTGATGTTATGTATGTCACCAGAGGCGCGACTGTTGGAGTCCTAATGGTCACCTGCACATACGTGCAGGGCCAGTATAAAAGGTTGGCTGCCATGTTGTTTAGGCACTCTGGAGTTGTAATAAAGAAGACTAAGGTCACACTAAGTTTAGCTCACAGTACTCAGCCTCGTGGAGTTCTTCAATGCACAATAATGCAGTGCTCGGCTGAGCGGGTGTCTCTATTGGTATCGTCTGCTGCATGCTGCAAAACCTCGCCATCATGAGGGCACAGCCATTGCCACCAGGCTTAGCCACATCACCTGAGGAGGAGGAGGAGGACGCAAAAGAGGATGAGGAGGAAAAGGACGGGAAGGAGGAGGAGCAGGAGGAGGACGGGGAGGAGGAGGGTGAGAAGGAGGACGAGCCGGAGGAGGAACAGGAGGAGAAAGCGCAGCAACAACAGCGATGGAGGAGGCAAACAATCAATCACAATTCTGCAAGTGCAGTCCGCGACCGTCTCATCAGACTTCGGTGCCAATGAATTCCATCCCACTTCCTGGTTCCTCTGTAAGTCCCCATCACCAAATCAATTTGTCCTTCCATTCTAAAGCCTCAAAACTGAAATGAGAGGTGACAGCAAACATGAAACATTCTCATCAAAATTTAATAAGGACACTAAACAGTATCATAATGTATTTAAGAATCACCCTTGTGCATTTCCTTTTATCCCCTCTTTGCTTTAACTATTCCAATGCTCCTCCACAGTGCATCCCCTGTGGCTGCAGCACGACTGGTGGCAGGCTGCTGTGTGTCAGTGCCAGACGCTACAGATGGCCTTGCAGGATGCCCTTGACCAGCTCTGGGCCTGGAAGGCCCGGCTGTAGACTGCACCACCTCAGGCTGGGCGGCAGCAGTCTGGGCTGGCTGGGAGAAAGGCAGCCACAAGTGGCGGAGTGGCACTGGTGGGCTGTCAACCTGATAGAGGACAGCAGGTTCTTGCTCCACTGATCCACTGCCATTTCCACTTCCCCGGGACAGCACGTCAGCATCCCTACCAATCTGCTGGAGCACAGTTGCTGAGATGCTGAGATGTCTGACACAAGTGCAGCATTGCTTAAAATTGAGCAGCTGCAGCAGGTTGAAATTACCTCCCCTTTAAAAGCTAGATCATCCCACACTCCTAATCTTTGGGCACCCTGTGCGGTAGGGAGCGGGTAGGTCCGAGGGCCTCCTCGTAGGACTGCTCCTGGGCACGGCCAAAGAGGCCATCAGCCGGTCCAGGCAGCGGGCGGTCGAGGGGGCCGTTCAGCCTGACTGCCCGCCTCTCTTCTGCGGTTACATCCGAGCCAGGGTGTCCCTGGAGATGGAGCACACGGTGTCCACTGGTACGCTCGCAGCCTTCTGCGAGAGGTGGGCGCCGGAGGGACTGGAGTGCATCATCACCCCCGGCAACCAAATTTTAATTTGAACCTTTAGTGTCTGAAGTTTAATTTGTTTAAGTTTGTCAGTTTTAGTGCCCCTCGCCTTTTAGCCAGGGGGCACTTGTATAAAATAAATAGAAAAGAGCTAGATCGAGCTGGAGGCAAGATTTGAAGGCTGATTGCTGAATGTAAGTCAGCTGAACTTGGATAACTCTCTGTCAATAGTGCCGCTGCAGCGCCCCACTGAGGCCATTAGCACCTCATTTACCACACCTCTTCACTCCTGGGGTGAAAATGTCCAATCTTCCACAATTTTGCAAACCATTTCGGCAGCCTAAATTTTCTAAAAGTTAAAAGTTACCGCCCTAAATGGGGCACGAACGAATTTTGTCCCCTGATGTTTTTATAGTGGGCTGCGCAATATAGTAATAACAAACGTGTTAACATTTTTGTATCAAATTCATTTATTTCCCATTAAAATGAAATTGTTAACCCAATTATTAGAATATAGACACTTAAGAATGCACCAACTGCAAAAGACCATTGTGATCCAAAAGTCCAGTTCCAAAGCGCAAAAGAATTCCATGCAATATCTCTCATTCCCCTCTCACTCATTTCATTGGAAAGCTATCTAGCTCCTCCTTGAAATATCCATGATCTATAAGAACATAAGAAATAGGAACAGGAGTAGGCCATACGGCCCCTCGAGCCTGCTCTGCTATTCAATAAGAACATGACTAATCTGATCATGGACTCAGCTCCACTTCCCCGCCCACTCCCCAAAACCCCTTATCCCCTTATCATTTAAGTAACTGTCTATTTCTGTCTTAAATTTATTCAATGTCCCAGCTTCCACAACTCTCTGAGGCAGTGAATTCCACAGACTTACAACCCTCTGAGAGAAGAAATGTCTCCTCATCGCTGTTTTAAATGGGCGGCCCCTTATTCTAAGATCGTGCCCTCTAGCTCTAGTCTCCCCCATCAGTGGAAACATCCTCTCTGCATCCACCTTGTCAAGCCTCATCATAATCTTATACATTTTGATAAGATCACCTCTTATTCTTCTGAATTCCAATGAGTAGAGGCCTAACCTACTCAACCTTTCCTCATAAGTCAACCCACTCATCCCCGGAATCAACCTAGTGAACCTTCTCTGAACTACCTCCAAAGCTAGTATATCCTTTTGAAAATATGGAAACCAAAACTGCACGCAGTATTCCAGGTGTAGCCTCACCAATACCTTATATATCTGTAGTAAGACTTTCCTGCTTTTATACTCCATCCCCTTTGCAATAAAGGCCAAGATACCATTGGTCTTCCTGATCACTTGCTGTACCTGCATACTATCCTTTTGTGTTTCATGCACAAGTACCCCCAGGTCTCGCTGTACTGCGGCACTTTGCAATTTTTCTCCATTTAAATAATAACTTGCTCTTTGATTTTTTTCTACCAAAGCGCATGACATCACACTTTCCAACATTATACTCCATCTGCCAAATTTTTGCCCACTCACTTAGCCTGTCTATGTCCTTTTGCAGATTTTTTGTGTCCTCCTCACACATTGCTTTTCCTCCCATCTTTGCATCATCAGCAAACTTGGCTAGGTTATACTCAGTCCCTTCTTCAAAGTCGTTAATATAGATTGTAAATAGTTGGGGTCCCAGCACTGATCCCTGCGGCACCCCACTAGTTACTTGTTGCCAACCAGAGAATGAACCATTTATCCCGACTCTCTGTTCTCTGTTAGTTAGCCAATTCTCTATCTATGCTAATATATTACCCCCAACCCTGTGAAATTTTATCTTGTGCAATAACCTTTTATGTGGCACCTTGTCAAATGCCTTCTAGAAGTCCAAAAACATCACATGCACTGGTTCTCCTTTATCCACCCTGTTCGTTACATCCTCAAAGAACTCCAGCAAATTTGTCAAACATGACTTCCCCTTCATAAATCCCTGCTGACTCTGCCTGACCGAATTTTGCTTTTCCAAATGTCCTGCTATTGCTTCTTTAATAATGGACTCCCAACATTTTCCCAACCACAGATGTTAGGCTAATTGGTCTATAGTTTCCTGCTTTTTGTCTACCTCCTTTTTTAATAGGGGTGTTACATTTGCAGTTTTCCAGGTCAGTCTCTCCCTGCACTCACCACCCTTTGTGTGAAGTTATTAAATCAAAAACTGTGTGTTCACTTTCGCTCTTGTGGACCTGAGCTACTTCAAATGGGTTAATCATTTTATTCAAGCAATGGAGGGAGGAATTTTACTTGATACGTTTGTTCGTAATATTACAAAGCTATTTCAATTCCCAATAACTTGATAATGACCTGGAAGGTCTCCTCAGATCATTTATTCCTATATAAAGCTTCTTACCTAGAAGGAATCATTGAATTTTTTTTTCCTATTGGTTATAGAAACAGCAAGGTATGTAAAATAGAATCATTGAGGAAAGGTTGAGCAGGTTGGGCTTCTACTCATTGGAGTTTAGAAGAATGAGGGTGATCTTATTGAAACGTATAAGATTCTGAGGGGGCTTGACAGGGTAAATGCAGAGAGGATGTTTCCCCTTGTGGGGGAATCTAGAACTAGGGGGCATAGTTTCAGAATAAGGGATCATCCATTTAAGACGGAGTTGAGGAGGAATTTCATCTCTCAGATGGTCGTGAATCTTTGGAATTCTCTACCCCATGGAGCTGTGGATGCTGGGTCATTTAAGGTGGAGATAGACAGATTTTTGAACAGCATGGATGTCAAGGGTTATGGGAAACAGGCAGGAAAGTGGAGTTGAGGCCAAGATCAGATCAGCCATGATCTTATTGAATGGCGGAGCAGGCTCGAGGGGCCAAATGGCCTACTCCTGCTCCTATTTCTTATGTTCTTATGTTCCTATCTTTGGTTTATCTTCAGCTGAACAATCAGTTTTATTCCATCCACCCTATTCCATAGAGACAGGGCCCTAGGTTCTGGTCAGAGTTCATTGATTTTAATAATAGCGTAGAATTAGTCTGCCAAATTTCATTCACATGAGTGGTAACTTTAATGTCAAACTTACCTGCACGTTTTTTAAATGAGTATCTTCCAATTCCTCACACCCGCAGTTTGGAGATAAATAGAACAATTTTGATTGGCAATTATTAACCTTCTGCCCTCGGAGTGTCCCAAATGTAGATCGCAGACACACTGGAGTGAGCTCCAAAGGTTGATTTAAAAAATAAAAGAATATAAAGAAATACATTATCTGTGTTAAGCTCAGACAATGGTGGAAATACTGAGCAGATCAGGCAGCATCTGTGGAGAGAGAAACAGAGTTAATGGCCCCACTATTTACATGGGGCCGTGAAGAGAGTGGAGGAGAAGATTTGCACCAGGAAAGCTGGAAGTACAGGTTTTCCACATATCTGCAGAATTTAACTGCTGGACGACTTTTAAATGTATTCAGTAGGTTTCCCACTCGACAGGTTGGCTGTCTGTCTGTGGGGCGAGAAAACAGCCGAGGAGGAGACGGCATGTAAGTGGGATGAGTTGCAGATCGTGGGGAGATGGCGGCGGGGTGGGGGGGGGTTGTCGTAGATTGTGGTCGGGCAGGTATTGGGGGTCGGAGATCACGGGGGAGGGCGGAGATCGGCGGGTTATGGAGTGTGTGGGGGGGAAAGATCGGCGAGTTGATCGAGGGGTGGGAGGGTTGGAGATCAACGAGATGTTGGGGTCTGGGAGAGGGGCGGAGATCGACGAGTTTTGCGGGGGGGGGGCGGAGATCACCCGAGTTGTGGAGTGTGGGGGTGGAGATCGCTGAGTTTGTGGTTGATGGGGGGGCAGAGATCGCTGAGTTGGTTGGGGGGCGGGGGGGGGAATGGAGATCGGCGAGTTGTGGGGGTGGCGGGCGGAGATCACGAGTTGTTGGGGGTAGTGGGAGGCGGAAATCATTGAGTTTGTGATTGATGGGGGGCCGGAGATTGCTGAGTTTGTGGTTGATGGGAGGTGGAGATCACTGAGTTGGTTTGGGGGTTGGGGGGGTGGTTGGAGATCACGAGTTGTTGGGGTAGTGGGAGGCAGAGATCATTGAGTTTGTGATTGATGGTGGGCGGAGATGGCTGAGTTGTGTGAGGTACAGAGGTAAGCTTGTTGGGCCTAGAGGAAGCATTTCTGCTCCCTCTGGCCCACACTGTAAATGCACTTACCTTATGTATTTCGATCTGTTCCTCTTTTTTGCATTAGTAATAAAAAACCTGTAAAAATGGAGGCACGCAACCTCCTCAAAATATTTTAGTGAACAATCCAGCACCTCAGAGCGGATTGATTGCCCGCCCCGTCCTGCCTCCGCTAAAATCGGATGTGACCGATTTGGGGTTGGGTTTGAAATTTAAAAAAAATTACATCCCAAACCCACCAGTTCTTGGGGGGTTAAATTACCCCCAGTGTTTAAGGTCAATGAGCTTTCATGAGAACTGGAAGATGTTAGAGAAGAACAACTTTCAAGCAAGTGTAGAGCCAGGGGTAAAGGAGGCAGGAAAAGAACAAAAAATAGAGGCCTGTGATAGGGTGGCGGGCAGAACTGATTAAATGACAAAAGTGATGTTGGTGCAAGACAGCCCAACCAGTTCCCATCCACTATCCTCCTCCACCTGGCTGAACTGGTTCTCACATTGAACAACTTTCCCTTTAACTCTACTCACGTCCTCCAGTACGTGGGATACGTGGAACATTCTTTGTTCCAGTCCTACTCAGGTCCCCTTCCTGACCTCTTTTTCTGGTACATTGATGACTGTGTCAGTGCCACCTCCTGCTCTCGCCCGAACTGGAAAACTCCAACAACTTTGCTGCTAGCTTCCTCCAAGCCCTCCCTTATATTCACACGATCCATCTCCTCCTCTTGTCTTCCCTTCCTCGATGTTGTATCTCCATTTCTGGGGATAGGGCTGTCCATCGATGTCTACTACAAGCCCACCGACTCCCACAGAGTTGGAGCTACCAGTCTGGGATGGACATTATTCACATGTGTCAGTCTGAACCTCCTATTCTCACCCCAGTGAAAAACTTGAAGTTTAAGGTTTGAACTTGAGCTCTCAAAGACTCCAGGACAAATTCTTCAATGAACTAGAAAGATTTCAACTAATATCCAATTAGCTGTCTTCTCACCATAAGCTCGGAAACAATTAATTGAATATTCATCTATTAGAGTATTAGAAAATTCTGCTTTTGCACCCAACACTTAATCATTTGTCCTCAATCTATCTTTTTTCCCATCAAAACAACAATAAGGTTTTCCAAAATGTTTATGGTCAAATTATCTTCTAGAGATATCTTTAAAAAAGTTTAATTCAGATCAGCCATGATTTAATTGAATGGAACAGCCTCGAGGAGCTGAATGGCCGCCTCCTGTTCTATGTTCAGCTGGATAATAGTGTTTTTAATACAATTCATTGTTTTCTTTACCCAAATCTAATCTTGTGCTGTACAAGTTTAGCTCATTGTTACATTAGTAAGTTGACAGAAGCATTATTTGGTCCAATGTACGGACCAATCATTTTGCATTGAACAGAACATTTTCTTCAGTCAATTCAGTTTATAATTTCCTTACCTGAATTCAATCTTGCATCAGTACCTTGTTGCATCAATGTGGTTGGCAGAAACATCTGTTTCTCTGTCTGGAATATTAACTGACCTCCTTCCATTGGAAGCATATCCTTATGGAGTATTAGTGCACGAATTTAAACTTTATGTAAGGGGAGTTCAGGTTGTTCAACAGTGGCTCAGTGGTAATATTCCACTGGTGAGTTAGAAGGTAAAGAGTTCGAGCCTTCATTGGCTATTAGTTTTACACTACACATGTAATGCAATATGAATGTGATAATTGCAGTAAACCTGAAAGCTAAGCTTGGATTACAACAGGGACCTCAGCAGTATTGAATTAATTGACTTTGTCTTACACTTATAATTAATAACGAAGCTGTTC
Organism: Pristiophorus japonicus; assembly: GCF_044704955.1. Classification (NCBI taxonomy): domain Eukaryota; kingdom Metazoa; phylum Chordata; class Chondrichthyes; family Pristiophoridae; genus Pristiophorus; species Pristiophorus japonicus. The sequence goes on along the minus strand of NC_091981.1, from coordinate 31,931,540 downwards.
AACCTTCGTCGTCTCCAGGCCAGGTCCAAGACCACCCCAACCTCTGTCGTTGAGCTACAGTACGCGGGCGACGCCTGCGTCTGCGCACATTCTGAGGCTGAACTCCAGGATATAGTCGACGTATTTACTGAGGCATACGAAAGCATGGGCTTTAAGCTAAACAGCTTTAAGACAAAGGTCCTCCACCAGCCTGTCCTTGCCGCACAGCACTGTCCCCCAGTCATCAAGATCCATGGTGCGGCCCTCGACAATGTGGAGTATTTCTCATACCTTGGGAGCCTCTTATCAACAAAAGCAGACATTGATGCAGAGATTCAACACCGTCTCCAGTGCACCAGTGCAGCCGTCGGCCGCCTGAGGAAAAGAGTGTTCAAAGACCAGGCCCTCAAATCTACCACCAAGCTCATGGTCTACAGGGCTGTTGTAATACCCGCCCTCCTGTATGGCTCAGAGACATGGACGATGTACAGAAGACACCTCAAGTCGCTGGAGATATATCACCAATGATGTCTCTGCAAGATCCTACAAATCCCCTGGGAGGACAGGCACACCAACATCAGTGTCCTCGTCCAGGCTAACATCCCCAGCATTGAAGCACTGACCACACTCGATCAGCTTCGCTGGGTAGGCCACATAGTTCGCATGAGACACTTCACGGCCAATGAGCCAAAGGTGGGCAGCAGAAATGTTACAAGGACATCCTCAAAGCCTCCCTGAAAAAGTGCGACATCACCACTGACACCTGGGAGTCCCTGGCCAAAGACTGGCCTAAGTGGAGAAAGTACATCCGGGAGGGCATTGAGCACTTCGAGTCTCAACACCAAGAGCATGCAGAAATCATGCGCAGGCAGCGGAAAGAGCGTGCAGCAAACCAGTCCCACCCACCCCTTCCCTTAACGACTATCTGTCCCACCTGTGACAGAGTCTGTGGCTCTCGTATCGGACTGTTCAGCCACCAAAGAACTCACTTCGGGAGTGGAAGCAAGTCTTCCTCGATTCCGAGGGACTGCCTATGATGATGATGATAATTAATTAAAATGATTGCAGTAATGGCGGGCTCCAGGGAGGATGTCGTGCATAATTTCCTGTCCCACTCTAACAGAAGACAAATATAGTTGCATATACCTGAATGTAACCTTTCTACTGAAATCCAATAATGTTTATTAGAAGAAATTCAGGTCAATTTTACAATAGTGTTAAAAAGCAACTTACTGGTTATAAAAAGAAAAAGAAAGATTGGATTTATCTAGTGCCTTTCATGACCACTGGATCTCTCAAAGCGCTTTACAGCCAATGAAGTACCTTTTGGAGTGTAGTCACTGTTGCAACTACTATAAGAAAGCAAGGAATGAGAAAAGGCCATATGGCCCTCATGCCCAGTTCTTCCAAGGCCATGTACAATCTACTCAAGCACAAACCCTACCTAACTCACTTAAACTTCTGTGGCAGTGTTACTGGCCTAAGAATTAGCCTGTGAACTGGGTTCAGGGAAGGAACGGGTAAAGGCCTCAGGCCTCATTTACTTAAGACCGGCGAGCTGTAGATATTGGCTGGGTGCCCCAGGCAGCTCACTGGTGAAAACAATTTCAATTTTGGGTCACTGGGATTGTCCTTGGGTAGGTCCTGGGAAGGGGCAGACTGAGTGGTGGGGAGGAGGCCCATCGGGACGTTGGGAAGGGGGGTGGGGGTTGTGTACGAGAAGCGATCGAGAGGGGGCCAAGCGAATGCCAGCAACGATATTTGGGACTGTTGTGGAGCCAGGAGCAGCATTCCTCTTCATCCCAACTCCACCTTCAGGTGAGTATTTTTTTTTTAAACGTGATGGCCTCCAGCAGTCCCTTTCAGCACATAATGCGCGCGCCACTACCCGTCATATTGGATGCTTAGGCGCCATCGAATTTCTAGGCCATTGTGCTTCAAAAAGTAATTGGTAACTCAAAGGTCATCAAGCAAACTCAAAAATATTCATCTATCCTCATCTGTTCATGTTCAATCTTCACCTGCTGTCCTCTAGACAACACAGGAACACATTGTGCCCCATAAAATATTTGTTCATCTCAGTTCCTTACTTATGTCTATAACCTTTAATCCCCTTTCCAACCAGATATTCATCCAGCTCCTTTTTGAAGTAGATAATTAATTCAACGTAAGCTGCAGGTTTTGCCAGGAGTCTATTCCACAAATTGAGCAGTTGTGCCGAGAGAAGGCTGCTTCCTGGTGCTAAACAAAACTGGACAGATTCTACTTGTCGAAAACATTTTGAAGTTTAAGCACTGTCGTCTGCACTCTGCTGCTGATCTGCTGCTGCTATACTGATGGGATCATCGGTTCCAGCATAAGTGCTAATCAACATCTCTACCAGTACAGACAATTACCACAAAAGCAGACTGTGCAGATAAGAAGGAAGCACTACAGTGAAAATTTTTCATTGCAAATTAACTTCATTATTTATTTGATGCAAGAGTTAGATATATGGCATGGCCAATAGCCACGGGCTAGATCTCGTATTTTCTGACTCCTTGTGATCCAATCAGTACCCCTTGAGATGGATTAATAGGATCCGCATTAAACTGTGCTGCACAGATAAAGAAATATAAGCTTCTTATGCAGAAATGGCAGGCTCTGTATCCATATCCTTCTCACCTCAATGTGAATGAGTTACACTTCAGTAAAGTGCCTGTTCACTCTATCCAGCAAGAACAAAGAGGTGCAGTGGTGCTCTTCAACACTCCGGGACTCTTATTTCTCGGCAGTACTTAAAATCATCAAGGGTTGGCACAAAGGGTAATAATGACGCAGAATAAGTTGAAGTGAGTAAATCAAACAACTTAATGCACCTATCGGTTGCTGAGGTCATTGAGGCAAAGATTTATTGTAATCAAAATGAAGTGATTGTATTGAGCAAAAACCTGCATGAATATAAAAGACAAAGGGTCCCTTTTTATAGCATGGCAGTTTTTGCCCTGGGGGAGGGGGGGGGCGCTACTGCCTCCTGGGAAATTGCCCCAGAGGTTTGGGAGGGGCTGTCCCGGCAGCGCCACGTCCCACGTGTAGCACCCCGGGCTGCCGTGCAACTGTTGATGGTGTCATCGTCGTGCACGGCGACTGCTCACCGACCCCTTAATGCCACACCGGAGAAATTGCCCCGGTGGCTCGCGAGGCTGACTGAGCAAGAAGAGGAAGAGGAGAGTGAAGAAGAAGGAACACAGTTAGTCGGTTTTACATTCTCAGCCACTAGTTCCTCAAGGTCGACTAGCAAGGCCATTTTTAGTGTCCTCCACTGAAAGTCAGCAGCCTTCCACCAACCATGCTGCAGCCACTAGGGTAGCACTGCATGGCGGGCCTGCCCACACTGCGATATATGTGCGCACTAGGTCCGTGCAGCAGAGCAGGTCTCCAGTCATCCTGGTTAACCCTTGCCGCTGGATAAAGGCCTAGCTCTGTCAAGCCCGTGTGGTGGCTGGGGTGCAAGAGTCACCACATGTTAAAAAAATCCACGCACAGGCTTCTTCCACCCTCCCAGTTGGAGTTCAGGGATGGAACATCGGGTCCTTCATTGAAACATCTGTGAACTCATGTGGAAGCAAGTCATCCTCGTTCAAGGGACCGCCGATGATGACTGCATGACGGCTGTAAGATAGACAAAGATGCACACAAGACAGTCACTTAGTAAAAGGCAAATTTATGTAGAAAGTGATTGACATTTAGACTGGACCCAGATGCAGGTGCAACAACCCTGGAATAATTTAAGAACCAATCAGACACTGTAATGAGAGGATGTCATTCTGAAGGGATGCATTAAGATGGGCAGATTGGTCTCCCTCGTCCATTAACTATCTTGTGATTTTGCGCTGTCAAGAATGACATGCTCAACTGATCAAACATACAATAGGTGACACATTACAATGATAATTCAGTGAGCAGTGTAATCTATTTCAAAGGGACGTCGCCTTCTTGAAAAAAAGTGCTTTGCAAATCTTCCAAACACACAATGCAATGATGTGTTTTTAATGGAAAGTGGTGACATCGTGATGAAAATGACACACATCTCCTGCTCTACTCCCCCTGCCCTGAGCAAGTATGAGATTACGCATGTTATTGATTGTTAAACCTCACTTAATTGATTGCAAGCTTATTTCCTCTCATTAAAAACTAGACCATAATACTGCACTATCAGCAAAATAGCTTTGATGGAATGCTGGATCAAGAAAAATCTATGCTGCGTTACTGACTGCAGAAAGGTTGGACTACATTTGGGCAAGTCATCAAACAATAATTCAACAATATTTTAACAATAACATTCTGGCTGATATATTCTATTAAGTTTATAAGTATGCAATAATAAACGAGGCTGATAACATAATGGCCCAGAATTTGCGTCCGGAGGCTTCCTGTGGGTGGATGCCTCCGACTGTAAAAATTTCTGCACAAGTAGCTGTTGTTCCCGGAGTTTCGGAGACTTCTGGTCCTGGGCCTCTACGTGAAGGCCTGTGTAGAGGCCCACGTATCCCAGCAGCGTATGTGCTTCGTATGCATCACTGGGATCAGGTGGGCCTGCCCAACCTATCAGAGTAGGGATTTCCTCATGCATACTTATGGTGATTCATAAGTATGAATGGGAATACCTCCCAAAACACACAAGCACTTAAGATACTTTTTTTTTTAATTACCCATTTAAAATTAATCAAAATGGAATTTAATTAATTATTTAATACAAAATGTATTTTTTGGAAAAATGCATTTACATATTTTAAAAGGTCTTAGAATAAACTTACCTTATTTAACAGGATTTTAAATGTCTAAATTATTGAAAATAATTTATTATTCTATGCTTTAAAAGTCTTATGCTGATAAAAGAAGACTTTACGCCTGCTTTTATCAGTCGTAAGCATTTCAAGGGCATTCGCTGGGCAGGAGTTGGGCAACTCTCTGCTCGTGGAGGCCCCTTACTTTCGGATGCATGCGATCTGTCAAGAGGATTCTTGACAGATTGCAAGTTCCGGATTTAGGCGCATGTGCTTCGCATACCTAAACCTGGAACTTGTGTGGCCCTGCAGGTGTGTGCTCACCTCGTAAATGCCCGTAGGGGCCACGACATCAGGGCCGAAATAGTTATGTTCTCCTGATGTGGATGAATAGAAAGATAGGAACAGGAGTAGCACATTTAGCCCCTCGAGGCTCTTCCATGTGATACTGAGCCATGCAGATCATTAAAGATCCCAAGTTCAATTTCTGCTCAGTGCTGGGTCAACTGATCTGAGCCAAACTGGTTACAATCCAACTGGGTTTGCCTCAGTAACCCTGGGCTCCAGGGGCGTGGGGTCAATCAATTTTGGTTGCTCTTTCTGATCTTTGTGTGATTGACTTGTACTGCACAGTCCACATGCAGGCATGTCAAGTGAGCGCAGAATTAATCTTTGGCATGTTCTCCCATTTGGAATAAGCTGACATTCACTGTCTCAGTACACATGGGCAATGATCACTTGGGTTGAGGTACTGTCAAGGCTACAGGGGTTGAGGAGAAAAAGGAGGGAAAAGGGTAGAAAACTGGTGATAGTGGGGGAGAATCAAACAAAAAACATATATTCCTCTTCCTTTCGTTATGTCAATCTGGCAGAGTGGTTTGTTTCTTGTGGGCTGCCATGTTCCTCTCTAACGGCCATTAGAAGAGTTACCCACCTCAAAGCACTTAGTGCAAAAAGCTGATCTTCTTATTGCGACTTAGTCAGATTATCTTGTCAAAATGAATCAAAGTAGGGGAGGAATGAAAGCTTATCTGGCAGCCATTCAAAATCAATACTCAAAATACACAGATTAATCAATGCACTGAAGGTCAAGGAGGGGAAATTTAAGGCAATTATTCAAGCAAATCTTTTTAGCCTTTGTGAAGCTTGCTGTTTACATTACTGTAATCAATTGAAGTGCAATCTGGTTGGTTATTGGAGTAATATATTCTGCACGAGATACTTGATGGTGTATTCACGCATGTAGCTATAGTTCATTCATGCTATCATCTGTCACAAAATACTCACTATTATAGACTTCTATTGTTCAATCTGCTCTTTCTCCCTTTTCCCTGAAGCTCTCTGATTCTTGCTGGGACATTCAAAGACAATCTTCGTAAAGCACTTTTAACGACTTACAATCAATAAGCTTGTGTCAGTCTTTTAGATTTGTTATGTTTAATTTTCAGAGGCGATTAATTTCATGGAAAACCGGTGGCAAGCTTTGGTTTGGCGAAACGCCACCTGCCATTTAGATCCAAGTATTCGCCTTCTACCATCCTGGTAGTCGCATGATACAATGCTAATGGAGTTGTTGACTAATCACGACAGTCAATCTCTATCAAATAGTTGACAATTGATCCAGATATGAAGTGAGGAAACCTCCCAGCTTTGGGAACCATCAGTCCAAAGTCACTTGTTCCTCCCAAACATGCTACACTGACTACATGTCATGTCTCAAATTACTCATGTACTGTACTTGTAAAGTGTTATTTTCTGAAAGAAATCAATCTAGTTTGCATTTGAATTAATTAATACTAACCACTTCCACCATCTCCCTAGGGTGTCTGTTCCAAAGATTGCCCACTTGCTTACTGAAATATTGACCCTGATATTTACTGGGCAGGAGGAGTTCTCATTGGGTTTCCCTGATCTCCATGATGTGCCTTTCTTATTAAAGGCTCCCCATCCAGAAGCCAACCTGATTGGCAGGCTTGGCTCCCAGTCTAGCGGGGAACACTGCAGAAGAGAGTGCAGCCCAGGAGCATGTAAGTGTCATGCAGCTCAGAGTAGCGATCATGAGCAGGGGGATTGGTACAGTGAGGCTCGGAGGGTTGGGGGTTGATAGTCAGGGGTCAGAGACAGATCGGGGGCAGAGATGTGGATGTCGGGGAGAGATTGAGGTGTTTCAGAGTGAGATCGGAGGGAGAGATGGGGGTAAATTTGATCGCAGGGGAATGGTGGGGGGACAGAACTCCAAATCTTAACCACTCGCTACGTAGGTTCTGACGAAGTTCTAACAGTTCTGATGAAGGATCATCGAGCTGAAATTATGGGCCAAAAATCGCAGTCTCTATGGGCGCGCACATCTGTAGAGGCCCCAGTTCCCAACGCGCGATGCAAATGTCTTTTGACAGTTCCAACACATCCCCAGGAGAAGGGCCTTTGCAGGTGGAGATTTGGGCTATTTACCCAACGCTTGCCTAGCAAATGTTCTTCAAACTCTTACGCCTGGTAAAAGCAAAGGTAAGGCCTGCTTTTACCAGTGTAAGAGTTTTAAAAGATAGAAAAATAAAATTTTATCCAGAATGTTTATATTAAAAACCCTTTGCATTAAGGTAAGTTTATTTTTACCCCTATTAAAACATATTTAAAACATTCCCAACATTTTCTTTTGTCTAAAACATTCAATTTCAATTGATTTTAAATATGTGAAGTGCTTTTCTTATTTATTTTAAATGTTTATGTGTTTTTGGGGGTATCCCCATTCACAGTAATGGTGATATCCATACAAACAGAGATCAGCATTACTGCGAATGGGGATATGCCATTTTCATTGGTTGATCCGGCCCATGTGATCCCAGGCTGCATATTCGCTCCTGGAATACGTGGGCCCGTACGCTGGACTGTGAATGGAGGCCTCCGAGCACAAGTCTACATTCTTCTGGGACCACCAGGTACATTGAGCAGTGGTGCAACAGGGAGGGATTCAAATTCCTGGGGCATTGGAACCGGTTCTGGGGGAGGTGGGACCAGTACAAACCGGACGGTCTGCACCTGGGCAGGACCGGAACCAATGTCCTAGGGGGAGTGTTTGCTAGTGCTGTTGGGGAGGATTTAAACTGATATGGCAGGGGGATGGGAACCAATGCAGGGAGACAGAGGGAAACAAAAAGGAGGCAAAAGCAAAAGACAGAAAGGAGATGAGGAAAAGTGGAGGGCAGAGAAACCCAAGGCAAAGAACAAAAAGGGCCACTGCACAGCAAAATTCTAAAAGGACAAAGGGTGTTAAAAGAACAAGCCTGAAGGCTTTGTGTCTTAATGCAAGGAGTATCCGCAATAAAGTGGATGAATTAACTGTGCAAATAGATGTTAACAAATATGATGTGATTGGGATTACGGAGACGTGGCTCCAGGATGATCAGGGCTGGGAACTCAACATCCAGGGGTATTCAACATTCAGGAAAGATAGAATAAAAGGAAAAGGAGGTGGGGTAGCATTGCTGGTTAAGGAGCAAATTAAGGCAATAGTTCTGAAGGACATTAGCTTGGATGATGTGGAATCTATATGGGTAGAGCTGCAGAATACCAAAGGACAAAAAACGTTAGTGGGAGTTGTGTACAGACCTCCAAACAGTAGTAGTGATGTTGGGGAGGGCATCAAACATGAAATTAGGGGTGCGTGCAATAAAGGTGCAGCAGTTATAATGGGTGACTTTAATATGCACAGAGATTGGGTTAACCAAACTGGAAGCAATACGGTAGAGGAGGATTTCCTGGAGTGCAAAAGGGATGGTTTTTTAGACCAATATGTCGAGGAACCAACTAGGGGGGAGGCCATCTTAGACTGGGTGTTGTGTAATGAGAGAGGATTAATTAGCAATCTCGTTGTGCGAGGCCCCTTGGGGAAGAGTGACCATAATATGGTGGAATTCTGCATTAGGATGGAGAATGAAACAGTTAATTCAGAGACCATGGTCCAGAACTTAAAGAAGGGTAACTTTGAAGGTATGAGGCGTGAATTGGCTGGGATGGATTGGCGAATGATACTGAAGGGGTTGACTGTGGATGGGCAATGGCAGACATTTAGAGACCGCATGGATGAACTACAACAATTGTACATTCCTGTCTGTCGTAAAAATAAAAAAGGGAAGGTGGCTCAACCGTGGCTATCAAGGGAAATCAGGGATAGCATTAAAGCCAAGGAAGTGGCATACAAATTGGCCAGAAATAGCAGAGAACCCGGGGACTGGGAGAAATTTAGAACTCAGCAGAGGAGGACAAAGGGTTTGATTAGGGCAGGGAAAATGGAGTACGAGAAGAAGCTTGCAGGGAACATTAAGACGGATTGCAAAAGTTTCTATAGATATGTAAAGAGAAAAAGGTTAGTAAAGACAAACGTAGGTCCCCTGCAGTCAGAATCAGGGGAAGTCATAACGGGGAACAAAGAAATGGCGGACCAATTGAACAAGTACTTTGGTTCGGTATTCACTGAGGAGGACACAAACAATCTTCCGGATATAAAAGGCGTCGGAGGGTCTAGTAAGGAGGAGGAACTGAGAGAAATCCTTATTAGTCGGGAAATTGTGTTGGGGAAATTGATGGGATTGAAGGCCGATAAATCCCCAGGGCCTGATGGACTGCATCCCAGAGTACTTAAGGAGGTGGCCTTGGAAATAGTGGATGCATTGACAGTCATTTTCCAACATTCCATTGACTCTGGATCAGTTCCTATGGAGTGGAGGGTAGCCAATGTAACCCCACTTTTTAAAAAAGGAGGGAGAGAGAAAACAGGGAATTACAGACCGGTCAGCCTGACATAGGTAGTGGATAAAATGATGGAATCAATTATTAAGGATGTCCAAGTCAGCATGGATTTGTGAAAGGGAAATCATGCTTGACAAATCTTCTGGAATTTTTTGAGAATGTTTCCAGTAGAGTGGACAAGGGAGAACCAGTTGATGTGGTATATTTGGACTTTCAGAAGGCTTTCGACAAGGTCCCACACAAGAGATTAATGTGCAAAGTTAAAGCACGTGGGATTGGGGGTAGTGTGCTGACATGGATTGAGAACTGGTTGTCAGACAGGAAGCAAAGAGTAGGAGTAAATGGGGACTTTTCAGAATGGCAGGCAGTGACTAGTGGGGTACCGCAAGGTTCTGTGCTGGGGCCCCAGCTGTTTACACTGTACATTAATGATTTAGACGAGGGGATTAAATGTAGTATCTCCAAATTTGCGGATGACACTAAGTTGGGTGGCAGTGTGAGCTGCAAGGAGGATTCTATGAGGCTGCAGAGCGACTTGGATAGGTTAGGTGAGTGGGCAAATGCATGGCAGATGAAGTATAATGTGGATAAATGTGAGGTTATCCACTTTGGTGGTAAAAACAGAGAGACAGACTATTATCTGAATGGTGACAGATTAGGAAAAGGGCAGGTGCAAAGAGACCTGGGTGTCATGGTACATCAGTCATTGAAGGTTGGCATGCAGGTACAGCAGGCGGTTAAGAAAGCAAATGGCATGTTGGCCTTCATAGCGAGGGGATTTGAGTACAAGGGCAGGGAGGTGTTGCTACAATTGTACAGGGCCTTGGTGAGGCCACACCTGGAGTATTGTGTGCAGTTTTGGTCTCCTAACCTGAGGAAGGACATTCTTGCTATTGAGGGAGTGCAGCGAAGGTTCACCAGACTGATTCCCGGGATGGCGGGACTGACCTATCAAGAAAGACTGGATCAACTGGGCTTGTATTCACTGGAGTTCAGAAGAATGAGAGGGGACCTCATAGAAACGTTTAAAATTCTGACGGGGTTAGACAGGTTAGATGCAGGAAGAATGTTCCCAATGTTGGGGAAGTCCAGAACCAGGGGACACAGTCTAAGGATAAGGGGGAAGCCATTTAGGACCGAGATGAGGAGGAATTTCTTCACCCAGAGAGTGGTGAACCTGTGGAATTCTCTACCACAGAAAGTTGTTGAGGCCAATTCACTAAATATATTCAAAAAGGAGTTAGATGAAGTCCTTACTACTAGGGGAATCAAGGGGTATGGTGAGAAAGCAGGAATGGGGTACTGAAGTTGCATGTTCAGCCATGAACTCATTGAATGGCGGTGCAGGCTAGAAGGGCCGAATGGCCTACTCCTGCACCTATTTTCTATGTTTCTATGTTTCTATTCGTAAAAAAAAATTTGGATCAGAGGCAACCGCCCACAGGATGCACTATATCATACGTTTTGCCCTCATCAACCCTCCTGGTTCCCATCTCGAAAAATTTAAGTTAGTCAGATATGATCTTCCCTTAACAAATCTGCGCTGACTGTCCTTGATTAATCCGTGTCTTTCTAAGTGAAGATTTATTCTGTCCTTCAGGATTTTTTCCAATAATTTTTCCACCAGTGAGATTAGGCTGACTGGCCTGTAATTAATAGATCTATCCCTTTCTCCTTTCTAAAACAAAGGTACCACATTAGCAGTCCTCCAGTAATTCCCATATTGGACTGTACAGTTACCTGAGAACTCACCTTTCGAGTGGAAGCAAGTCTTCCTCGATTTCAAGGGACTGCCTATGATGATGGCTATGGCCAAATCACCTCTCAGCTTAGCAAAGTTGGCTTTTCCCCAAGTTAGAACTTTTATTCCTGGTCTATCCTTGTTCTTTTCCATAACTACCTTAAATCTAACTGAATTATGGTCATTAGCACCTAAATGCTCGCCCACTGATACCCCTTCCATCTGCCCAGCTTCATTCCCTAAAACTAAATCCAGAACCGCCCACTTCCATGTTGGGTTTGTCCTCTGGTTCTGCTGTTCTGGATGTGGCAAAAAAGATTGTCCTGTCTGCATTCTTTAGTGCTTTTAGAATCTTAAAAACAGAAATCATATCACCTCTCAATCTTTTCTTTTCCAGTGAGTCAAGAGGTTGTGGATTCAAACCACACTCTAAAGATTTGAGCAAATAATCTGGGTTGGCACTTCAATACAGCACTGAGGGAGTGATGCACTGCTGGAGCTGCTGTCTTTTAGAGATGTCTTTTGATGAGATGTTAAATCAAGACAGCATCTTCCCTCTGAGGTAGACGTAGAAGATCCCATGGCACTATTCAAAGATTCGGGGAGTTCTCCCCAGTATTTTGAGGCCAACATTTATCCTTCAATAAACTTCACTAAAATAGATTGTCTGATCATTATCTCATTGATGTTTGTGGGAGCTTGCTGTGTACAATTTGTCTGCCACCTTTCCTATATAATAACAGTGACTACACTTCAGTAGTACTTCGGTAACTGTAAAGCACCTTGGGACCTGCTGAAGATGTGAAAGGTGCTATATAGATGCAAGTTCTTTCTTTGTTCTTATTTCTCCCATTGATGCATTTATACTCTCCTAGTCCTACAATCCATAAAAAGAAAATGAATGATCTTTGTTCCTACTGAGGGATTATATCGAATTTGGTCTGTTGTTCATTGTAATGGGAAATCAGCCCTATAGTCACAGGCAAAACTGGCCACAGATTTCACACTTGACATGAATAGATCAATCCCTTAATTTCATTGCCCGTGTTTCAGAATTCATTTTAATTAGAATTGGAGACAGTTAATCAATAGCTCAAATGGAAAGCACTCTAGTTTAAAGAATTTATTCTATTGGATCCATCCTGGACAGCCAAAAAACATACATGCCAACCATGGCTATTTTAAACTGACAGTCGGTGTTTCAATTGCTGCATCGGCATGACAGTGTCTCAGAGGAAAGTCCATTCATTTTTTTTTACTGGACTTAGAGGTTGAAGGTATCAAGCAATTAAGCCAATTGCAGAGTGGGACTGGAGAACTAATCAATCAGAAAAAAAATTTGAGGCAAAAAAGTTGTAAGCTGGAATGATGACGACTGAGAGTCACTGGTATACGTATGTTCCGTGTTTGAAATAAGGGGCTGAATTTTTGGTCTACTGCTACCTCTGTTAGCGCCCCAGAGGGGCGGCAATGGCGGTGGTAAGCACTTCCGGCCGGACGGCCAGCTCTCAGCTCCCCGCCGGGACTTCCGGTGCTGGTTTCGACAGGGTGCGGAGCATTACAGCCCGGAAGAGATGAGCCGGTGTGCAACGCCCTTGGCTGCGACATCGGCTCGATTTTTTGGCTGCCACCCGATCTGTAGAGTGCCCTACTGGGACTACCTGTAAAATCTGGCAGTCCGATCTGTAGCGGCCGCAGTGAGTGAGGTAAGTAATGTCGACCTCAGGTAAGTGTGATTGTTTTTTTATTTTATTTTGTGATTTAGGTTGTGGTGGCGTGATTTATTTATTGGGAATGTTTTAGGTGGGTTTTTCAGGTTTTTTTGCCCCCCTCCCGGCCTCTCTTGGAGCGCTCCGAGGCCGGCAGTTTAGCTCGGGATTTTCGCTTGCTCAGCTGGCCTAGCACTCTAAGAGAGGTGTGTAACGCCTCCCTTAGCACTCCGCCCCCACTCAGGGCCCTGCTGATGATTTTTTTTGACTGAGGCACACCTGTTCTTGGGTGCAAACTTTACCGCCCTGCCGCCATTACCGCACCGAAATGAGCAGAACCGAAAATCCAGCCCAACCTATTTAAATCATTATTTTCCTCCAAGGAACTTTATGGGGCATGCCTAGCTGCTGTCTAATGCGAAGGTTTATTTTCTTCAGGACTGGTTGTAACTACCCTATTGAGATAAGGAGGATGTTCCCTGATGTGAAGCCATTATTTGAGACTTTCTGTTGCTGCACCTGCAGAACTGATATCACTTGGAAATAAAATAGAGAGCGCATTTGAAATGCTGATGAGCTTGACTTAATTTAAAAAATGACACTGAGATTCCTATATTTACGATTTCACTATAGTCTCGGACTGTATAGTCGAGATGTAATGGTGAATCTATATCAAACCTCGGTAAGACCACAGTTGGAGCACTGGGTGCAGTTTTGAGCTCCACATTATAAGAAAGATGTTGAGGCTATCGAGAGGGTAGAACACAGATTCATAGGATGCTGCCTGGTATGGGGAAATACAAATATGAAGAAAAACCTAAAAAACTGTGGCTGTTTTCATTAGAACAGAGGAGATTAAATGGTGATTTGTTAGAGATATTTAACATTATGAAGGGATGGGACAGAGTAGATAGAAACAGATCATTTCCAGTAGTTGAGGGCTGGAGGACGAGTTGACATAGGTAGAGGACTAAATGTCAAAGATTTAGGACAGAGAGCAGTGAAGTGAGAAATGGACCATTGCTCGAGTGGCAGATAATTGCCAACATGGACCAAAAGGTCTGTTTATAGGTTATTGCTACGTAATTCGAATGTTGGCCTGTTTGTGGTGAGTGGATCATCTAGTTATGTTCAGAAAGCATTTTTATATTTCTTTGTGTGCCCATGGTGACAATCCCATTCTTATTGTTCAGTAAGTGAGTAGAGAGTTTGCACCATCTGTAACATCAATATCCAAGGTAAAATGTGAGGAGCGACATTAATGTCACCAGATATTTGGGAGGAGTGTGAAATGGGCACATTGTGCCTGATTCTCCGACCCATGCCACTGCTGAGAGTGCCCCCATGCCCTGATGAGAATGCCCCCCCTGCCCTTTTGAGTGTGCCCCCATGCCCCTGTTGAATGTGCCCCCATGCCCCTGTTGAGAGTACCCCCATGCCCCTGTTGAATGTGCCCCCATGCCCCAGTTGAATGTGCCCCATGCCCCTGTTGAATGTGCCCCCATGCCCCTGTTGAATGTGCCCCCATGTCCCTGTTGAATGTGCCCCCATGCCCCTGTTGAATGTGCCCCCATGCCCAAGTTGAATGTGCCCCATGCCCCTGTTGAATGTGCCCCCATGCCCCTGTTGAATGTGCCCCCATGCCCCTGTTGAATGTACCCCCATGCCCCTGTTGAATGTGCCCCCATGCCCAAGTTGAATGTGCCCCATGCCCCTGTTGAATGTGCCCCCATGCCCCTGTTGAATGTGCCCCCATGCCCAAGTTGAATGTGCCCCATGCCCCTGTTGAATGTGCCCCCATGCCCCTGTTGAATGTGCCCCCATGCCCCTGTTGAATGTGCCCCCATGCCCCTGTTGAATGTGCCTCCATGTCTCTGTTGAATGTGCCCCATGTCCCTGTTGTATGTGACCCCACACCACTGCTGAGCATGCCCCAAATTGAGTTTACCCCGTGAACTCTTGAAGGCAGCCACCAACAGTATAAAAAAAAATCACAGCTTCCAAAAAACTGACTGGAGGTAAAATCTTGTCCTCAGTGTGTAGGCTGTAATTTGGTGGAGCCAATCGCTTAGTTGTTACAGGTGAGTTCTATAACTGGTGAGCCATTCACTCCGCCAGGTTACTGCCCTTTAGGTTGGACTGAGTGGGACATTGGCTTGTCATCACTACATCTGTAGGTACGTGTAACATACCATCAATGAAGTCAATGGAAAATAAAATAGGGCGGGGTCATGGTGTAAAATCGGGCAGGGAGTTAAATTGGGTGGGATGAGGTGTAAAAGCGTGTGGGACGGGGCATAAAATTGGGCGGGGATGGGGTATAAAATGGGGGGGGTAAATCTGATCATGTCCGTTTCCCAGCAGAGGAGAAAAATTACACTTCTAGGCCCTCAGACTAATGCACACACTGCAACATACATACACACTGACACATCCAGACGTTAATACAAATACACGGACATTAACACAAACACACTAACACGCGCACACTAACACACATACTAACAAACATTAACACACACACAAGCTAACACACACACTAACACACAGACTAACAAACACTAACACACCCGTACGCTAACACTAACACACACACTAACACACAAAACACACACTAACACACATACACTAACACACACATAAGAACATAAGAAATAAGAGCAGAATTAGGCCATTTAGCCCCTCGAGTTTCAATAAGATCATGGCTGATCTGATTTTGGTCTCAACTCCACTTTCCTGCCCGCTCTCCATAAACCTTGACTCCCTTATCGTTCACAAATCTGTCGATCTCCACCTTAAATATATTAAATGACACACACTAACACACAAATTAACACACTAATACACACACACTAACACTCAGACACTAATACACACATACAAACACGCACACACTAACACACACACAAACTAACACTCACAGACCTTGTTCCCTACTTCAGACTTGTAATAATTCAGAAACTTGGGAGTGATTACAATAAACTTCATGTGATGTTATTAACCACAATACAAAGCTTTAAACAATTTACAACCTGTCCTTGAGCCTCAGGATTGAATGTATTATTTAGTATTGATAATAATTTAAGCCGTTCCAATTTAATTTCCTGTTTCATTCTATTTTAGTGCCAGAAGTAGATAGCCGGGCAAACTCCACCCGCCAGTCCACGTGATGTTTCTTCGTATAACTGGACTAAAGATTATGCTGTAATTTCTTTAGGTAACAATTGATTAAAAAATCGTCTGTGCTCACCTGCTGCAAAGAATTGCTGGATTCACTCTGAGCCCTAATGTTATCTGGCCTGTATTGCGCCACAATAAATCTTACATTGATTTAGATGCAATTGGTTATAAATCTGTTCACTCAATTGTTTCTGCCATATTAAAGTGAATTGGATCATATCTCGAACACTTAGTGAAAGCAACGCCTTTCAAATCTTATTCGATATTGGAAGATAGTTTGTAACTCAACTGTACCATAATTTGGCAGTGTGACGTATTTCAGCCAAGGAAATACTTTTCAAGTGTAGGAAATACAGCAGCCACTTTGTACACATCATCATCATCATCATCATAGGCAGTCCCTCGAAATCGAGGAAGACTTGCTTCACTCTGAAAGTGAGTTCTCAGGTGGTTGTACAGTCCAATGCGGGAATTACAGTCTCTGTAACAGGTGGAGCAGACAGTCGTTGAAGGAAAGGGTGGGTGGGGAGCCTGGTTTGCCGCACACTCCTTCCGCTGCCTGCGCTTGTTTTCTGCATGGTCTCTGCGACGAGACTCAAGGTGCTCAACGCCCTCCTCCCGGATGCTCTTCCTCCACTTTGGGCAATCTTGGGCCAGGGATTCCCAGGTGCCGGTGGGGATGTTACACTTTCAAAGGTTTTTCAACCTTTGGGGCCCCAATTGTAATTGGTTACAAGTCTGTTCACTCAATCAAGTGTAACTACTATTATACTTTGTGAGCAAGATCCCACAAAAAGCACTGTGATAATGAACAAATAATCTGTTTTAGTGATGTTGGTTGATGGGCAAATATTGACCAGGACACCAGGGAAAACTCCCCAGCTCTTCTTTGAAATAATACCATGGAATTTTTTACGTTCAACTGAGGGGGCATACAGGGCCTTGGTTTAACATAGTCATCTGAAAGATGGCACCCCCTACAATGCAGACTCCCTCAGTACTGCACTGGAGTGTCAGCCTGGGTTATGTGCTTTGGTCTCTAGATTGGGATTTGAACCCACAACCTTCTGACTCAAAGGCAAGAGTGTTACCAACTGAGCCATGCTAGATATGGATTCAATCTGTGGCATCTCGCAATTAATTAATTTTAATCTAAACTCATAATGTGAGCAATATTGTCAAGACACGTTTATTGCCTACTCCTGCCGGTAGTTCCCTTATTTCTCTGCCAATGGAAGATGCCCATGGCACAAGTAGCACATCCAAGGCGTCTCCCGCCAAACAGGCTGGGAAGTCCAGTTGAGTGCCCATTGCAAAGTGCACAATGACAGGTGAAGCCACAGAAACATCTTTTAACTACCCCTCCCCATTTGTAAGAGGGCTATGATAGAATTATGTATTTTTCAACAGTTTTTCATCATTTGTGGCCCCAATCTACTATCCCACCCTGGACCCACAGGTGGGCCTCTTCTCCCCAGTTGGCTGGTACACCAAGTCAGGCCAGATGTAACTCCGCTGGGCCTGGGCTTGGTCCCACCGAACCCCAACTCTTCGAAGGCCACACTGCTTGTCCCCTCCTATGATGATGGCCAGGTTTGAGTTGACCCCTCTGCTCGCTGACCTTCATTGCCTCACTTTCAACAACGCCTCGATTTCAAAATTCTCATCCTTGTTTTCAAATCCCTCCATGGCCTCGTTCCTCCCTATCTCTGTAATCTCCTCCAGTCTCGCAACCCCCCAAGATATTTTTGCTCCTCTCATTCTGCCTTCTTGTGCATCGCTGATTATAATTGCACGTCCATTGGTGGCCGTGCCTTCTGTTGCCTGGACCCTAAGCTCTGGAATTCCCTCCCTAACCTTCTCCACTCTCTACCTTTCTATCCTACCTTAAAACCTATGTATCTGCCCTAATTTCTCCTTATGCGGTTCGGTGCTAAATTGTTTGCCTTATACTACTCCTGTGCAGCACATTGTGATGCTATATAAATACAAGTTGTTGTTGTTGTAAAATCTTTCTTGGGAAGTGAGAGCATTAATTTGCATATTTCTCTCACGCCCTCTCCCAAAAGAAGAAAAAAAATTCCTCCAGGGAGTAATAAAAGTGGAGATAAAGAAAAAAATAAAGACTTGCATTTATATAGCGCTTTTCACGACCATCGGATGTCTCAAAGCACAAAAAGATTGCAAACCAAAATTGGCTAAATTGATTCAATGCTAGGTAATTTATCTCACAATCTGCACATATTTAAAATAACGAAATAAAAGCAGAGCCCATTCTTCTTCTCCACTTCAGGCTCCACAAATCGTGCTGCTATCTTCACATTTACTTGTGATTTGTTCACTGAGCCATTGGGCAGATCCTCCTCCTAATTACAGTAATCTATTTATGTTCGGAAGGCCTGATTTTTTAAAGCTTGGCATTGTGCCAATGCAGATGTGTCTGCACCACCCCTGCCTTGCAAGCGCCCCCTGAAATTGGTATTATCAGCATGTTAGTGCTGAAATTTGCAAGTGCGCAAATGTGAGCTCAAAGCCCAATTAGATAGACAATGAAAATGACCCAATGCCTCACGAAAATGATCCAAAACTGCATCATTTCTGTTCCCACCAGTAATTTTGCAGTAAAATTGTCAAATAGTTATAAGTAAATTGATGGAAGTACACAACGGGTCAGTCAGCATCTGGGTTTCTGATGTAGCGCTCTCAACAGAACTAAAGGCTGTGAGATATACACAGACCCTGAGCTGTGGTGTTCCTTTCCTAAAGCTCTCCTCCTCTCTACCTCGCTCTTGTCCCTTAAGATGCTCCTTAAAGACTGCTTCTTTGACTAAGCTTTGCACAACTTTGTGTCTTTTTTTTCCATTAATTCAGAGGATGTGGGCAGCATTAGCAAGACCAACATTTATTGAGAAGGTGGTGATTCAACAGAGTGACTTGCTTGGCTACTTCGGAGAGCAGTTGGTGTGGGTCTGGAAACATAGAAACAAAGAAACATAGAAACATAGAAATTTACAGCGCGGAAGGAGGCCATTTCGGCCCATCGTGTCGGTGCCGGCCGACAAAGAGTCACACGGTCAGCAGCCCTGAAGGTTACATATAAACCAATGAACAATGACGGACGGGTAAAGAGCATCCAGCCCAACCAGTCCGCCCCACACAACTGCGGTACCCCATGTATCGCAACATTTTACGCTCCACCCCAATCGGAGCCACGCGATCTCCTGGGAGAGGCAAAAAAACAGATAAAAACCCAGGCCAATTGGGGAAAAAAATCTGGGAAAATTCCTCTCTGACCCATCCAGGGGATCGAAACTAGTCCAGGAGATTATTCTGGCCGTATTAGATTCCCTGAAGTACTTACCATCGTATCTGCACCAGCCAACAAGAGGTTATCCAGTCTAATCCCACCTACCAGCTCTAGGTCCGTAACCCTGCAGGTTACGCACTTCAAGCGCACATTCAAGCACCTTTTAAATGTGGTGAGGGTTTCTGCTTCCACCACCCTTCCAGGCAGTGAGTTCTAGACCCTCACAACCCTCTACATGAAGAAGCTTCCCCTCAAATCCCCCCTAAACCTTCCACCAACCACCTTAAACCTATGCCCCCTCGTAATTGACCCTTCCACCAAGGGAAATAGGCCCTTGCTGTCCACTATATCCAGGCCACTCAAAATTTTATACACCTCAGTCTATTCAATCTGTCCCCATAGCTAAGATTCTCCATTCTAGGCAACATCCTCGTAAATCTTCTCTGCACCCTCTCCAGTGCAATCATGTCCTTCCTATAATACAGCGACCAGAACTGCACGCAGTATTCCAGCTTTGACCTAACTAGTGTATTATACTATTTAAGCATAACCTCCCTGCTCTTGTATTCTATGCCTCGTCCAATAAAGGCAAGCATTCTGTATGACTTCTTGACCACCTTATCCACCTGGCCTGCTACTTTCAGGGATCTGTGAACAAGCACTCCAATGCCCCTTTGTTCATCTGCACTTCTAAGTGGCCTACGTTTAATGTGCATACCCTTTCCTTATTAGCCCTCCCCAAGTGCACTATTTCACACTTCTGTGATTTAAATTCCGTTTGCCACTGTTCTGCCCATTTATGACTTTCCTCTTCATTATCAACCACACAGCCAATTTTAGTGTTGTCTGCAAACTTCTTAATCATACCCCCTCTATTCAAATCTAGATCATTGATGTATACCACAAAAAGCAAGGGACCTAGTACTGAGCCCTGCAAAACCCCACTGGAAACATCCCTCCAGTCACAAAAACATCCATCAACCATTACCTTTTGCTTCCTATCTCGAAGCCAATTTTGGATCCAACTTGCCACTTTGCCCTGGATCCCATGAGCTTTTACCTTCATGACCAATCTGCCATGTGGGACCTTATCAAAAGTTTTGTTAAAGTCCACATACAATACATCGTATGCACTACCCACATGAACTCATGTATAAGCCAGATCAGGTAACGAGCAGGTTTCCTGCCCTAAAGAACATTAGTGAACCAGTTAGTTTTTTAGACAATATGAAAGCTTCATGGTTACTTTTACTGTCAGTAACACCACTACACTGCATTATCTTACTGATAATCTTTAATACCAAATTGAGCAGACAACAGGTCATTTAACACATTCAGGGGGCGAAATTCGGTAGTGCTCTGTTTGGGGTGGTAACTTTTTACTTTTAGAAAATTTAGTGCCCGGCGAGATGCCTTGCCAAATTATTTGAAATTTGGCATTTTCGTCTCAGCGGTGACGGGAGCAATAAATGAGGCATTATTGGCCTCTGTTGGGCACTGCAGGGGCATTATTCACAGAGGGTTACCCAATTACAGCTGAGTTCCATTCGTCAATCCAGGCTTCAATCCTTGACTCCAGCTCGATCTGGCTCTTAAAGAGGAGGTCATTTGAACCTGCTGCTGCTCATTTTCAACATTGCTGCGCTTGAGTCAGTCTGTGCATCTCAGGAACTCAGAGACCTTTTCTGAAATGGTTGCAACGAATCCCCCTTCAAGGAAGAGGGCCACACGATTAACGATGTGGTGCTGAAGACATTGGAGGGGGCACTGGAGGCAAGGAGGGAGTCGCTGTTCCCTGCATTGGGCATCTCCACAGATGCCTTCCACGCCATGTGGCAAGAGGTGGCCCAGGAGATGTCAGCCAGCACAGTGGCACAGAGAACCCTCACCCAGTGCAAAAAAAAATTCAACGACCTATGTCGGGTGGTGAAGGTGAGCACATGCTTCCTCACCTCCTCCGTACCAGCCTCTCAACCTCTGTCTGTGCAAACCAGCATTTCCACACCACTCAACCACCAAGCATCTGCAACTACTCACTCACACCCTCATCTCACGCCTTACCTACTTTCACAGCTATTCAACCACGGTCATAGACATAGCTGGACTCTTACTCACACAAGTTCCTTTCTTTTGCAGGCCAAGCTGGCATATAACAGAAAGGAGCAGCATCAGACTGGAGGAGGAGAACCTCAACTGCACGAACTGAGTGACCTTGAGGAGTGTGTGCTGCTGCTCTTTGGCCCACAGGTGGTGGGCCCCTCTCCTTTTCTCATACCACTTCCCCCAACGGCCCCCCACCCCGCCCACACCAGAAGGCTTTCTCATTTTCTCTTGAACCTGTCTGCATTCCTTGCTCCATTCCTGCCCCACTGCCCTCATCTTAATGCGAGTGCCATTTATGCTTTCAGATAATCAGCCAGTAGCTGTGGAGCCTGCAACTGAGCCCCACCCCCCACCACAAGAGAGTCTGGAGAGAGAGGACGGGGAGGAAGAGCAGGAGTAGGAGGAACTGAGCATTGCATCATTGCTTCTCTCACCCGCAGGCACTAGCTCAGATACTGGCACTACGTGTTTGTTAGATATTAGGTTAGTAGAGGGGTCTGCAGTGGGTGATGTACCAGGGCCTAGCGGGCTGCAGCAAGGCCAAGGGGAAAGGTGCCAGTGCAGTCTTTGGTCGCCTGAGGGAGAGTCTATTTGAAGAGTGTGTGAAGACCAGCATGGTTAAATTTCAAATTCAGTTGAAGCGTGAGAAAGTTGGATCTCAAACAAGTGTCCTATGCTTAAACAAAGGAGACGACAAAAATATGAAGGCAGAGTTGGCTAAAGCGGACTGGGAAAATAGATTAAAGTGTAGGTTGATGAGCAGTGGCAGACATTTAAGGAGATATTTCATAACTCTCAACAAAAATATATTCCAATGAGAAGGAAAGGCTGTAAGAGAAGGGATAACCATTCATGGTTAACTAAGGAAATAAGGGATGGTATCAAATTAAAAACAAGGGCATACAAAGTGACCAAGACTACTGGGAGGCCAGAGGATTGGGAAACTTTTAAAAGCCAGCAAAGAATGACTAAAAAAATAATAGAGGGCAGAAAGATTATGAAAGCAAACTAGCACAAAATATAAAAACAGATATTAAGAGTTTCTACAGGTATGTAAAAAGGAAAAGAGTGGCTAAAGTAAATGTCGGTCCCTTAGAGGATGAGACTGGGGAATTAATAATGGGGAACAGGGAAATGGCAGAGACTTTGAACAAATATTTTGTATCGGTCTTCATGGTAGAAGACACTAAAAACATCCCAATAGGGGATAATCAAGTGACTATAGAGATGGAGTAGCTTAATACAGTCACTATCACGAAAGAAGCAGTACTCTGTAAAATAATGGGACTAAAGGCGGACAAGTCCCTTAGACCTGTTGGCTTGTATCCTAGAGTATTAAAAGAAGTGGCTGCAGTGATAGTGGATGCATTGGTTGTAACCTACAAAAATTCCCTGGATTCTGGGGAGGTCCCAGCGGATTGGAAACTGCAAATATAACGCCCCAATTTAAAAAAGGAGGCAGAGGGAAAGCAGAAAACTGTAGGCCAGTTAGCCTAACATCTGTCATTGGGAAAATGCTGGAGTCCATTATTGAAGAAGCAGTAGGAAAAGCATTTGGAAAAGCATGATTCAATCTGTTATATATGTAAACTTGTATATACCTGTACAGCTCATCCATTGGAGTCCCAAGTGATCCCACAATCTCATGGGAGCACCTGTACTTAAGGAGGCCTCACAGGCTGGAGAGGCACTCTGGAGACCTGCAATAAAAGACTAAGGTCACACTTTACTTTGAGCTCACAGTATCCAGTCAGACTCTTTATTCATACATAACAACTGGTGACGAGATACAGACCCACGATGCAGAGAACAGTGGGCATTCTGGAGAAATTCTCAGAGGGAGATGACTGAGAAACCTTCGTGGAGCGACTCGACCAATACTTTGTGGCCAACGAGCTGGAAGGGGAAGCAAACGCTGCCAAACGAAGGGCGATTCTCCTCACCGTCTGCCGGGCACCAACGTATGGCCTCATGAAGAATCTGCTTGCTCCAGCGAAACCCACAGAGAAATCGTACGATGATTTGTGCACACTGGTCCAGGAGCATCTGAACCCAAAGGAAAGCGTTCTGCTGGCGAGGTACCGGTTCTACACCTACAAAAGGTCTGAAGGCCAGGAAGTGGTGAGTTATGTCTCCGAGCTGAGACGCCTTGCAGGACATTGCGAATTTTAAGGATATTTGGAGCACATGCTCAGAGACTTTTTGGTACTTGACATTGGCCATGAAGTAATACTTCGCAAACTTTTGACTGTAGAGACCCAACCTTGAGTAAGGCCATAGCGAAAGCCCAGGCGTTCATTGCCACCAGTGACAATACTAAACAAATCTCTCAGCACACGCGTGCTGCTACAAGTACTGTGAACAAAGTGATGTTGTTTTCAAATCGCAACGTACAGGGCAGGCTCCACATGCCTGTAGCTGCACGTCCGCAGGTGTCTCAGAGTCCACCATCAAGGGTGATGAATGCAAGGCCAACAGCTTTTTGGCGCTGCGGGGGTGATCATCGTTTCCATTCATGCCACTTCAAAGGATACGTTTGCAAGGGCTGTGGATTAATGGGACACCTCCAACATATGTGCAGGCGAGCTGCAAACTCTGTTAAACCTGCAAACCACCATATTGCAGAGGACGACAGATCCATGGCGGATCATGATGAAACAGAGCCTCAGACTGAGGAGGCAGAGGTATATGGGGTGCACACATTTACCACAAAGTTGAATTAAATAGTCTCCTGGTGTCAATGGAGTTGGACACGGGTGCGAGCCAGTCCATTAAGAGCAAAAAGACTTTCGATAAATTGTGGTGCAGCAAGGCCTCAAGGCCAGTCTTGACTCCCATTCACATGAAACTGAGAACTTACACAAAGGAACTGATTCCCGTAAGTGGCATGCTACTGTAAAGGTCTCCTACGATGGAACGGTGCACAAGCTACCACTCTGGGTGGTACCGGGCGATGGTCCCACACTGCTCAGCAGGAGCTGGCTGGGAAAGATACACTGGAACTGGGATGACGTCTGGGCGCTCTTATCCGCTGATGACACTTCGTGTGCCCAGGTCTTAAACAAGTTCCCTTCGCTGTTCGAACCTGGCATCGGGAAGCTCCAAGGAGCAAAAGTGCAAATCCACCTAATTCCGGGGGCGCGACCCATCCATCACAAGGCGAGAGCAGTACCATACATGATGAGAGAAAGGGGAGAGATCGAGCTAGACCGGCTGCAAAGAGAGGGCATCATTTCACCTATCGAATTCAACAAGTGGGCCAGTCCGATTGTTCCAGTCCTCAAAGGAGACGTCAGAATCTGTGGTGATTACAAAGTAACTATCAATCATTTCTCCCTGCAGGATCAATACCTACTACCAAAGGCTGACGAATTTTCGCTACACTGGTGGGAGGAAAGACGTTCATGAAGTGGGACTTCACCTCAGCCTACATGATGCAGGAGCTGGAGCAATCATCGAAGGGCCTCACCTGCATTAACACACACAAAGGTCTCTTCATTTATAACAGATGCCCATTTGGAATTCTATCAGCCGCGGCGATATTCCAGAGAAACATGGAAAGCTTACTGAAGTCGGCCCCGCACACTGTGGTCTTCCAGGATGCATCTTGGTTACAGGTCGGGACACAGTCGAGCATCTGCAGAACCTGGAGGAGGTTCTTAGTCGACTCAACCGTGTGGGGTTCAGGTCGAAATGCTCGCAGTGCATTTTCCTGGCGCCTGAAGTGGAGTTCCTGGGGAAAAGAATTGCGGTGGACGGCATCAGGCCCACCGATTCAAACACAGAGGCAATCAAGAACGCACCGAGGCCACAGAACGTGACGGAGTTGCGGTCGTTTCTAGGACTCCTGAACTACTTTGGTAACTTCTTACCGGGTCTCAACATACTGTTAGAACCACTACACGCCTTACTGCGTAACGGAGACGAATGAGTATGGGGCAAAAACCAAGAAAATGCCTTTGTAAAAGCTAGAAAATTGTTATGCTCAAATGCTTGTGTTGTATGATCCATGTAAGCGTTTGGTACTAGCATGTGGTGTGTCGTCGTACGGCATCGGTTGTGTATTGCAACAAACTAATGATTCTGTGAAATTGCAACCGGTTGCTTATGCAACCAGAAGTCTGTCTAAGGCTGAGAGAGCCTAAAGCATGATTCAAAAAGAAGTGTTGCGTGTGTCTATGAGGTAAATAAACTGCATCAATATCTGTTCGGGCTAAAATCTGAATTGGAAACTGACAATAAGCCACAATATCCCTGTTTTTCGAGAGTAAGGGGATAAATATGAAGGCATGGGCGCTCACGTTGTCCGCATACAACTATGCCATCCGCAACAGGCCAGCATAGAAAACTGCGCCGATGCTCTCAGCAGGCTGCCATTGTCCACCACAGGGGTGGAAATAGCGCAGCCCGCAAATTTATGGTTATGGAAGCATTCGAAAGTGAGCAATCACCCATCACAGCCCAACAGATTAGAACCTGGACGAGCTAGGACCCCTTACTGTCCCAAGTAAAAAATTGTGTGCTTCACGGGAGCTGGTCCAGTGTCCCAGTGGAACTGCAGGAAGAGATAAAGCCGCACCAGTGGCGCAAAGATGAAATGTCTATACAGGCAGACTGCCTTCTGTGGGGCAATCGGGTAGTGGTCCCCAAGAAGGGCAGAGACACTTTCATCATTGTTCGCCACAATACCCACCCAGGCATCGTAATTGTCATGTATCTTACATTATTATATATAACTGTATCCTAACATGCTATACATGACTGTAATAAGATATGACCTGTAACCACCAGCACACCTTACCACCAGGGGTGCACTTGCAATGTATATAAGGACAGGTCTCAGGCAAGTGCAGCATTCCAGAGCTGTGTAATAAAGGTGCGGGTCCTGAGTGACCTTGACTTCACTACATGCCTCGTGTGAATCTGTACTGAGGGGACAGGACTTTACAGTGGCGACGGGTTACGGGATTACAGAATCCACAGAATGGCGAACAACGGATCAGATGAAAAGTACAATGCGGGAGACAATTGAGAGGACTTTATAGAAAGGCTCCAGCAAAGCTTTGTAACCAAAGACTGGTTAGGCAACGATAAGGCAGACAAGAGAAGAGCCCATCTCTTGACCAGCTGTGGCTCGAAAACAAACGCTTTAATGAAGGATCTGTTGGCACCCAAGAAACCAGCAAGCAAGTCGTTTGAAGAATTGAGCACATTGGTAAGAGACCACCTGAAGCCAGTGAGCAGCCTACACATGGTCAGACACAGGTCCTACAACTACAGACGCTGTGTAGGCCAGAGCATACCCGACTTCGTGGCGGAACTTCGGAGGTTGGCTAGTTTATGTGAGTTCTCCGATGAACTGAGGAGAGAAATGCTGAGAGACTTTTTCATTGAAGGAATAGGCCACGCAGACATATTCTGAAACCTCATAGAGACCAAGAACCTGACCTTAGAGGCAGCAGCATTGGTTGCACAGACATTCTTGGTAGGGGAAGAAGAATCGAGGTTAATTTACAATGCAGGTACAACAACTAACGAAATATTTGAACAAGAAGTTCACAGCACTAAACAAGCTGCTACCCCCACACACAGACAAAACCGGGAGAACAGGTTCTCGACAGCAGGCAGAAGCCATCAAGGGCCACAGGAACTGCCGTTCACACCTCATCAACCCACAATGCGAGCAATCAACGACAAACTGAGAAAAGCTCAAGAAAGATCAGCCAGACACAACTCATTCTTTGGGAACTCTTTGAACAATGGAACTTACATGTGCTGGAGGTGTGGGGGTGGGCACTCGTCAAGGGGATGTCGATTTCAGCAGGCTGTTTGCAGAAATTGTGAATATACAGGGCATTTGGCCCGCATGTGCAAAAAAACGGCAGCTCGGCTGTTATACGAATCGGATGGGTTGGAAAGCAGACCAGAGATGGTGGGGACAGTACCCGGGACACCGATGTACAGTGGGTCAACACGATCAATGGCCGCTGCTCCTACAACAGGACGCCTCCTATAATGATGAAGGTCCTACTCAACGGGATATCTGTCAACATGGAGCTGGATACGGGAGCGAGTCAATCTCTCATGGGCGCTCAACAATTTGAACAACTGTGGCCGCATAAAAGAGACAGACCAAAACTCACAAGGGTCGACACCAAACTAAGGACCTATACCAAAGAAATCGTACCAGTCCTCGGCAGTGCCATGCTCTCTGTCACACTCAAAGGGACAGTGAACCGACTTCCCCTGTGGATTGTCCCTGGAGACCCCCCCAACACTGCTGGGGAGAAGCTGGCTGGCAAAACTAAACTGGAAATGGGATGATGTCCATGCCATGTCATTAGAGGAATGGACCTCCTGCTCAACAGTTATAAAGCGATTTGAACATCTCTTTCAGCCAGGTGTGGGCACTTTCAAAGGGGCCAAAGTCAAAATCTACATCACACAGGATGCTAGACCGGTCCATCACAAGGACAAAGCTGTACCCTATGTGATGAGGGAAAAGATTGACCACGAACTAGACAGGCTTCTACGGGAAGGCATTATATCACCTGTGGAATTTAGCGACTGGACAAGTCCCATCGTCCCAGTCAAGAAGCCTGATGGATCCGTACGAATCTGTGGGGACTACAAATCTACCATAAACAGAGTCCCTACAGGACCAGTACCCGCTGCCCAGAGCGGAGGACTTATTTGCCACATTGGCTGGAGGTAAACTTTTCTCAAAATTAGACCTCACATCTGCGTATATGATGCAAGAATTGACCGAGGAATCCAAGCGACTCACCAACATCAACACACATCGAGGCCTTTTCATGTACAATCGATGCCCATTTGGCATCAGGTCGGCAGCTGCTATATTCCAGCGCAACATGGAAAGTCTGCTCAAGTCCATCCCGGGGACGGTTGTATTTCAAGACGACATACTTATCACGGGCAGGGACACCGACTCCCATCTCCGTAATTTGGAGGAAGTACAACATGGATTGGGTAGCCTACGAGTCAAGAAATCCAAGTGCCTGTTTCTCGCACCCGAGGTTGAATTTTTGGGCAGAAGGATTGCCGCTGATGGAATCCGCCCAACAGAGTCCAAAACAGAAGCAATTCGCCTGGCACTCAGACCCCAGAAAGTCTCAGAACTGCGCGCCTTTCTCGGGCTACTCAATTACTTTGGGAACTTTATGCAGAACTTCAGCACGCTGCTGGAGCTTCTCCATGTGCTACTCAGGAAGGGGTGCGATTGGTTTTGGGGGGACGCCCAGGAACGCGCCTTCAATAAGGCACGCAACCTTCTGTGTTCCAACAGTGTTTTGACTTTCTTTGACCCACGTAAAAAGTTAGTTATCACTTACGATGCGTCAACGTAGGGGGTTGTGTGCGTTTTGTAACATGTGAATAGTGCGGGCAAATTACAACCCATAGCTTATGCCTCCAGGTCATTTTCGCGGGCGGAGCGCAGGTACGGAATGGTAGAGAAGGAGTCGCTCGCGTGCGCGTACGATGTCAAAAAGATGCACCAATATCTTTTCGGGGCCAAGTTCACGTTAGAAACTGACCACAAGCCCCTCACGTCCCTCCTATCTGAGAGCAAGGCAATAAACGGCAACGCCTCGGCGCGAATTCAATGGTGGGCACTCATGCTGGCGTCCTACGACTATACCATGAGGCACAGACCAGGCACAGACAAATGTGCCGACGCACTCAGCAGGCTACCCCTGGCGACCACAGAAGGGTCTGACGAACAGGACTGTGAGATAGTCATGGCAATGAATGCCTTTGAGTCCACTGGTTCGCCCATGACGGCTCGCCAAATCAGAGCCTAGACGGCCAGCGAACCCATGTTATCTTTAGTAAAAAGATGTGTCCTAACCGGTGACTGGGCAGAGGGTCGCGATGCCTGCCCCAGGGAATTAAAACCCTTTCACATGCGCATGCATGAGCTATCACTACAAGCAGACTGCCTGATGTGGGCAGCCGAGTAGTCATGCCTCTGTGAGGCAGAGAGGCATTTGTCCGGGAGCTCCACCATGAGCACCCGGGGATCGTTCTCATGAAGGCCATAGCCAGATCCCACATCTGGTGACCTAGTATTGACGCGGACTTGGAGCTCTGCGTCCGAAGGTGCACCATTTGTGCCCAACTCAGCAATGCCCCCAGGGAGGCTCCACTGAGCCCCTGGCCCTGGCCTACCAAACCGTGGTCGCGGGTGCACGTAGACTATGCGGGCCCATTCATGGGCAAAATGTTCCTCGTAGTTGTAGATGCATTTTCAAGGTGGATCGAATGCACCATTTTAAACTCGAGCACAACCTCCACCACTGTGAAGAGCCTCGCAACCATGTTTACAATGCACGGAATCCTTGACATATTGGTCAGTGACAATGGTCCGTGCTTCACCAGCGCAGAATTCCAAGACTTTATAATTGACCATGGCATAAATCATGTCAAGACGGCAGCGTTCAAGCCGGCCTCCAACGGCCAGGCAGAGAGAGCAGTGCAAATCATTAAACAAGGCATGCTTAAAATCCAAGGTCCCACGCTGCAGGGTCACCTGTTGCGACTGCTGCTGGCATACAGATCTCATCCGCACTCACTGACTGGGATCCCCCCCCACGCAACTGTTGATAAAAAGGACTTTAAAAACAAGGCTCTGATTAATCCTCCCAGACATGCACGAAATCGTTGAGGCAAAGCGCCGTAAGCTGACTGAGTACCATGACAGAAATTCGAGGGGGAGATGGAATGAGATAGGGGACAAAGTGTTTGTACTAAACTATGGCAGGGGTCCCAAATGGCTTGCAGGGACAGTAACGGGCAAGGAAGGAAACAGGCTACTGGTAGTACAAATGGACAATGGCAAAACCTGCCGGAGGCATGTAGACCAAGTCAAAAGCAGATTTACCAACAACACTGCGGAACCAGAGGCAGACTACAATGTGGAACTCGCACCACACCTGGTGGACAGACAGAGGGAACAACCTGAGGAAAGGGCAATCCCAACAAACAGCCCAGGCGAGTCAACAACAATCACACCAATCGAAACAGACAGCCCAGACGAGATGCCAGCAACCACACCCAAAGAAAAACCGACACCAAGGCAAACAACTGAACCATAACTCAGACGCTCCACGCAAGAGCGTAGACCACCTGAGAGACTGAACCTATAAAGACAATAAGACCATGGGGGAGGGTGATGTCATGTATCTTACATTATTATATATAACTGTATCCTAACATGCTATACATGACTGTAATAAGATATGACCTGTAACCACCAGCATACCTTACCACCAGGGGTGCATTTGCAAGAGACAGGTATATAAGGACAGGTCTCAGGCAAGTGCAGCATTCCAGAGCTGTGAAATAAAGGTGCAGGTCCAGAGTGACCTTGACTTCACTACATGCCTCGTGTGAATCTGTACTGAAGGGACAGGACTTTACAGTAATGATCAAATCGATAGCCAGATCCCAAGTGTGTTGGCCCAGTATCGATGCGGACTTAGAGGTGTAACACATGCTCGCAGTTCAGCAATGCACCCAGGGAGGCGCCACTAAGTTTATGGTTGTGACCCTCCAAACTGTGGTGCAGGGTCTATGTCGACTATGCAGGCCCGTTTTTGGGTAAAATGTTCCTTGTGGTTGTCGATGCGTACTCCAAATGGATTGAATTTGAGGTAATGTCGGCAAGCATGTCCGCTGCCATCACTGAAAGCCTGTGGGCCATGTTTGCCACGCACGGACTACCTGATGTCCTTGTGAGCGACAACGGGCCATGTTCAACCAGTGCCGAGTTCAAAGAGTTCATGACCCGTAACGGGATCAAACATGTCACATCTGCCCCGTTCAAACCAGCATCCAATGATCAGGCAGAGAGAGCAGTGCAAACTATCAAGCAGGGCTTGAAGAGGGTAACTGAAGGCTCACTGCAGACTCGCATATTCTGAGTCCTGTTTAGCTACCGCACGAGACCCCACTCGCTCACTGGGATCCCACCTGCTGAACTGCTCATGAAAAGGGCACTTAAGACAAGGCTCTCGTTAGTTCACCTTGATCTACATGAACAGGTAGAGAGCAGGTGGCTTCAACAAAGTACATATCTTGATAGCGCAAATGTGTCACGCGAAATTGAAATCAATGATCCTGTATTTGTATTGAATTATGGACAAGGTCCCAAGTGGCTTCCCGGCACTATCGTGACCAAAGAGAGGAGCAGGATGTTTCGGGTCAAACTTTTAAATGGACTCATTCACTGGAATCACTTGGACCAAATCAAACTCAGATTCATGGACTATCCTGAGCAACCCACCTTAAACCCTACCTTCTTTGACTCCCCAACATACAAACCAGTGGCAACCGACACCGCGGTTGGCCATGAAGCAGAACCCATCACTCGCAGAAACCCAGCAGGACTCACCACACCAGGCAGCCCAGCAAGGCCAGCTGCACAGCAGCCCAGCGAGGGCCCAACAAACGATTCACCAAACCAGTATTTGCACCAAGACGATCAACCAGGGCAAGAAAGGCCCCAGATCAACTCACCCCTAGTAAATAGTTACACTGTTGACTTTGGGGGGGGGAGTGTTGTTATATCTGTAAATTTGTATTTAACTTGTCCAGCCACCAGAGGGCTCATTCCCTGGATTCTCAAGGGATCACAAAATCCCTTGGGAGCATCCGTATTAAGGAGGCCTCACAGGTTGGAGAGGTACTCTGGAGACCTGCAATAAAAGACTACGGTCACACTTTACTTTTAGCTCCAGTCAGACTTCTTATTCATACATAACACAATCAAGCAGAGTCAACATGGTTTTATGAAAGGGAAATATTGGCCCAGAAATCCCAACCTCCCTGGGTCCATACGAAGTTTCTCCGGCCCTGGGAAGGCATCGGAAAGGCCGGTTTTCAGTGCACAATGCGCATGCGCTGAAAACTAGCTTTT
Source organism: Pristiophorus japonicus (assembly GCF_044704955.1). Taxonomy (NCBI): domain Eukaryota; kingdom Metazoa; phylum Chordata; class Chondrichthyes; family Pristiophoridae; genus Pristiophorus; species Pristiophorus japonicus. The sequence continues at coordinate 31,899,070 of NC_091981.1, read as the reverse complement.
CCGATCTGTCAAGTTTCGTGAGCAAGGACATTTGCAAGGGCACGATTAAGGGATTTACCTATATCTTGCCCAGCAAATGTCTTCAAAACACTTGCGCCTGATAAAAGCAGGCGTAAGAGTTTTAAAACACACAGAAACATTGTAAAATAAAATTTTTAAAACACGTTATTGTTAAAAACCCTTTGCACTATGGTAAGTTTATTTTAAACCATAATTAAAAAAACTTTTTTTTAAATCAGAAAAAGATATATTTTTTAAATACATAAATAACTTTAATTTAAATTAATAAAAATATGTTGTGCATTTTTCTATTTTTTATTATTGCATATTAGTGTTTTGGGGGCTGTTTCTCATTCATGATAATGGGAACTCCAACTTACGGTGTTTCCATTATTCTGCATAAGAATATACATAGAAACATAGAAAAATAGGTGCAGGAGTAGGCCATTCGGCCCTTCGAGACTGCACCACCATTCAATAAGATCATGGCTGATCATTCACCTCAGTATCCCTTTCCTGCTTTCTCTCCATACCCCTTGATCCCTTTAGCCATAAGGGCCGTATCTAACTCCCTCTTGAATATATCCAATGAAATGGCATCTCTGCGGTAGGGAATTCCACAGGTAAAAATCTCTCTGAGTGGAGAAGTTTCTCCTCATCTCAGTCCTAACTGGCTTACCCCTTATCCTTAGACTATGTCCCCTGGTTCTGGATTTCCCCACCATCGGCAACATTCTTCCTGCATCTAACCTGTCCAGTCCCGTCAGAATTTTATATGTTTCTATGAGATCCCCTCTCATCCTTCTAAACTCCAATGAATACAGGCCCAGTCGATCCAGTCTCTCCTCATATGTCAGTCCTGCCATCTGGTGAACCTTCGCTGCACTCCCTCAATAGCAAGAACATCCTTCCCCAGATTAGGAGACCAAAACTGAACACAATATTCCAGGTGAGGCCTCACTAAGGTCCTGTACAACTGCAGTAAGACCTCCCTGCTCCTGTACTCAAATCTCCTAGCTATGAAGGCCAACATACTATTTGCCTTCTTCACCGCCTGCTGTACCTGTATGCCAAATTTCAATGACATGTACCATGACATCCAGGTCTCGTTGCATCGCCCCTTTTCCTAATCTGCCGCCATTCAGATAATATTCTGCTTTTGTATTTTTGCCCACAAAGTGGATAACCTCACATTGATCCACATTATACTGCATCTGCCATGCATTTGCCCACTCAACTAACCTGTCCAAGTCACGTGCAGCCTTTTAGCATCCTCCTCACAGCTCACAACGCCAGCCAGCTTAGTGCCATCTGCAAACTTGGAGATATTACACTCAATTTCTTCAAAGGGATGAGGTCCTACGAAATGAATTTAAGGAGCTAGGAGCTAAATTAAAAAGTAGGACCTCAAAAGTAGTAATCTCGGGATTGCTACCAGTGCCATGTGCTAGTCAGAGTAGGAATCGCAGGATAGCTCAGATGAATATGTGGCTTGAGCAATGGTGCAGCAGGGAGGGATTCAAATTCCTGGGGCATTGGAACCGGTTCTGGGGGAGGTGGGACCAGTACAATCTGGACGGTCTGCACCTGGGCAGAATCGGAACCAATGTCCTCGGGGGAGTGTTTGCTAGTGCTGTTGGGGAGGAGTTAAACTAATATGGCAGGGGGATGGGAACCAATGCAGGGAGATAGAGGGAAACAAAAAGGAGGCAAAAGCAAAAGACAGAAAGGAGATGAGGAAAAGTGGAGGGCAGAGAAACCCAAGGCAAAGAACAAAAAGGACCATTGTACAGCAAAATTCTAAAAGGACAGAGGGTGTTAAAAAAAACAAGCCTAAAGGCTTTGTGTCTTAATGCAAGGAGTATCCGCAATAAGGTGGATGAATTAACTGTGCAAATAGATGTTAACAAATATGATGTGATTGGGATTACGGAGACGTGGCTCCAGGATGATCAGGGCTGGGAACTCAACATCCAGGGGTATTCAACATTCAGGAAGGATAGAATAAAAGGAAAAATAGGTGGGGTAGCATTGCTGGTTAAGGAGGATATTAATGCAATAGTTAGGAAGGACATTAGCTTGGATGATGTGGAATCTATATGGGTAGAGCTACAGAACACCAAAGGGCAAAAAACGTTAGTGGGAGTTGTGTACAGACCTCCAAACAGTAGTCGTGATCTTCGGGAGGGCATCAAACAGGAAATTAGGGGTGCATGCAATAAAGGTGCAGCAGTTATAATGGGTGACTTTAATATGCACATAGATTGGGCTAACCAAACTGGAAGCAATACGGTGGAGGAGGATTTCCTGGAGTGCATAAGGGATGTTTTTTTAGACCAATATGTCGAGGAACCAAATAGGGGAGAGGCCATCTTAGACTGGGTGTTATGTAATGAGAGAGGATTAATTAGCAATCTCGTTGTGCGAGGCCCCTTGGGGAAGAGTGACCATAATATGGTGGAATTCTGCATTAGGATGGAGAATGAAACAGTTAATTCAGAGACCATGGTCCAGAACTTAAAGAAGGGTAACTTTGAAGGTATGAGGCATGAATTGGCTGGGATGGATTGGCGAATGATACTTAAGGGGTTGACTGTGGATGGGCAATGGCAGACATTTAGAGACCGCATGGATGAACTACAACAATTGTACATTCCTGTCTGGCATAAAAATAAAAAAGGGAAGGTGGCTCAACCGTGGCTATCAAGGGAAATCAGGGATAGTATTAAAGCCAAGGAAGTGGCATACAAATTGGCCAGAAATAGCAGCGAACCTGGGGACTGGGAGAAATTTAGAACTCAGCAGAGGAGGACAAAGGGTTTGATTAGGGCAGGGAAAATGGAGTATGAGAAGAAGCTTGCAGGGAACATTAAGACAGATTGCAAAACTTTCTATAGCTATGTAAAGAGAAAAAGGTTAGTAAAGACAAACGTAGGTCCCCTGCAGTCAGAATCAGGGGAAGTCATAACGGGGAACAAAGAAATGGCGGACCAATTGAACAAGTACTTTGGTTCGGTATTCACGAAGGAGGACAAAACAACCTTCTGGTTATAAAAGGGGTCGGGGGGGTCTAGTAAGGAGGAGGAACTGAGGGAAATCCTTATTAGCTGGGAAATTGTGTTGGGGAAATTGATGGGATTGAAGGCCGATAAATCCCCAGGGCCTGATGGACTGCATCCCAGAGTAGTTAAGGAGGTGGCCTTGGAAATAGTGGATGCATTGACAGTCATTTTCCAACATTCCATTGACTCTGGATCAGTTCCTATAGAGTGGAGGGTAGCCAATGTAACCCCACTTTTTAAAAAAGGAGGGAGAGAGAAAACAGGGAATTATAGACCGGTCAGCCTGACATCGGTAGTGGGTAAAATGATGGAATCAATTATTAAGGATGTCATAGCAGTGCATTTGGAAAGAGGTGACATGATAGGTCCAAGTCAGCATGGATTTGTGAAAGGGAAATCATGCTTGACAAATCTTCTGTAATTTTTTGAGGATGTTTCCAGTAGAGTGGACAAGGGAGAACCAGTTGATGTGGTATATTTGGACTTTCAGAAGGCGTTCGACAAGGTCCCACACAAGAGATTGATGTGCAAAGTTAGAGCACATGGGATTGGAGGTAGTGTGCTGACATGGATTGAGAACTGGTTGTCAGACAGGAAGCAAAGAGTAGGAGTAAATGGGTACTTTTCAGAATGGCAGGCAGTGACTAGTGGGGTACCGCAAGGTTCTGTGCTGGGGCCCCAGCTGTTTACACTGTACATTAATGATTTAGATGAGGGGATTAAATGTAGTATCTCCAAATTTGCGGATGACACTAAGTTGGGTGGCAGTGTGAGCTGCGAGGAGGATGCTGTGAGGCTGCAGAGCGACTTAGATAGGTTAGGTGAGTGGGCAAATGCATGGCAGATGAAGTATAATGTGGATAAATGTGAGGTTATCCACTTTGGTGGTAAAAACAGAGAGACAGACTATTATCTGAATGGTGACAGATTAGGAAAAGGGGAGGTGCAAAGAGACCTGGGTGTCGTGGTACATCAGTCATTGAAGGTTGGCATGCAGGTGCAGCAGGCGGTTAAGAAAGCAAATGGCATGTTGGCCTTCATAGCAAGGGGATTTGAGTACAGGGGCAGGGAGGTGTTGCTACAGTTGTACAGGGCATTGGTGAGGTCACACCTGGAGTATTGTGTACAGTTTTGGTCTCCTAACCTGAGGAAGGACATTCTTGCTATTGAGGGAGTGCAGCGAAGGTTCACCAGACTGATTCCCAGGATGGCGGGACTGACCTATCAAGAAAGACTGGATCAATTGGGCTTGTATTCACTGGAGTTCAGAAGAATGAGAGGGGACCTCATAGAAACATTTAAAATTCTGACGGGGTTAGACAGGTTAGATGCAGGAAGAATGTTTCCAATGTTGGGGAAGTCCAGAACCAGAGGTCACAGTCTAAGGATAAGGGGTAAGCCATTTAGGACCGAGATGCGGAGGAACTTCTTCACCCAGAGAGTGGTGAACCTGTGGAATTCTCTACCACAGAAAGTTGCTGAGGCCAATTCACTAAATATATTCAAAAAGGAGTTAGATGAGGTCCTTACTAATAGGGGGATCAAGGGGTATGGCGAGAAAGCAGGAATGGGGTACTGAAGTTGAATGTTCAGCCATGAACTCATTGAATGGCGGTGCAGGCTAGAAGGGCCGGAATGGCCTACTCGTGCACCTATTTTCTATTTTTCTATGTTTCATCTAAATCATTAATGTGTATTGTAATGTATACTGTACCTGATTGGCTGCCCAGAGCCATGTGACTCCAGCTCCAGGCCAGCTCCACGTGCACGTGCTGCGATGTGCAGTCAGGAGAGGCCTCCAGACCGGGACCTCATGTGGCCGCAGCAGCTTCAGGCAGGTGCGCATCTTTTCTCTATAATTCATTCGAATGCCCGCGGGAAGGAAAAAACAGGAATTCTGGGCCCATGTTTGACAAATTTGCTGGATATCTTTGAGGATGTAACAAGCAGGGTGGATAAGGGGGAACCAGTGGATGTGGTTTATTTGGACTTCCAGAAGACATTCGATAACATACCACATAAAAGGTTACTGCACAAGATAAAAATTCACGGGGTTGGGGATGATATATTAGCATGGATAGAGGATTGGCTAACTAACAGAAAATAGAGTCGGGATAAATAGGTCATTTTCCGGTTGTCAAACAGTAACTAGTGGGATGCCACAGGAATCGGTGCTGGGACCTCAACTATTTACAATCTATATTAATGACTTGGATGAAGGGACTGAGTGTAATGTAGCCAGCCAAGTTTGCTGATGGGTGGGAGAGCAAATTGTGAGGAGGACACAAGAAATCTGCAAAGGGATATTGACAGGCTAAGTGAGTGGCAAAAATTTGGCAGATGGAGTATAATGTGAGAAAATGTGAGGTTATCCAGAAATGTCAGAAAAAATAGAAAAGCAAGTTATAATTTAAATGGAGAAAAATTGCAAAGTGCTGCAGTACAGAGGGACCTGGGGGTCTTTGCGCATGAAACACAAAAGGTTAGTATGCAGGCACAGCAAGTAATCGGGGAGGCAAATGAAATGTTGGTCTTTAATGCAAGGGGGATGGAGTATAAAAGTAGAGAAGTCCTGCTACAACGGTATAGGGTATTGGTGAGGCCACACCTAAAATATTGCGTACAATTTTGGTCTCGGTATTTAAGGAAGGATATACTTGCATTGGAGGCTGCTCAGAGAAGGTTCACTTGGTTGATTCCGGAGATGAGGGGGTTGACTTATGAAGATACATTGAGTAGGTTGGGCCTATATTCATTGGAGTTCAGAAGAATGAGAGGTGATCTTATCAAAACATATAAGATAATGAGGGGGCTCAACCAGGTGGATACAGAGAGGATATTTCCACTCATAGGGGAAACTAAAACTAGGGAGCATAATCTCAGATTAAGGGGCTGCCCATTTAAAACTGTGATGAAGCGGAATTTCTTCTCTCAGAGGTTCTCAATCTATGGAATTCTCTGCTCCAGAGAGCTGTGGAGGCTGGGTCATTGAATATATTTAAGGTGGAGATAGAGAGATTTTTGAGCGATAAGGAAATAAAGGGTTATAGAAACATAAAAACATAGAAACTTATAGCACAGAAGGAGGCCATTCCGGCCCATCATGTCCGTGCCGGCCGAAAAAGAGCCGCACGCCTCTTGGTCAGCAGCCCTAAAGGCTACATATAAACCTATGAACAATGCGGAAAGGCAAAGAGCACCCAGCCCAACCAATCCGCCTCACCACAACTGTGACATCCCGTTGTATATGCTGACTATGGATGTACTCTATGCGTAGTCACTGTGAGGTAGTATAGGATAACTTGTTTACCTGATGTACTATAAATAAGGTTCACACCGTGTACATACATGCTGGGACCACTAGAGGGTGCAACTGGTGGAGACCGGTGGTTTCCTGCCCTGGTGTCAGGGCCCTGTATAAAAGGCTGCACACCATGCTTACAGATCACTCTGGAGTTTGGAATAAAGGATCAAGGTCAATACAGTTCAAGTACAACACATTTCCTTGTGGAGTCATTCATAAGTACACGATAGACATAACAACTGGCGATGAGAATAAGGACTTTCACACGATCATGGCTACCTTTGGCACACTAAAAGACTTTACAGAGGGTGATGATTGGGTTTCCTTCACGGAAAAGCTCAAGCAATATTTTGTGGCAAATGACCTGGCAGGAGAGACGGACACATTGGCGGAGAAGCGCAAGACTATACTGCTGACCAGTTGTGGCCCCGAGGTCTACCGCCTCGTCAGGGCTTGCTGGCACCCATGAAGGCCAAGGATAAGACATACGATGAGCTGAGTGAACTAATTCGCGATCAACTCAAATCAAAGACGAGCATCCTCACAGCCAGGCACAGATTCCACACGCACCGCAGACCTGAGGGCCAGGAGATTGCAAAATATGCTACCGACCTTAGGAGACTTGCGGCACCATGTGATTTTGGCACACACCTCAACAAAACATTGCGAGACATCTTAGTTATAGGAATTGGCCACGAGGGCCTCCTTCACAAACTACTATCTGCCGACACCACAGTCAACCTACAGAAAGCCATCGGCATCAGTTAGGCATTCATGACCTCGACCTGCACCATCAAGCAAATCATTCAGCCTGTGGACTCAAACCCGGCAAGTACTGTACACCAAATGGTGCCTTTCACAGACAAGACTGTAGAACGTGTCTCTACCCAGGGCAGAGAGCACAGACCTCAGGGTTCCAGAACTCAGAGTCCGCCAAGGGGTGCTAATCGAGTAGCACCATGCTGGCGTTGCGGAGGAAACCATAGGGCTCACCAGTGTCATTTTGCAGAATACGTATGCAAAGCCTAAACACAAAGGGCCACCTCCAGCGCATGTGTAAAAGAAATACGACTCACCATCTAGCAGAGGAGTCAGTGGATGACTTTGAATCCACCGGGGAGTATGATGATTTGGCCAGAGAGGCAGCTCAGCACCAAGAAGAAGTGTATGGAGTGTATACCTGCACCACCGATTGTCCTCCAATGAAGATGGAAATTGAGATAAAAGGCGTTCCAGTCATCATGGAAGTGGACACGGGAGCGAGCCAATCAGTGATGAGCCAGGATGCCTTCGAGTGGCTGTGGAACGAAAAACGACCCGAGCTGGTTCCAGTGCAGGAAAAGTTGCACACCTACACCAAGGAGCCGATCCCAGTCCTTGGTAGTGCGGATGTAAGTGTAATCCATAATGACGTGATGCATAAGTTACCTCTGTGGATTGTTGCAGGTGATGGCCCAATGCTACTCGGAAGAAGGTGGATGGGGAAGATCCAGTGGAAATGGGAAGACTTCTTCATTCCAGCAATTGATGTCCCCCATGCTCAGAGGCAGAGCAAAACCTCACCTTTGCTTGGGCCAGGCACCAGAGAGCAGACCAGCGCAGCACCTGAAGCACAGACCATCCATCACGGCTGCGTGGTAATGATCCGGCCGGAACGATCTAAAAATACACTCCCGACTCCTGAGGAGGAAGATCAAAATCACAGGTACCCTTCCAGTGTTTGTGGCAGAATCGCAGGAGAGAAGGATCAAGGCAGTCGACCTCAAGGACCGAGGCAAGATGGCATTCCTGCTGCAGCGAAGAGCAGCGTGGCTGAAAACAAAGAAGGCCACGGCAACATCACGAGGTGCAACACTGAGGGATTAACACGTGGGGTCCAACAAAGGATCGGATTGGGGTAAAATCAGCAGGGTTCCCTTAAAGGAGACCTGCAAACAACTGAACTTATAGAGACATTGTATGCATGACGATCAATGTAATGAACCGATTAAGATTGTGAACAGAATATTGTTGTGAGATGTTGGTACCAGCCCTAATATAAAGAACAAAATGTTGTTGCAAGATGTTGGTACCAGTCCGAATGCAAAGAACCAAATGTTGTTGCGAGATGTTGGGAATAGAGTGTCCTCTAGAGCAGCAAGCAAGCGAATTCTGGAGGGTAAAGGTACAGAGCCTGATACCCCGCCACAGGTCTATCCCACGCTGCAGGCACCCGATGGCACCAGTCGCCACGGACCCTGAAATGAAAACGGTGCTACTGCACACAGTCGACCATCGTTGCCTACCATCCGGGTGAGAAGGCGCAGCCCCCAGACCCAGTCGCTACCTCAGCCATGTCCGGGAGTGAAAGGTCAGGACCAGCGAGTTCCCCAAACGGGACCTGGAACAGCCAGGTTCCCAACACGGTGAGTGAGCAGGCAGAAGACTCTGCAGCCCTCAAAGGAGGACAAGGGAGGCCACACATATCTATTGCTCTGCCCACCACTAGACAATGACAAAGGCCCTGAGTCCTGGCAAGGTGAGCGAACCAAGCCCACCTCGCTAGCTGGGGGCACAGTGCTGCCATCAGACGACTAGGACCCCGTCCGGTTTCTCTGGAACTAGCGTCCTCACATTACCTGTACTGCTACCTCAGTACTGACCATGACAAAACCATGAATGCAATCTACCTAATCCTGGCGCACGACCATAAAACGTAACAAATGTAAGTAACGGAACTTAGGTGCCACGATACAAACTGAAAATATATATTTTTTCCCTTTCTTTGTGCCTGATCCTGTACATTAATGTAACAGGCCAGCTGCATCATCTCGCTGTGGGGGGGGGGGGGGGGGTGCGGTGGGAATGGATGTATGTAGCCATGGAGACACACATGGATCACACCCAGAACCCACTGGAACCTCCACCGCATCATTGAACCATCCAATCTGATAACCACTACCCAACGTTGTGGCAAAAGGAATTGGGGGTTAACAGGGAGTGGGCCAAGCCAAAGCACAGTCAAGGTGCAAGGGCTAAGTCTGGGGAGAGCTAAGCCAGAGCACATAGTGCAAAGGTAATTGGCACAAAGGACTTAGGGGAGAGTGATGTTGTACATGCTGACAATGGATGTACTCTATGTGTAGTCACTGTGAGATTGTATAAGATGGAGACTTGTTTACCTGATATACTATCAATAAGGTTCACACCATGTACATACATGCTGGCACCACTAGAGGGTGCAACGGGTGGAGACCGTGGGTTACCTGCCTTGGTGGCAGAGCCCTGTATAAAAGGCTATACACCATGCTTGCAAAGCACTCTAGAGTTTGGAATAAAGGACCAAGGTCACTACAGTTCAGGTACAACACATTGCCTTGTGGTGTCGTTCACAAGTACTCGACAGGCATAACACATCCCTTATACTAAAACATTCTACACTCCACCCCAACCAAAGCCATGTGATCTCCTGGGAGAGGCAAAAACCAGATAAAAACCCAGGCCAATTTAGGGAGAAAAAATCAGGGAAAATTCCTCTCCGACCCATCCAGGCGATCAAAACTAGCCTAGGAGATCACCCTGGCCGTATTCTATTCCCTGCAGTACTTACCATTATATCTGCTCCGTCCAACAAAAGGTCATCCAGTCTAATCCCAATTACCAGCTCTAGGTCTGTAACCCTGCAGGTTGCTGCACTTTAAGTGCCCATCCAATCATCTCTTAAAAGTGGTGAGGGTTTCTGCATCCACCACTCTTCCAGGCAGCGAGTTTCTGATCCCCACAACCCTCTGCGTAAAGAATCACCCCTCAAATCCTCTCTAAACCTTCACCAACCACCTTAAAACTATGCCCCCTCATAATAGAAACATAGAAAATAGGTGCAGGAGTAGGCTATTCGGCCCTTCGAGACTGCACCACCATTCAATAAGATCATGGCTGATCATTCCTTCAGTATCCCTTTCCTGCTTTCTCTCCATACCCTTTGATCCCCTTAACCGTAAGGGCCATATCTAACTCCCTCTTGAATATAGCCAATGAACTGGCATCAACAACCATGCGGTAGGGAATTCCACAGGTCAATAACTCTCTGAGTGAAGAAGTTCCTCCTCAGCTCAGTCAAAATGGCCTACCTCTTATCCTAAGACTATGTCCCCTGGTTCTGGACTTCCCAAACATCGAGAACATTCTTCCTGCATCTAACCTGTCCAGTCCTGTCAGAATCTTCTATATTTCGATGAGATCCCCTCTCATCCTTCTAAACGCCAGTGAATAAAGACCTAGTTGATCCAGTCTCTCCTCATATGACAGCCCAGCCATCCCGGGAATCAGTCTGGTGAACCTTCGCTGCACTCCCTCAATAGCAAGAACGTCCTTCCTCAGAGTGGGAGACCAAAACTGAACATAATATTCCAGGTGAGGCCTCACTGAGGCCCTGTACAACTGCAGTAAGACCTCCCTGCTCCTATATTCAAATCCCGTAACTATGAAGGCCAACATACCATTTGCCTTCTTTACTGCCTGCTGTACCTGCGTGCCCACTTTCAGTGACTGATGAACCATGACACCCAGGTCTCGTTGCACCTCCCCTTTTTCTAGTCTGCCGCCATTCAGATAATATTCTGCTTTCGTGTTTTTGCCCCCAAAATGGATAAACTCACATTTATCCAAATTAGACTTCATCTGCCATGTATTTGCCCACTCACCTAATCTGTCCAAGTCACCCTGCAGCCTCTTAGCCTCCTCCTCACAGCTCACACCGCCACCCAGTTTAGTGCCACCTGCAAACTTGGAGATATTACATTCTATTCCTTCATCCATATCGTTAATGTATATTGTAAAGAGCTGGAGTCCCAGCACTGAGCCCTGCGGCACCCCACTAGTCAATGCCTGCCATTCTGAAAAGGACCCGTTTATCCTGACTCTCTGCTTCCTGTCAGCCAGCCAGTTCTCTATCCATGTCAGTACATTACCCCCAATACCATGTGCTTTGATTTTGTACACCAATCTCTTGTGTGGGACCTTGTCAAAAACCTTTTGAAAGGCCAAAAACACCACATCCACTGGTTCTTCCTTGTCCACTCTATTAGTTACATCCTGAAAAAATTCCAGAAGATTCATCAAGCATGATTTCCCTTTCATAAATCCATGCTGACTCGGTCCGATCCTATCACTGCTTTTCAAATGGGCTGCTATTTCATACTTAATGATTGATTCCAACATTTTCCCCACTACTGATGTCAGGCTAACCGATCTATGTTTACCCACTTTCTCTCTCCCTCCTTTTTTAAAAAGTGGCGTTACATTAGCTATCCTCCAGTCCATAGGAACTGATCCAGAGTCAATAGGTTGTTGGAAAATGATCACCAATGCATCCACTATTTCTAGGGCCACTTCCTTAAGTACTCTGGGATGCAGACTATCAGGACCCGGGGATTTATCGGCCTTTGATCCCATCAATTTCCCTAACACAATTTCCCACCTAATAAGGATATCTTTCAATTCCTCATTCTCACTAGACCCACTGTCCCCTAGTACATTCGGAAGGTTATTTGTATCTTCCTTTGTGAAGACAGAACCAAAGTATTGGTTCAATTGGTCTGCCATTTATTTGTTCCCCATTATAAATTCACCTGAATCCGACTGCAAGGGACCTATGTTTGTCTTTACTAATCTTTTTATCTTCACATATTTATAGAAGCTTTTGCAGTCAGTTTTTATGTTCCCTGCAAGCTTCCTCTCGTACTCTATTTTCCCCTTCTTAATTGAACCCTTAGTCCTCCTCTGTTGAATTCTAAATTTCTCCAAGTCCTCAGGTTTCTTGCTTTTTCTAGCCAATGTATATGCTTCTTCTTTGGTTTTAACACTATCCTTAATTTTCCTTGTTAGCCATGGTTGAGCCACCTTCCCAGTTTTATTTTTACTCCAGACAGGGATGTACAATTGCTGAAGTTCATCCATGTGATCTTTAAATGTTTGCCATTGCTTATCAACCGTCAACCCTTTAACTATCCTCTGCCAGTCTATTCTAGTCAATTCACACCTCATACCGTCAAAGTTACCTTTCCTCAAGTTCAGGACCCTAGTTTCCGAATTAACTTTGTCACTCTCCATCTTAATAAGGAATTCTACCATATTATGGTCACATATTAGACCCCTCCACTAATGGAAATAGACCCTTACTATCCACTATGTCCAGGCCCCTCAATATTTTCTACACCTCAATGAGGTCTCCTCTCAACCTCCTCTCTTCCAATGAGAACAAACCCAGCCTATCCAATTTGTCCTCATAACTAAAATTCTCCATTCCAGGCAGCATCCTAGTAAATCTGCTCTGCACCCTCTCGAGTGCAATCATGTCGTTCCTATAATACGCCGATCAGAACTGCACGCAATATTCCAGCTGTGGCCTAACCAAAGTTTTATGCAATTTAAGCATAACCTCTGTTAGATCTCTTAATTTTCAATGAAATGCACACTCCAGTTGTAGATTTAATGTAATTTTATTCTGGCAGCAGCAACAAGCTCTGGCTGATTGCAAGGTCCTTTGTCCTTCTGAGACACATGGCAAAACATGGCTGTTTTTATACCTGGCTCAATTTACAGAAATGAACTCACCTTCTTTGACCTTATTGGCTCAATTGATATATTCTTAACCCCTAATTGGCTCGCTGCCAAAGGTCCTGAAATGTCAAGTTGATTGATGACTTAATGCAATGTGCTCAGTCGTACGTAGACATGGGTTCTGTGTTTTCTCAACTTTGCAGCGTGTCTGCAGTGCAGCCTGTTTGAATTCTCTATCAATATATTCTCTATCAATCCCCCCTTTGATTCGTTCACAAACTGAATCATAAAACATCAGGCATCACTGGTTAAACATTCTACAAAATAATTTCATACATGTTAATAGAGTTTCCTTCTAAAATTTGTTGATGTGTTTCGCTACATATCCGGACTAGTAGCTTCCACACAAATTTACATCAACCCGAATTCCATCATGGCCACAATGGAAGTCTGGTTTGGTAGGTTAATTAACCTCATTCCAATTTAATCCAAATCAATATCTTAATTCAACCAGTAAACAACCTTCCATTAAGCATAACTTACCCCTGTGCCAAGTACTGACGGTCTGCTCGGACCTGCAAGGTATCTCACCTGCGGGACAGCAGCTATAGCCACCTGGTTGCAACAACATTTAATCAACATAAACAAACAATATAAAAGTAAAATAATTACAACGAATAGAATTAAACCTTCCACCAATGACGTTCCTATTGAACTTAGCCATTCAGTGGATCCACTCCACAAAGTGAATGATGGGGGTTGCTTAGATTTTTCTACCTCCTTTTGGATATGCTCTGCTAAGTGGATAATTTCTTTGGAGCTATCTGGGATATATGTGTAACACTCAGTTCCGAGTAGGGTGCAAGTACCTCCTTTTTCAGCCAGAATGTAGACAAAGGGCCAGTCTATTCTGTAGGGCTACTATGCGGATTGCTACCATTTCTACGTTGATTTTAACTAGGGCCTCTGAGGTATCATTGGCTACCCATTCCACAACGGATGCCATGTTAATGGATTCCCTTGCCATGTTTGGCGGTCCCATACCGGGATCAGAATGGCAAAGAACCTCACTGTTTCTGTGATAGCTCTCTTAGGACAGTGTAGATGTTCCGACAGTGACTTTATATGATACATATATGGCACAATGTAGGCTAAATAGCAGGATCCCGTCCAATTCTGGGGCAGCCAAGGGTAGGCCTTTGGCCACACACCCAGTAGATGCCATTATAGGCAATTAATGTTAGCTGTTTCTTTGTCAGCAACACTCCGGGGCCTGTCCAGGCTTTTCCATCTGTTTTATTCAGAATCCCCATTATGTTAAGAATTCCCACATCGGCCCAGTTTGGACGGTTCCGTGGCTTGATTACATTATAATTCCGGGAGCAGTTACTATACCCCATATTTTGGCCTCCTTTGATGTTTCTAATCAGACAGACCGATTCCCCCGGTCTTCCTATCCCCGTTGTATTAGTGATAACAAAAAATGGGGACCGTTTGGAATTATTGTAGCACGGTTGGTACCCCCCTTCAAAGCTAGTCAGATTATAACCTGCTGACTTCCATTTATGTGCCCAGTCTTCCGTATCCTGAAACGCATTGCCTGTTTTGTTTTGATTAATTATCCACTCAGCCATTTCTGAGATATTCAAGGGAACTGGCCTCAAGGGAATCCCTCCCTTTGAGTGATTGGAATATGCGCACATACCCAACAACTAGAAATGTTACTTTGTTTGGCATAAATGTATGACATCTGTAAAAAGGTATTTACATGTAATTTCCCTTTGGTGCAGAGGGTCGGCTAGTAAGAAGTAGGCAAATGCCTAGAATACCTACAGTCAGTAGTACAGTAAATTTATACATTTTGGCAAAAAGTAATTGTCCTTATCAGATTTCAGCTTCAGTTACGGGTGCTTGTTTAATGTGTGAGGCGTGGATCCAGGCTTTCTTTCCTTGGACTTTAACAGCTGCCTGGGTGGTCAATAACACTTGGTAAGGTCCCTCCCACTTGGTACCCAAAGGTTCTTTATGCAACTTTTTCACATAGACCCAGACTCCCGGGATTATGTCGTGTCCTCCTTCGGGTGGATTACCTCAAGCTGCCGATGCCTGTTGGGAAACAGAACTCATAGCATTGGTTAGGTCCTGACAGTATGATAACAAAGTGTCACTCATTAAGTGAACATCAGCTTTCCGTAAATCAATAGTTCCTGGCAGCGACATGGGTCTTCCTGTTATAATTTCAAATGGGCTTAGACCTGTAGTTCTATTCGGGGTTGCCCTAATGCTACATAGCACTATTGGTAGTGCCTGGGGCCATGGTGTTCCTTCTTGGTGATATTTGGCAAGTCGTTGTTTCAGAGTTCGATTCATTCGCTCTGCTTGTCCTGATGATTGTGGGTGATAAGGACAGTGTAAATCCCACGTAATGTTCAGTAACCTACAGACTTCTTGGCAGACAGCACCTGTGAAGTGTGTTCCCTGATCTGAGTCAGTGCTACTTGGGACTCCCCATCGGGGAATGTAATCCTTACACAAGACCTTTGCAGTGTGATTGGCTGTGGCTCTTTTAGTTGGGACAGCTTCTACCCATCTAGAGAATCTGTCGACCATGACAAGAATGTTAGTGTATCCTTGGCATGGAGGGAGAGATATATAATCAACCTGCAGATGTTGGAATGGTCCGACAGGGGCAGGGGGCCTCAGTTGGGGTATTACCGTGATGGGTCCAGAATTATTTTTCTGGCAGACCACACAGCGGTCTGTTACCAGCTGGGGATGTTTCTTCAATCCCCGACCCCATCAGCTTTTCTGGAACCGTGCCGTCATCTGTTGTGAGGCCAAGTGTCCCCACGAGTGGATCTGTTGGGCTAAAAAAGGCATAAGCGCTTGTGGCGCGACTGGCTTGTCGGTAACTCTTTGTCTCCAGACACCATCTTCGCATAGCTTAATTCCTGCCTCAATCCATGTCCATTTTTCCTCTTGGGAGCACTCGCCTTGCATTGTTTGAAGGTCTCGTGTCAGAGTCCTGAGTGATTTCAATCTGCACATCTGTGTTCGTTCTTCTGGGGGAGCACCCTGTGAGGCGGCATCTTTAGCTGCCTGGTCGGCTAGGGCATTTCCCTGTGCTTCCGTGGTATTTTCCTTGGTATGAGCCTTACACTTCAGGATGGACCCTTCCTGAGGTAATTGTATGGCCTCTAGTAAGTCTCGGACTTCTTTTCCATTTCGGATAGGTGTACCAGCAGCAGTGAGGAATCCTCTTTTCCGCCATAACAGACCAAAGTCGTGAGCGCCTCCAAAAGCATAACGCGAATCTGTGTAGACATTAGCTTTCTGTCCTTCTGTTATTCTACATGCTTCTGACAGGGCCCGTAACTTGGCCTGTTGTGCTGACATTCCTGAGGGTAAACATCCTTTTGCCACTACCTCATATAAAGTTGTAACTGCCCATCCTGCTTTTCTGATACCATTGTCAACAAAGGAGGAACCATCTGTAAACAGGATGAGGTCTGGGTTGTGTAGAGGCTCCTCTCTGCTAAGGCTGCTTCTTTTGTTTCTTTTAAAATCTCCATGCAGACATGCTCTTCACATTCTCCCCCCTCTTGCTCCCTCGATTCTGACATCGGGAGCATAGTTGCAGGATTAACCGGGCTGGCCCGGACGATATGGAGATTAGGAGCTTCCAAAACTGCTGTCCAGCGGATCCATCTAGCTGCCGCCACTGAGACATTCTATTCATAGACAGCAAAGAATGTACGGTGTGGGGACACTTGACAATCAGCTTTTGGTCGAGGACTAGACCCGCAGTGATCATTACCGCTCGACATGTAGCTTCCATGGCCCTTAGGCAACTTCCCCATCCGAGGGCTACCGCATCCAGTTTTGTCGAATAATAGCCGATAGGTCTTTGCCGATCCGCATGTTTTTGTGTCAGTATAGCTGTCATATATCCTTCTTTCTCATGAACAAACAGGGTAAATGGCTTACCACTATCGGGAATTTCCAGAGCCGGTGCTGAACACAAAGCCTTTTTCAAACTCAGGAAGGCCTCTTGCTGTTCCTTAGTAAGGGTGATGGCTTCTTTAGAGGCACGTTTCCCCTTTAAGATATCATTCAATGGCTGAGCAAGCTGTGTGAAGGAGTCAATCCAATTTCTGTTAAAGTTACACGTCCCAAAAAGGACCTTAGTTCCTGAATAGTGGTGGGTTTTTTAGCAGCCCGAATGGCTGCAATTCTATCCTGGGTAAGTTCTCTCTTTCCTTGTGAAATCTTTTGTCCCAGGTATACAACCTCTTCTTGGGATATTTGTGCTTTGTAGATGCTGGCTTTATGTCCTTTCAGCCAAAGGTGGTCCTGCAAAGCTCGTAAATCTTGTTCATGCTGTTCTTCCGTGTTTGAAGCTAGCAGAATATCGTCTACATATTGGATGACTGTGGATGACAGGGGAGGTAATTCTCGCAAATGGCTTTGTAAAGCCAGGTGGAATACCGTAGGGCTGTTGTGGAAATCCTGCGGTAACTGGGTCCAAGTATACTGTTGTCCTTGGACCGTGAAAGCAAACCACTGTCGAACCTCCGGTGCCAGAGGCACCGACCAAAATCCGTTGGCCATATCTATAACCGAGAAATGTTACGGTTTGAGGGCATTAAAAATGGTGGAGGGATCTGCGACCAAAGGAGCTTTTTGATCAATACACTGGTTAGCTTTCCTATAATTGACAGTCAAACGCCAAGTTTCATTAGATTTCTGTACAGGTCACACGGGGCTATTGGAGGATTTTAATAAGCACCCCTTGTTTCTCCAATTGCTGAATAACCGGTAAGATTCCCATGATGGCAGTTGGACTGATGGGATACTGTTTAGTGCATGGAAACTTGGTCCCGGTAAATGATGCAGGTTCCATCTGGAGTAGGCCACAATCGTTCTTATCTTTAGCCCATATCGGGTGTTCCTTCAATTCTTCTTTCTTCAAAGTTCTAATTGACCATGTCACCGGACCATCCCCGAAATGCAACAATGAGTCCATTCCCAAAAGGGGTTGATCTACTGGACCTATCCAGACCGGTGTGGTTAGTTCATGTGGACCCAGCCCTATAAGTACCGGTGTTGTCCTTTTAATTTCCATTTTATGGCCCCCAACTCCATAGGCTGTACGTGCCCTACCATCCAACAACAAAAAGTCTCCATATTGTCGGGGTGAGCAAGTTAATTCCGCCCCTGTGTCTAAAAGACAGTCCACATCCTTTTCGCCCACCCTCACAGTTATATATAGCCCATCTCCCCTCTGTTGTATTAGTGCGAGGAGTGGGGGCCAGGGCGGGCTCTAATCATTTTTTGCTATCCCAAGTAACTCTTTCTGTTGTTGTATTGTCAGTCGCTTAAATGCTTCTATGAGATCGTTATCTTGTGACAAGCCTGGCTTGTTGGCTGAATTGTATCCCTGGCTGCGTCCTCTTCCCCGGCCGTGACCTTGCTGTTTTGCCCTGCACGTCTTGGCCCAGTGACCTTCTTTCCCACAACAATGACACTTTCCGGGTAATTTTCCTAATGACTGTTTATCGGAATCCTGGGATTTCCATCCCATAGCCTGTACAGCTTGGACTTTAGCTCCCATATCCCTGTCTAATTGGTTGCATCGATCCACCAATGCTGCAAAGGTACTTCCTCTACTTTCTCAGTCCGGTAACACTACCTTAAGCCTTTTGGACAGTTCTGGCTTTAGACCTGCCATGAAAGCTGCTTTCAGGGGTCCAAACACTTGTTCATCCATTTCCTCATCCGTATTATTCATACCTGAATGTTCTAGCCACGTGCATCTAAACCGCTCGTCATACTCCAGGACCTCCTCTGTTTCTTTCTGTTGGCAGGCTGCAATTTTTCCCCAGTCTGTCTTAGCTGGACTGAAGGCTTGCAGCCAGTGTTTAATTGCCTCCCATCCTGCGTTTAATTCTTGCTCATCCTGCCCCAAAGCTTCTTCTACCTTGTTGTGCGATTTTCTTCCTTGTGTTTTTGGCACCATTATGGTCAAAATTTGCACTCCGTCCCAGGGATGAAGTTATATATATTTTTTAAGTGGTCCAATTGGTCCCACGTTTTCACTCCCCTTTTCTTTGGATTGGGCAACTCCTTGGACCATTATCAATTTTCTCTGGGTCTGCCGGATCATGAAATAAGTATTCTGCATACATCCTTTTCTTCGTTTTTTAGGTTCCGTCCTCATCCAGAGTCTCTTCTGATTTGACGACAACTCGTCTTTTTTTAAACGGGGCAAAATGCACCCTTAATTCTTCATCCTCCGACACTGTATCTCGGAGGACTGAGAAACCGTATCTATTCCTCGGTCATGTCTTCGGGTTTGCACTTTTAATTTATCCAAACATGGATACCCTGGAAATTGACCGATACATTTTCCTTTTCCTATTACTGTCTCTTGACCTAATGATTTTTTCCATTCTTTAATTTCACCTTTAAGATCTTTAACTTCCGCTTCTGACTTTTCAAGTTCAAGCTTTTTCTGTCTCAGCTGTTCACAAACCGCTTGCAATTGGTTCTTCGTACTGATCAGGTCCCTATCATATTGGGAACGCGTTATAATTTCATTCCGCTATCGGATCTGTCCCATAACAGCTAGGGACCATCTGGTTCATTCTTTATTTTTCATATGGGTCATTTTTCCCCAGACCCTTTTGATCTCATCCAAGGACCATTGATTGAGCTTTGGAGGTATCATATTTTCATTCAATCTTAATACAGGTTTTAGATAAGTCGAATTGTTGCTCTATGTATTCTTTCAACTGTTCGAGGATTTCATCTATCGAAACCTCAGGTGTTGCCTGCCCACCTATAACAGTTGTAGGCAATTCTTTGCTCTATCTTCTGCTGCCATATTACTAATTTCTTTACTGGGGTCTCGAGTCGTAGGCTTTCCAGCCGAATCAGTGGGTCGGTGATGAATTAACTAACACACCACCAAAGTTTAGACGTCTATGGGATCTCGAGCCGATCACCAACCGGAGGGTTCGCAAACCAGCGGCTTTCGGAATCACGTAGTAGGGGAGGTAAATTTAGACCATTGACCGAGGACTTTTATGAAGAGGAGTCCTTACCTCAGTATGTAGGTCCGATGTCCAAAATTCAGTTTCTTCCCTCAGCGATCCTGTTCGTGACGCCAAAATTGTTAGATCTCTTAATTTTCAATGAAATGCGAACTCCGATTGTAGATTTAATGTAATTTTATTCTGGCAGCAACAACAAGCTCTGGCTGATTGCCAGGTCCTTAGTCCTTCTGAGACACATGGCAAAACATGGCTGTTTTTAAAGCTGGCTGAATTTACAGAAATTAACTCGCCTTCTTTGACCTTATTGGCTCAATTGATATATTCTTAACCCCTAATTGGCTCGCTGCCAAAGGTCCTGAAATGTCAAGTTGATTGATGACTTACTGCAATGTGCTCAGTCGTACGTAGACATGGGTTCTGTGTTTTCTCAACTCTGCAGCCTGTCTGCAGCCTGTTTGAATTCTCTATCAATATTCTCTATCAACCGCCCTGCTCTTATATTCTATGCCTCGGCCAATAAAGACAAGCATTCCGTATGCCTTCTTAATCACCTTATGGGGAACAGGCAGAGAAGTGGAGCCGAGTCCATGATCAGATCAGCCATGACCTTATTAAATGGCAGAGCAGGCTCGAGGGGCCAAATGGCCTACTCCTGCTCCTATTTCTTATGTTCTTATGTTCTTATGTTTGACTGCCACTGAGACAGTTGTCCTTATCCTGGTCTGAGGCTTTGAGGTCTGGTTGCAGGGCGTGGTAGAGCTCTGTGACAATGTCCTTGCTGCAACGCAGCCTTCGAATACACTGTTCCTCAGTGAAATTGATGGAGGAGAAGTGTTGCCGGAATACCCTGGGAGGGTAAAGTCTCCTGTTGTCAGCCCTGTTGGGCCTTCTCTCTCTGGACACATTTTGCTGCCTTGCTCCCTATCCCTCTCCCTATCCCTCTCCCTGTCCCTATCCCTCTCCCTGTCCCTATCCCTCTCTCTGTCCCTCTCCCTATCCCTCTCCCCGTCCCTCTCCCTAGCCCTCTCCCCGTCCCTCTCTCTCTCCCTCTCCCTGTCCCTCTCCGTCCCTCTCTCTCTCCCTCTCCGTCCCTCTCTCTCTCCCTCTCACTCTTCCTCTCCATCCCTCTCTCTCTCCCTCTCCCTGTCCCTCTCCCTGTCCCTCTCTCCGTCTCTCTCCCTGTCCCTCTCCCTCTCCCTCTCCCTCTCCCTATCCCTCTCTCTGACCCTCTCCCTGTCTCTCTCCCTCTCCCTCTCCTGATCCCTCTCCCTCTCCCTGTGCCTCTCCCTGTCCCTCTCCCTGTCTGTCTCTCTGCCTTTCTCTCTGCATTTGTCTCTGCCTAAGTAACCTCTGATGGTGACGTCGGAGCAGGGGGTCGAGTGCCAACACAGAACCCCATTAAACAATATAAATGTTGTGGTTTAAAATCTGCCCTCAGTTCTTGAAATGAAAATCACTTAAATCTGTCCACCAGCCACTCTGCCCATGTGTTCGCAAGCTGCACAGAGTAATGGCGGACAAAAATAACGAGTCAAGATGGCGCCTTTAAATAGCGCTTCTCCAGCTGCATCCCAACTGCATCTTGACAGCTGACGCTGTTGTTGTCAGCGCCAGGCAGTAAGTGAGGGGTGATAACGGGGCGCTGCGCATGGTGGTGACGTTATCATCTCTTGGCGCAGCCGAGCAGGACACAGCTGGCAGGAGCGAGGCGCTACCTCTTAGCGCCTCTGCAAAACACCCGCCAATTCCATCGGAGGCGCTGTGCTTGCTGCAGGCGCACATGAGGCCAATTTTGGCCCCTCATTCTCTTTATCTGTGTTTGATGTCTCTTGTTGGTTCTCTTGCTCTCTCTGGGATTTGAACCCATGATTTTTGCGCCAGTTGTGTTGACTGATGGATTAATTTAAAACTGTGAATTCACACACTGGGAAAACAAGTAAAATTGCCGAGACTCAATTTATTCTGGTCTGAAATGAAATCAAACTCAACTAAAATGCGACTATTGTGGCCCCCAATTCCAATATGGAGACTGACCTTTCCATTTTTCTCATGGCGCTAGACATACTGTGGCCGGAAATTTCTCAAGAGAGGAGGGATGGGGACGGGGGGCCTCCGAGGTGGGCAGGAAAGCCAGCCATGCCAAATTTAACAGCAGGGCCTGTTTCGAATGCAAGGCCTTGGATTCCCGCATGCAGCAGGCCCCGTCTCTGTTTAACTGCCGGCTTTCATGAATTGTGTGAAACCCATCCACAGAGCAGTTAAACACAAAATGGACTGGGAGAAAGAGGTTTCCAGCCTCATTACTGTTGTGTATGGAGAAAGAGTCAGACTGAACACTGTGAGCTCAAAGTAAAGTGCGACCTTGGTCTTTTATTGCTGGTCTCCAGAGTGCCTCTCCAACCTGCGAAGCCTCCTTAAATACCTGTGCTGCCAATAAATTATGGGATCTCTTGGGGCTCCGGGGAATGAGCCCTCTGGTGGCTGTACCAAGTAAATACAAGTATACATATATAACAATTACAATATTACATTGAGGTATCGCCCCCTGCGAGCAGGTTGGTCGCCTCCGGCAATACTGGAGTAAGACGCGATCAGGTTGGGAATCCCATTGCCCCTTAGCTGCATCCAAGCTCCGAACTGACCCATTTTTTAGTGGACAATTCCGGCCACTGAGTTCACAGGGCTGGGATTTACATCAACAGCATCATGTATAGGGCTTCTGGTATCTCTTGATGAAATGCCCTTTCCTCTAAGCAGGGAAGAGGGGGAGTGGTGGAAGGAGTGCACTATTCAATCAAAATTGGTTTTTAGGCCTAGTACTTGAGCAAAAGGCAAGTTAAATGCTCCTACTGAAAGGGAAGGAGCAAAAATAACAGGCCCCTTGCTTTCTTTTGCACTCACTTATTATGGGCACCGAGTGGCTGGAGCTACTCAGAAACTCAGCCACACTATGAGGCTAGGGCTTTACTGAAATAAATTCCAGGCCGTTAATGAGACTTTCGCACATTTTGCATACAGACTCCGAGCACCAGCAGTGCTCACCCACTGCTTCATTAAGCACAAGATGCATCAAGCACGGAATAGGCCTCAGGCCTCTACAGGGAGCCTGTGACCAATGTGCATCAGCACAACTGGTGTTGTTGTCCAGCATTATTGATCCCACTGTCTCTAGAACAGAAATGAATTAAAAATGAACTTACATCAGATAGAAGGTGTTTCTTTCTCTCACAAGAATGACTATTATATTGCTTTACTTCACTCTCCATCCCAGAACCCAGCATGAAAACAATGAAAGGTGATCACACTCACAAACGTCTATATAATACCACCTGATCTGACCTGGCATTGCAAGAGGGGTTGAAGACTAGGTATAATCTTCAGGCGATGCGGGGTTAGAGAACAGGGATAATTGAACCAGGCTGCAGAGACTTAATTCAGTTCCCATTTTAATAATCTACATTCTGTCCTTGTTTTCATATTTCCATTCTAAACTCCTATGTTCACATTTATAATGAAACCGGCCCATGTAAACATGTCACGGTGTAATTGCGCCCCACCCCACAGTGCACATGAAGCATCAGCCCGTTTCCTTCAGAGCCAAATCTTCCCCTGCAAATATTGATAATTGCAGTTTGTTTTGTGACCTCCTGCTGCATTAAAGGAAAATGGTGCATAATACAGCATCACGCATTGAGTTTCAAAATCAGAAACTGATATGACCTAGGCCTGAAGTAAAGGGACAGGTTTGCATATATTTAACTAGAGAAAGGTTTAGGCTGCGCTTGGGATGAACACAAATAAGGATCTCAACTAGGCCAGAAAATGCATAATGCATAATATGAGAGCTAATTGTGAATAACTCAAATTCAAGAAATAACACCACTGTAGATTAGATCGGCTCAAAAGGATGAGTGTGGCCACAACAATTTGAGAAACATCATGCACTTAGCTTTGAAAGATAGTGTAGGAGAAGGAGGTTAGAGTTTCCAGTGTAGGTGCTTAATTATTTAATCATGTCCTGTGGTGCTTCATCTCCTCAATCCGATGGCTTCACTGTTTGAATTTCAGAGACAGTTAACTTTGGCGATGCCAAGGCTTTCAATCATTCCAGGTCACCCTGCTAGTGACTGAAGAGCTGTGGCTGCAGGTACACTTCATACAAATGAAGTGTCAGAAGTACCAGCAGTCTACTCCTTACCATCGACAGCAAACCACAGCAATCGAGCAAGCAACTGTTGTTGGTGGGGGTCGGGGGGAGGGGCTGAAGAAAAGAAAAGGAAAATAAAGGAAAGAAAAAAAAGAAAAGAAAGAAAGAAAGAAAGAAAGAAAGAAAGAAAGACTTGTATTTATATTGTGTCTTTCATGACCACAGGGCCTCTCAAAGCACTTTGCAGCTAATGAAGTACTTTTGGAGTGTAGTCACTGTTGTAATGTGGGAAGAACTATAATAACCCGCCCCCAAAAAAACACAGAGTTGCCTTTTAAAGAACGTTTATGAGAGTAACACACAGAATCGAAAAGCTGGTGAGATTCTCGAACAGGCGAAACAGAATCAGCCACAACCTGATGTAAAGTGAGTGCCAACTTATACAGAGTAACCTAAGTTAAGGAGTGATGGTTACAGACATAGAACTTACAAAGCAAATGAAATACAGTCTTATGTATGACCGCTAACAGGAAAAAATACAACTCTTCTGATTGACGACGAGCCTCCCAGTCAGATGGTTAATAATTTACTTGCTTGGGAAACATTTCCCAAGGATTAATAATGTTGTCATGTCCCAGGCGGGTGTAGTCATGTCCCAGGTGGTTGTAGTCATGTCCCAGGCGGATGTAGTCATGTCCCAGGCAGGTGTAGTCATGTCCCAGGTGGTTGTAGTCATGTCCCAGGCGGGTGTAGTCATGTCCCAGTTGGGTGTAGTCATGTCCCAGATGGGTATTGTCATGTCCCAGTTGGGTGTAGTCATGTCCCAGGTGGTTGTAGTCATGTCCCAGGTGGTTGTAGTCATGTCCCAGTTGGGTGTAGTCATGTCCCAGGTGGTTGTAGTCATGTCCCAGGCGGGTGTAGTCATGTCCCAGTTGGGTGTAGTCATGTCCCAGACGGGTGTAGTCATGTCCCAGTTGGGTGTAGTCATGTCCCAGGTGGTTGTAGTCATGTCCCAGTTGGGTGTAGTCATGTCCCAGGTGGTTGTAGTCATGTCCCAGGCGGGTGTAGTCATGTCCCAGTTGGGTGTAGTCATGTCCCAGATGGGTATTGTCATGTCCCAGTTGGGTGTAGTCATGTCCCAGGTGGTTGTAGTCATGTCCCAGGCAGGTGTAGTCATGTCCCAGTTGGGTGTAGTCATGTCCCAGATGGGTATTGTCATGTCCCAGTTGGGTGTAGTCATGTCCCAGGTGGTTGTAGTCATGTCCCAGGCGGGTGTAGTCATGTCCCAGTTGGGTGTAGTCATGTCCCAGATGGGTATTGTCATGTCCCAGTTGGGTGTAGTCATGTCCCAGGTGGTTGTAGTCATGTCCCAGGCGGGTGTAGTCATGTCCCAGTTGGGTGTAGTCATGTCCCAGATGGGTATTGTCATGTCCCAGTTGGGTGTAGTCATAAGTCATGTCCCAGGTGGGTGTAGTCATGTCCCAGTTGGGTGTAGTCATGTCCAAGGTGGGTGTAGTCATGTCCCAGGTGGGTGTAGTCATGTCCCAGGTGGGTGTAGTCATGTCCCAGGTGGGTGTAGTCATGTCCAAGGTGGGTGTAATCATGTCCCAGGTGGTTGTAGTCATGTCCCAGTTGGGTGTAGTCATGTCCCAGTTGGGTGTAGTCATGTCCAAGGTGGGTGTAGTCATGTCCCAGGTGGTTGTAGTCATGTCCCAGGCGGGTGTAGTCATGTCCCAGTTGGGCGTAGTCATGTCCCAGATGGGTATTGTCATGTCCCAGTTGGGTGTAGTCATGTCCCAGGTGGTTGTAGTCATGTCCCAGGCGGGTGTAGTCATGTCTCAGTTGGGTGTAGTCATATCCAAGGTGGGTGTAGTCATGTCCCAGGTGGTTGTAGTCATGTCCCAGGTGGGTGTAGTCATGTCCCAGTTGGGTGTAGTCATGTCCCAGATGGGTATTGTCATGTCCCAGTTGGGTGTAGTCATGTCCCAGGTGGTTGTAGTCATGTCCCAGGCGGGTGTAGTCATGTCCCAGGTGGTTGTAGTCATGTCCCAGGCGGGTGTAGTCATGTCCCAGTTGGGTGTAGTCATGTCCCAGATGGGTATTGTCATGTCCCAGTTGGGTGTAGTCATGTCCCAGGTGGTTGTAGTCATGTCCCAGGCAGGTGTAGTCATGTCCCAGTTGGGTGTAGTCATGTCCCAGATGGGTATTGTCATGTCCCAGTTGGGTGTAGTCATGTCCCAGGTGGTTGTAGTCATGTCCCAGGCGGGTGTAGTCATGTCCCAGTTGGGTGTAGTCATGTCCCAGATGGGTATTGTCATGTCCCAGTTGGGTGTAGTCATGAGTCATGTCCCAGGTGGGTGTAGTCATGTCCCAGTTGGGTGTAGTCATGTCCCAGGTGGGTGTAGTCATGTCCCAGGTGGGTGTAGTCATGTCCCAGGTGGGTGTAGTCATGTCCCAGGTGGGTGTAGTCATGTCCCAGGTGGGTGTAATCATGTCCCAGGTGGGTGTAGTCATGTCCCAGGTGGGTGTGATTGAATCTTTTCCATATTTCCTGCAACTACCTGAGATCACTGGAAATTGGCCTTCCACCAACTTGTTATTTCCTTCTGTACACACTTCATGTTATGTAAGTTGACAGTTGCACTGCCATGTCAATGATCCCAGTGATATCTCTTCAATGATGCATACAGGCATGTTAAGCCTTTGCCCATTATCATCATCAAAACTCATTTTTAGTGCAGAAACCGAAAGTGGAATCACCCCTAAAGGACTGGTTGTTGGTTACTTAGGCCCTGTTTGAGCAGAGTATGTGAACACACCCTTCTTATTGTCTGTGCTTTTCTATTTTGTGTGTGTGTGTGATTTTTCTGAGCAGCACATCTGGTAATCGTCTTCCGATTCCATTATCAATGTTTAGTTGCTAAGCAAAGCTTTGCTTGACTGGCTCTCACCAACTA